>NC_134246.1:39271777-39588858 GCF_965152275.1 Natator depressus
GGGGGGGTGAGAAAACCTGGATTTGTGCTGGAAATGGCCCACCTTTATTATCATGCACATTGTAGGGAGAGTGGTCACTTTGGATCAGCTATTACCAGCAGGAGAGTGAGTTTGTGTGTGTGTGTTTTTTGGAAAAAAAAAAGGGGGGGGGGTGAGAACCTGTATTTGTGCTGGAAATGGCCCACCTTGATTTTCATGCACGTTGTAAGGAGAGTGGTCACTTTGGATAGGCTATTACCAGCAGGAGAGTGAGTTTGTGTGTGTGGTTTTTGGAGGGGGGTGAGGAGGTGAGAGAACCTGGATTTCTGCAGGAAATGGCCCACCTTGATTATCATACACATTGTGAAGAGAGTGGTCACTTTGGATGGGCTATTACCAGTGAGAGAGTGAGTTTGTCTGTGGGGGGGCAGAGGGTGAGAAAACCTGGATTTGTGCTGGAAATGGCACAACTTGATGATCACTTTAGATAAGCTATTACCAGCAGGAGAGTGGGGTGGGAGGAGGTATTGTTTCATGGTGTCTGTGTATATAATGTCTTCTGCAATTTCCACAGTATGCATCCGATGAAGTGAGCTGTAGCTCACGAAAGCTCATGCTCAAATAAATTGGTTAGTCTCTAAGGTGCCACAAGTCCTCCTTTTCTTTTTGCTGCAATGGGATTCCCTAACTGTGGTGGGGCGATAGACGGAACGCATATCCCTGTCTTGGGACCGGATCACCAACGCAGCCAGTACATAAACCGCCAGGGGTACTTTTCAATGGTGCTGCAAGCACTGGTGGATCACAAGGGACGTTTCACCAACATCAATGTGGGATGGCCGGGAAAGATTAATGACGCTTGCGTCTTCAGGAACTCTGGTCTGTTTAAATGGCTGCAGGAAGGGATTTACTTCCCAGACCAGAAAATAACTGTTGGGGATGTTGAAATGCCTATAGTTATCCTTGGGAACCCAGCCTTCTCTTAATGCCATGGCTCATGAAGCCATACACAGGCACCCTGGACAGTAGTCAGGAGCTGTTCAACTATTGGCTGAGCAAGTGCAGAATGGTGGTAGAGTGTGCATCTGGACGTTTAAAGCATCCCCCCACTGTTCCTCAGACGTTCTTGTCAACTGCTGGAAATGGCCCACCTTGATGATAACTACAAAAGGGTTTTTCCCGCTCTCCTGCTGGTAATAGATCACCTTAAGAGATCACTCTCGTTACAGTGTCTATGGTAACACCCATTGTTTCATGTTCTCTGTGTATATAAATCTCCCCACTGTATTTTCCACTGCATGCATCCGATGAAGTGAGCTGTAGCTCACGAAAGCTGATGCTCAAATAAATTGGTTAGTCTCGAAGGTGCCACAAGTCCTCCTTTTCTTTTATCAGTATGAATGGCGACGGGTACAATATTCTCCTGTCTCTACAATACAACGACTGAGAGAAATTACCTTTCCAAGCCACTGCAATGAAAAGCAAATGCAGCCAAACTCTCATTTTGCCTGGTGTTGGAGGGGAAAGTTATCTGGGGGGCCGAGGTTTGGCTGGTATCTGCACAGACTGATTGTCTCTTGGAGTGCAGTGTAGGCATGGAGAGAGAAAGAGAGATTTAAGCAGGAAATTGTCACCTCTATTTCCATGTTTACCCTTATAAGTTTCAGAGGGGTAGCCGTGTTAATCTGTTTCAGCAAAAACAAGGAGGAGTCTTGTGGCATCTTAAAGACAAACCAATTTATTTGGGCATAAGCTTTCGTGGGCTGGAGCCCTCTTCGTCAGATGCTCCAGCCCACGAAAGCTTATGCCCAAATAAATTTGTCTTTAAGGTGCCACAGGACTCCTCGTTGTTTTTATCCTTATAAGAGACTCAAATTCCTTCCCTTGGTGATGTGAATTACTTCCACTCGTGTTCACAGAACAGTCTGGATGTCTCACAGAGCGCTGGGTTCCTCATTTCACTTTTGGATAAGGAAGACATGGATACCTTTTAAAACAACTCTTCCCCCGGCTTGTATTAAGGGCCTGTTCCTAGTCAACTTAGGTGATGGTGGAAGATTCGTTTCTGCAGCCCCTCCCCTCCCCCCACCTCGCGAGCAGTGGGGCTGTGCAACGGCCGGCCACTGGGGGGGGGGGGGTCAGTGACTCGGGTCGGGTCACAGGGTCCCACTGGGCTGAGACACTCTCAGACTGGTGAAAATTCACCAGGGCGCAGAGCGACGGCTGGGAGTCAATTCCCTGCCCAGCCCCCTTCCCCGCCAGGTCCGGCTCTGCTGAAAAGTGCAGGGAACGGAGGGGAATGTGCCTTGGGAAGTTCAGACGGAGATCGGGGGCCAAATGCTGCTTTCTTCACTCTCTGGAAGCCTCCCATCCGCCTCAGCGAGGCTTCTGGCTTGAAGAGAGCAAGTAGCGCTCCGAGAAGGGTCTGCAGGGGGCTGCATCTCCCTCTGGAGCTGTGCAGTGAAAAAGTGACGGCGAAGGTTTTAGGTTTTTTCACCCCGTTTGTTCTTTCTCACGATTGTGGCCCAATGCTGTGTGTCGAAGGGGAGAAATGGGATTTCTTCCGCTCTGGTTTTTGTATGAGCACTACTCGGTTTCCTCTCCCTGTGCGTCTGGCACAGTGATACCGGGCGGTGTCCTCGGCTCCCAGGCCGGTCATTTGCAGGCACACCAGGCTGTTGGAATTGTCCCTGGAGATGGTGAATCGCCCTTGAACAGCCGGGGAATACCACTGGCTCGATGCAGCCTCGTTAATTTCAGCCACCCACTCCAGCCCCTTCCCGGGAGCCTGTCGGACCCAGTGCATAAGGTAGCTGCTGAAGGTGAAGCCGGAGGCTTTGCAGGAGAGGCGGAGAGAGTCTCCGGGCTTCTTCACACCCCCTCCGGACTCCACCAGCTGCACCTGCGAACGGGCACCTGGGAATAAAGATGAATTAAGGGGAACATGAGTATCTAGGGCAACAGAATAACAATCTCCTGACTATCCAACACGCGGGAAGGGAGAAAATACTTTCACACGCTGCTGCAATGAGAACAAGATATAACCAAAGTCTCATTGTCCCTGTGTTTGGAGAGGAGAGTTTTCAGGGGGGTTGTCCGGTGAGTGGCCAGAGACAGAGGCTGCAGTTTGTCTGTCCGGGTGCAGGCTTGGAAGTGAGAGAGACAGCTTTAAACAGGAAACTCTCCCCCCCTATTTGCATATCTCCCTTCTTATAAGAGACTCCAATTATTTCCTAGAGCGAACTCAGTTTCTTTTGTGTGGCTGAGAGAAGAGCTGGCTATTTATCTCTGGGGTAACACTCTTCTCCCAGTCGGGGTGCCAGCACCACTGGATTTGAGCTTCCTGTGTGACCATCAAGAGCCCAGTTCTCATC
Organism: Natator depressus; assembly: GCF_965152275.1. Taxonomy (NCBI): domain Eukaryota; kingdom Metazoa; phylum Chordata; order Testudines; family Cheloniidae; genus Natator; species Natator depressus. The sequence continues at coordinate 39,275,131 of NC_134246.1, forward strand.
TTCTTTCTCCTCTCCCTAACTTCCACATTTAACCCTAACTCTAAGGATAAACCCGAACATTAACCTTTATATTGCTATGAACCTGAGAGCTCAATGAATACCTTAGTTGTATCCCTAAATCCTGTCTTTACCCCTCAACGTAATTCTAACCCTAAATGTAAATTCTAATCCTGACTTTTATACTAGCCCTCATCCTCCATCCTTACCTTGTCACTAAAAGTAAAGCCTGACCTTAAACCGAACGACAAAGTCGAACCAATATTTAACACTTAACTGAACACAAACCAAAATTTGTACAAGATCCCTAATTCTAAGGGTAACAAATACCCTTAATTTTTAACATTGGCCATAATCTTAACTGTAATACTAAATCTGGCCCTAATATTAAACATGATGTGTCACGCTAACTTTTAAGTGACATGCATCCGACGAAGTGGGTATTCACCCATGAAAGCTCATGCTGTTAGTCTATAAGGTGCCACAGGACTCTTTGCTGCTTTTACAGATCCAGACTAACACGGCTACCCCTCTGATGCTTAAGATTTAAGTGTAACTTGCAACACAAATTAATACCTTATCTTTTAAGTCTAAACTCTAAATTTAACCCTATTAGAACTCTTAAACCACAACTAGAACCCTAAATCTAGAGTGTATCTTAACCCTAAATTTAATTTGGGGTGGGACTTTCGCAGAAGGATTCCACTTCATATCGCTAAATTCAGTGCCTTGCATGGTGACAAGTATCAGAGGGGGAGCCGTATTAGTCTGGATCTGCAAAAACAAGGAGGAGTCAGATGGCATTTTAAAGACTAACAGATTTATTTGGGCATAAGCTTTCCTGGGCAAAAAACCCACTGTCTCTGAAGAAGTGGGTTTTTTGCCCACAAAAGTTGGTTAGTCTTTAAGGTGCCACCAGACTCCTCCTTGTTTTTGTGGATACAGACTAACACTGCTCCCCCTCTCATACAGAAGGATTAGGCTCTATCTTATTCTGTGGGAGCCCCATTCTGTGTCTTTCCTGCCTCCGACCTCTCCCCAATCCACGCCCACTTCTCCCTCTGCCTCAGTCTCTCTCTGAGCGGTTCCAAGGATGCTATCGTCGAACCCTTGGTCACGTGACTATCCCCACTGACCTGAGAGTGAGCACTGGGCTCAGAGGCCCCTGGGCAATTGCCCCCTTAGCCACCGCCTGTCAGCGGGCCTGGCAGAGACCACTCAGTCCCTACTGGAAATATAGCGCAGGCCTGGGATTTTCAAAGGGGCCTCATGGCTAAAGGAACCCACCTCATATTTCGCAATCACAGTCCAGAATTTCTTCTGCTGTCCAAGGGGGAGGTAAAGATCCAGCTATTTAACACAGTAACCGTGGATAGGCTGCTCTTAATTACAGGAAACTACCAACCGTTGGCGCTGAATGCAGTGGGCTAGTAAGTGTACAGGGAGAGCAGGAAGGTGAGGTATCTCGACTTTTTTTCTGTGAACTGGATACCAAGAAACACCTTTCCAATATCTGTTCTTGCCTGTGTTTGAAAATGTGGGGAGGTGAGAATGCAGAAAGCATGGCAGAGAGGGGCAAGTTCCCTGTTGTGCTGTCAAACCCTGACAGAAATTAAAGACATTTCCCTGACTGAGACGAGGAGAGTCATGTCCGCTTCAGGGGTATCAGGGCTGGGCCTGTAGACAGAGCATATGCCATTTAGCACGCTGCTGGGGCAACGCCCAAGGCCGAGAGCCTGTTAAACCCTTGAGGAGTTCAAATATTTTCCACTCCTTTTTTCTCCAGTAGTGGGTCTAGCTCAGTGGTGGGCAAACTATGGCCTGGGGGGCACATCCGGCCCTCCAGATGTTTTAATCTGGCCCTTGAGCTCCCACTGGGAAGCAGGGCCTGGGGCTTGCCCAACTCCATGCGGCTCCTGGAAGCAGCGGCATGGCCCCCCTCCGGCTCCTACATGTAGGTGCATCCAGGGGGCTCCACATGCTGCCCCTGCCCCAGGCGCTGCCCTGCAGCTCCCATTGGCCAGGAACCATGGCCAACAGGAGCTATAGGGGCTGTTCCTGCAGATGGGGCAGTGCGCAGAGCTGCCTGGCTGCGCCTCAGCATAGGAGTGAGAGCGGGGATGTGCCGCTATTTCTGGGAGCTGCTTGAGGTAAGTGCCACCTGGAGCCTGCACCCCTGAGCCTCCTGTACCCCAACCTCCTGCCCCAGCCCTGGTTCCTCTCCCACCCTCTGAACCCTTCCATCCCAGCTCCACCCCAAAGCCCGCAGCCCTAGACAGAGCCCTCACCCCCTCCCGCACCCAACCCCCAATTCCATGAGCATGCATGTCCCACCATACAATTTCCATACCCAGATGTGTCCCTCAGGCCAAAAAGTGTGCCCACCCCTGGTCTAGCTCCTACTTTTGGATCCTCACACCAAGACGTGAGATCATAAGACCAGAAGAAAGGTGATACTGCGTCAGACCAATGGTCCATCCAGCCCAGTGTCCTGTCTTCTGACAGTGGCCAATGCCAGGAGCTTCAGAGGGAAGGGCCGACAAAGGCAATAATCAAATCATCTTCTGGGAAGGAGTTTTATCTGTTATGGGGGGGGGGGGCTGCAAATAATGGTGAGAGTTTCCTGTTTAAATCTTTCTCTGCAGGGCTGCACCCTGAGAAAATCCGCAGTCCCCTGAGTCTGTGCAGTTACCAATCGATCCACCAGAGACCTTTCCCCTCCGACGCCAGGGGAAATGAATCTTTGGCTCCATTTAGGTTTCGTTGCAGCCGCTTTAGAAGGTATTTTCTCCCCCTGGCTGTATGGATAAGAGACTCAACGGAATGTTGTGTTGTTGGCAATTCACACGGACATGATTTTATTTTGCGTTTATTCCCTGGTGTCCTGTCACACGTTCAGCTGGTGGAGTCGGGAGGGGATGTGGAAAAGCCCGGAGAATCCCTCAGACTGACCTGTACAACCTCAGGTTTCAACATAGAGAGATACTGAATTAATTGGGTCTGTCAGGGCGGCTCCGGGTCAGGGGCTACGGTGGCTATCACCAATTAGTGGAGCAACCACCTACTACGGACAGTCAGTGAAAGGTCCGCTGGCATAAATAGGGGTCGCTGCTGTGTGGACTCCAGCGGGTCTGTGGTCGCGGATTCCAGCTGTGGATCTGCTCTCACCGTGTAAGGTCCTTCTTAAGGCCACAACAACCAAACCCTTGTGAAATCAGAGGCGAGAGTTTCATGGTTCCCAAGGGCTGTAGATCGGCCCCATCACCCGTTTCGGCTCTCTGAGGCGACAGCCACTGTCCAGTGAGTCTGAGATGGTAGCGGCCGGGAGGAGAGTGAACGTGCCCCGCCTGCCCCGGGGGAGGGCGGCTTTTATCACAGGAATCCCCGCTGGGCAGGGTTTACGGGGGAATCCGATGGTCTCTGCACTGCAGGCCCCAGTGCGGCTGTGCGCAGCAAGGGGTGACATTGCCAGGGAACTACAGCAGTTCCCCCATCCCCGACACACACACACACACAGACACACACACAGACACACACACACACACACACAAACACTGAGCCCGGGTCCTGCCCGTGCCGCAGGCTGTTTGCTTTGTGGAGCTGCTGCCCCCAGGCGGCGCACGGGAGAATCTGCAGCCCGGGTTTTTGTGTTAGTAGCAAGAGGTCTCGCTCCACCGTGCCTTTTCTTGCCCAGGAATACAACAAGGTCCTGTCCTCGGGCTTCAGGCCGGTCATTTGCAGATACAGCTCACTCTTGGAGTTATCTCTGGAGATGGAGAATCGCCCTTTCACTGCATCTGAGTAATAACTTTCGCTTCCGTCAGTGTAAATGAGGGAGACCCACTCCAGCTCTTTCCCGGGAGCCTGCAGGATCCACTGCATCTGGTAGCTGCTGAAGGTGAACCCGGAGGCTTTGCAGGAGAGGCGGAGAGAGTCTCCGGGCTTCTTCACATCCCCTCCGGACTCCACCAGCTGCACGTGGGACCGGTCACCTGCAAATAATGATACACTCTGACATCATAAGAAGAGGTTTAACAAACCTGCCTCTGAAATGTGTTTATAGTGAGAAAATACCTTCCAAGGCTGCTACAAGAAAAACTAAGTCCCATTTTCCCTTGTCTTTGAGGGGGAAAGTTCTTAGAGAGACACACGGTAGCTGGACAGACACAAGGGACTGCGGATTGTCTCTCCGGGTGAAGCCTGGGCAGAGAGAGAGACAGGGTTTAAACAGGAAACTGACACCCATATTTGCACACCCCGCTCCTTTTTAGAAGCATAGACTCCTTCCCTGGCTGAGATTGCTATCTGAGTCAAGAGAAGGAGCAAAACCAGTCACCAAAGAAATAAGGACTGGCAGAGATTCGAATCCCTGTAGGGTTTGGTAGGTTCTCAGCTTTGGTATTGCCCCAGCTGCCTTCAGAAAACCTGCCCGGTGCTGGCTGTCTCTACATGGGTCACCCTGCTATCCCTTTTATCTACCCGTCTCCCACCATCGTGATGAGAGAGTGGTTGAAATTTCTGCCAGGATTGGTTCCTATGGACAGGATCGAGCCCTGCTCTGACATTCTTCCTGCCTTTCCGCTTCGCCACATTATGAGCCACAGGAGAGAATTGATATTTGAATGGTGGTTCCTGTTACCTATTGCCCAGGAGGAATAATAATAACGAGAATAATAACCAAAGAAAATGGAGAGACCGCTCCCTGCTCCCATCCTGAAATCCCCTTATATTTATGTTATGTTGTTTTTTAAAAGCCCATATTTAATATTAGTGATTGTGTGTGTAATATTCCACTATTGCATACCAAGGTACAGAAAAGAGCAACAAAAATTAGGGGTATGGAAGAGGTTCCATATGAGGACAAATTAACAAAACTGGGGCTGGAAAAAGAGACGACTAAGTGGGGGAGATGAGAGAGCTCTATAAAATCCTGCCTGGTGCGGAGAAAGTAACGAGGGAAGTGTTATTTACTCCTTCTCAGAACACAAGAACTAGGGGTCACCAAATAAAATTAATAGGCAGCAGGTGTAAAACAGACAAAAGGAAGTATTTCTTCACACAACACACAGTCAACCTCTGGAACTCTTTGCCAGAGGATGTTGTGAAGGCCAAAATATGAAAGGGTTCAAAAAATAACTAGGTAAGTTAATGGAGGATAGGTCCATCCATGGCTGTTAGCCAGGTATCCTTAGCGTCTGTTTGCCAGAAGCTGGAACTGAGTGACAGAGGATGAATCACTTGATTGCCTGATCTGTTCAATCCTTTGGGGGCACCAGGCCTTAGCCACTGTGAGAAGACAGGATATTGGACTCGGTGGGTCTGACCCAGTAGGGCCGTTCTTATGTTCTTCTGGTGCATGAGCTGGGAACAGAGAGACTCAGACGGAAAATTGAAAGTCCATATAGCTGCAGCACCAGATAATAACTCCAGCCCTCTCCTCTCTAGACTCTGATCCTAGTGACCTTTAACCCTTCACCAACATTGGGGCTGTCCTAGTACCTTGGCAGCAGCCTCTCCATAAGTGATTCCACTTGACACCCAGTTGCGCTGCATCCCAGAATCCCTAGGCGCGTGACTCTCCCCTGTGCCAGCACTGGGCAGATTCAGGTAAGTGAGGGCGGAGGTGTGGGGTCCTTTATCTCTATGGTTACTGCATTAAATCGTGGAAACATATTGTGGGCTGGATCTTTAATTCCGCCCTTTTACAAGGCAGAGATCCTGGGCTGTGAACCTGAGATCTGAGGTGGGTGAATAAATCCATGATGCCCCTTTAAAAAATCCCAGCCCTGCCCAACATTTCGGGTTGGAGCTGAGTAGGGTTTATCCAGGAGCTGAATGATCCCTGGCCCGCCGGCCCATCCGGATTTTGTGTAGCAATGGGGGCCATAGCCAGTGAATTGTAAGGTGAAAACCTGATGTCAGGCTCTTATTCATTTTGGTGTCCCTCTCATTCTCGTGCCCCGGGGTGAATTGTTTGTGGATCTGTTGTCTCCACGCGTCGCACCGGAGAATGAGATTCTGCAGCTGGGGCTTTTCTATTAACATTCATCGGTCTCGTTTCACTGTGTCTCCAGCACAACGATACCGGGCGGTGTCCTCGGGTCTCAGGCCTGTCATTAGCAAGTACAGCAGGCTGCTGGAGGTGTCTCTGGAGACGGTGAAGGGACCCCGGGCTGAAGCGGGGTAATATGTGCTGTCCCCCCCCCCCCCCCGCTAATTACCGAGACCCACTCCAGCCCCTTCCCAGGAGCCTGGCGGACCCAGTCCATCCAGTGGCTGCTGAAGGTGAAGCCGGAGGCTTTGCGGGAGAGGCGGAGAGAGGCTCCGGGCTTTTTCACACCCCCTCCGGACTCCACCAGCTGCACCTGCGACCGGGCACCTGCAAATCAAGGCACGTTAAGAATCAGGAGATTGTGGCGGAGAAGAAATCTCAGGAACCTCCGCTGTTGTCGGGGAGAAAATCACTTCTGAGCCCTGCGGGAGTGAGGAAGAGATGGAGCCAAAATCGCATTTCTCTGCCTGGGTCCGGAATCTCCAGGGATTAACTCTTTCACTGCTCGGCCCCCAAAGTCTCTGGCTTCTCAGTGCGAGAGCTGCAGGGTCTGGGGAAGGGCAGGTTTTAAGCAGGGAGCTAAGCAACCCTATTTCCATATCCTGCTCTCAGTCAGGGGCTGACACTGGTCACCTGACCAACTGGGCTTCTGCCCCTCCCTGTTCTGTGTATCAGCTGATGTCGACTCTAGAAATGGGAGGTGAAACTTGTCCCTATTCTGAAAGTGTAGGATGCGCTGAACATCAGAAGAGGCCCACAGCCCATCTGCTTTGCAGAGATTAAAATGGACCACGTGGAGTAGAGCAGGGGAGAATCCGGATTGTTCATCTCTACGCATCCGCATGGGTTTGGGAAATTCCTCTGGGTGAACTCTGTCTTGTCTTTGGAGGGGACGGTGTAACTGAGGCAGCCGAGTGCACGTCTCAAAGTGGATCTCAGTAAACATTTATTTTGTCATGAATTGGTTCTATGAGGGTGAATCTGGGGTACAGAAGCAGAGAAGGCAACACCTTAGGGGAAATGCGGTAAAACCAGAGAAGTTGGGTCTTGTAAAGATGACAGGAGAGGGCCTGTGATATATTAAAAGGACAGGTCATGGTGAGGGGGGGCTCATTAGGGGCTCAGGCCTTTGTGCTGGGCTCTCGGCACGGGGATGAATTTCACCCACAGAGATTTATCAATGGGCTGAAGGGGAAGAGATTTAGCCCGCTCAGCACCGTGCAGGCCGAGGGCCAGAGTGAGGTGTTGTCTGTTTGCTCTCAATCAATGTGTCCTTGAGCCATTGACTCCGACTTTGTCCTCCAGGAAACAGAAGGCCTGGGCTCTGTTCCCTAGCTCATGACAGTCGGGCTCTAGGATCTACAACAGGCCCTGGTAAAAAGACTCCTTGTTTATTTCCCCAGCCACGGGAGGGAAGAATAAGCTGGTTGCTACAGCGTGAGTCTAGGTATGAATAGTCCTGGGGTCTTTCCATTCACTTCTGAGCAGAACGAGAGACAAATTGGAAGAGCAGGGCCGTGGGAGTCAGGACTCCTGGGTTCCATTCTCAATCTTGGTGTCTCTGATTCAGTGTGTGACTTGGGATGATACGGGGTTTAATTCAGGAGGGCTTGTAACTTTCAGGGGAATCCGCAAGAAGCAAACACCTAACGAAGCAGAGAGCGCGCGGTGCTGGCAGCTGCTGCTCCCGGCGGCTCTCACAGGCAGGCTGGCTCTCCGCACGGTCAGTTTTAGTGCGGGCTCTGATCGGTTTCCCCTCACTGTGTGTCTGTCTCTGGCACAGTGATACACCGAGGTGTCTGCGGGCTGCAGGCCGGTCAGCCGCAGGACCACTTGGCTTTTGGAGGTGTCTCTGGTGATGGTGAGGCGACTTTTGAAAGCATCGTTAGAGTTATTGCTTCCACCACCCCAGATCCCTCCCATCCATTCCAGCCCCTTCCCCCCTGGCTGGCGAACCCACTGCACCCCGTCGCTAGTGAGAGAGAATCCGGACACGGTGCAGGTCAGTCTGAGGGTCTCCCCGGGCTTCTTGATTCCCCCACCGGACTCTACCAGGCTGATCTGGGAATAGACACCTGCAGAGGGGGAAATAAAGGGGAAATATTACAGTGATTCCCAGGGCTCAGTTATTAGGGAAGATGCGGTATCGGGCGCCCAGCGGCAGCGCAGATCCCGCCCGTACCCGCGGGGAGCAGCAGGAGGAAGGCGATGGCCAGGCTGGGGGTCATGTCTGCGGCTGGCGGCTCGTTCCCCAGGCGGGATGAGAAGCTGAAGCCCGGCGCTGGCTCTGTGCGGGTAAGCGGCCTGCGGCTGGGCTATGAACCGGGCCCCGGGGAGCTCATTTGCATGGGCCAGGGGGTGGGGACAATATAACGGGGGGACACAGGTGGCGTGTGACGCAGCATCGCGTTGTTCAGTCTCCTGGCAGGTGGACTCCAGGGTCCCGCTGTCACACGGAATGTTCCCTTCTGCTCTGTCTTCTGCCCGCCATGAAATCAGTGAATAGAGAAAGTTACCCAGGGCCGGATTAAGGTGTAAACTAACCAAGCTACAGTTTAGGGTTTTGCAATACGAGGGGCCTCTAAAAGGAAAAAAAAACTGAATCTATTTGAATTTTTTTTCAAAGTTGGTTGATAAATAAAGGAGATAGAGGGGAAAAGATTCTCTTTACAGACATTTTCGTTGAAATATGACAAAAATATACACATCTGGCTACACAAATACCCTTAGCCTAGCCTTACCCTTCACAAATTGTTCATTACTGGCAGGCGAGAGGCCAGGGCTGAGAAAAAAAACGATAATTGCACTTGTAAAATTAGTATTTCTATGAGTAAGCCTGCTCTCAGCTTCCGAAAGCAGCGTTTTGTTGGCCAGCTGCTACTGGTAAAATCCTGAGTGTGTCTTCAGAACTTATTTCAATAAATACATAATCTCACTGCCAATAAAATCAGGAATAATGTGAGGTCGGAGACAGCAGTGTCCTTAAGCAATCCTGCCAAGCTCATACCCGTATTGGACTCTCCTAGGAGTGACATCATGCCTAGCGTCCCCCTTAGCTGGTAATAGCCACAACGCCACCATCTTTTGTGTAGCACTGAGGCACGCTCCAGCCTTCACTCCTGTTTTTCTTCATTTTCTTCAATGTTCGTGTGTTCTTTCTTCTTTTGATCTGTACATACACACAATCGTGCATTTTAGTGCACACACCGCTTTCTGCTTTCATGCGCTATCCATGTTTCACATGATTGAGTTTGCAGGTGATTTCCCTACGCCCCTCTAGGGGAGGTGTACAGCCCCCCCCCCCGAATTTCCCCAACACCCCCAACCCCCGCCAGTTTTGTGAACTAGTTACATGCCAATTTAGTGACTGTTTGCGATCCTAGCACCTGTACTTCGCCTGTGTTGATTGAGGGCATCAAGAGAGAGGGTGGGGACAGGTGTTTTCCTTGGTGGTCTGGCTGAGTCACAAGTACGATTTGACCTGCCCCTCTCCACTGTTTAAAGACAGAGCTGATTAGGCTTCATAAATTGTCTTTTGTTTTGTTAAGTCAGCACTACAGCTGAAATCACTGAGAATCAGGTCTAAGTGCTCAGACCTGCTGTGGGACAGTGTTTCTGTGGAAGAGAGGGCCCAGCCTGCACCAGCAGCGAGGTTCCCCCACTGAGAGCTCAGCTGAAATCACTGAGAGCTGGTGGAACCTCAAGAGACCCACTCGCAGAGGTCACAGTGGCAGGTGGCAGCAGAAGGTGACGGCGCAGGGCCATTGGCAACAGAGTGGTGGAGTGAACGGTGGCACAACAAACAGCAGTGGCCAGAGCGAACAGTGAGCAGCTGGAGGAACGAGCAAGGTGCCTTCTTGCCCCCCACCTGGGAAATGAACTCACGTGAAAGCACCTCTGAACTCTGAGTCTCCACTGACCAAGGACAATAGCGGTGAGTGGGGTGCGGTGGAGGGAAAAGCGAGGGGCACGTTAAATAAACATTTGGGTGTTGGACTATATTTTGGTGACTTTGCTCCAGAATGCTAGATTTGTGACTGTGAATGGAAACTTATATACATATGTTTCCTAGTAGACCAAGATTTTAAAAATGCATTATTTGCCAAGGTTGTTATCTCACATCGTTGCTATCTTGAGAGGTCATTATGTTGGGGAGTTTCTGTACTAAACATGTTTATTATTACAATTAATTTTTTATATAAGAATGGTCATACTGGGTCAGACCAGTGGTCCATATAGCCCAGTATCCTGTCTTCCGAGAGTGGTCAAGGCCAGGTGCTTCAGAGGGAATGAACAGAACAGGTCATCATCAAGCGGTCCATCCCCTGTTGCCCATTCCCAGCTTCTGGCAAACAGGCTAGGGACACTCAGAGCATGGTGTTGCATCCCTCCCCAACAAGGCTAATAGCCACTGATGGACCTATTCTCCAGGAATTTATTGAGTTCTTTTTCTGATCCTTTAATAGTTTTGGTCTTCACAGCATCCCCTGGCAAAGAGTTCCACAGGCTGGCTTTATGCTGTGTGAAGAAGTGCTTCCTTTTGTTTTTTTAAAACCTGCTGCCTATTAATTTCATTGGATGCCTGCTAGTTCTTGTGTTATGTGAAGGATTAAATAACATTTCCTTATTCACTTTCTTCACACCAGTCAAGATTTCATAGACCTCTAACAAACCCCCACCTTGGTGTCTCTTTTCTAAGATGAAAATTCCCAGTCATTTTAATCTCTCCTCCTGTTTCATACCCCTAGTCCTTTTAGTTGCTCATCTCTGTACCTTTTCCAATTCCAGTATATCTTTTTGGGGATGGGGTGACCAGAGCTGCACACAGTATTCAAGGTGTGCATGTACCATGGATTTATAGAGAGGCAATATGGTATTTTCTGTCTTATTATCTATCCCTTTCTTAATGATTCCCAACATTCTCTTTGCTTTGTTAACTGCTGCTGTACATTGAGTGGATGTTTTCAGAGAACTATCCACAATGACTCCAACATCTCTGTCTTGAGTGTTAACAGCTAATTTAGACCCCATCATTTTGTATGTATAGCTGAGATTATGTTTTCCAATGTACATTACTTTGCATTTATCAACATTGAATTTCATCTGCCATTTTGTTGCCCAGTCACCCAGTTTTGTGAGATCCCTTTGTAACTCTTCTCAGTCTGCTTTGGACTTAAAAATCTTGAATAGATTTGTATCATCTGCAAATTTTGCCACCTCACGGTTTACCCATTTTCCCAGATCATTTATGAATATGTTGAACAGTAATGGTCCCAGTACCGACCCCTCAGGGATACCACTATTCATCTCTCTCCATTCTGACAACTGATCATTTATTCCTACCCTTTGCTTCTCATCTTTTAACCAGTTAATGATCCATGAGAGGACTTCCCTCTTATCCCAGGATGGGTTACTTTTCAAAAGTCAGGGAGCAGGGGGCAGTTGGATAGTCATGGGAGACCCAGGGGGCCTGTCAGGGAGAGGGGTGTGGATGGGGTTCCTGTGTCCAGGGCCGGGCCGGGGGCAGTCAGGGGGCAGGAAGTGGGAGGGGGTAGGTAGAGGGCGGTGGCCATGCTGTTTGGGGAGGCAGAGCCTTCCCTACCCAGCCCTCCATGCAGTTTCAGAACCCCGATGTGGCAGTCAGGCCAAAAAGTTTGCCCACCCCGTCCTAGGGGGTAGGTGTGGCAGCTCCCCGGTCACTGGTTTGTTTTTCACTCTGGTTGTAGGTCCCGTTCCTGTGCCCAGGGCTAGGCTGTTTGTGGCAGTGCTGCCCCCACGCGGCTCACGGGAGAAGGGCGGTTCTGCCGCTCGGGTTTTTATATGAGCCCTTCGGGATTCCCCTCGCTGTGTCTCTCGCAGAGTGAGACCCGGCGATGTCCTCGGGCTTCAGGCTGGTCATCTGCAGGTACAACAGGCTGTTGGGGTCATCTCTGGAGACGGTGAATCGCCCTTTTACCGAGTCACTGTCGTATATGATTATCATACACATTGTAAGGAGAGTGATCACTTTAGATAAGCTATTACCAGCAGGAGAGTGGGGTGGGGGGAGAGAAAACCTTTTGTAGTGATAAACACCCATTTTTAATGGTTTGTGTGTATAAAAACATCTTCTGTATTTTCCACAGTATGCATCGATGAAGTGAGCTGAAGCTCAGGAAAGCTTATGCTCAAATAAATTGGTTAGTCTCTAAGGTGCCACAAGTCCTCCTTTTCTTTATGCTACAGCCGTGAATCTGGGCGACCCACTCCAGTCCCTTCCCGGGAGCCTGTCGGACCCAGCTCATCCAGTAGCTGCTGAAAGTGAAGCCGGAGGCTTTGCAGGAGAGGCGGAGAGAGTCTCCCGGCTTTTTCACGTCCCCTCCGGACTCCACCAGCTGCACCTGGGACAGGGCACCTGGGAATAACAATTAATTATGCGGAACATGAGTACCTCGGGCAATAATCCCGCACCTCCCCAATACATTCAACCCATGGAAAGGGAGAATGGACCTTCCGGAGATGCTGCAATGAGAACCAGGTACAACCAAAGCTTCATTTCCCCTGGGGTTGGAAGGGAAAGTTCTCAGGGGACTGGTTCGTGACTGCAGAGACCCAGGGGACTGCGGATTGTGTCTCCGGGTGCAGCCTGGGCAGAGAGAGGGACAGATTTAAACAGGATACTCTCTCCCTCATTTGCATGGCCCGCACCTTATAAGAGACACCCGCCATTTCCTAGCCCGAACACAGTTTCTTTGTGTGGGGCTGAGAGAAGAGACGGCGCTTTATCTCTGTGGTACCTAACCCTTGTCTCAGTCGGAGCTTCCTACTCGACCATAAGGAGAGAAACTGGCCTCTTCTTTATCCCTCCTCTAGCTCCCCCAGCTAACCGTGACCCTGAGGATATATGTCTGAACCGGAAAACTACATGAATACCTTACTTAGAGCCCCAAATCCTGACTTTACCCAGGATGCAGTTCTAACCCTGACTGATAACACTGACCCTCACCCTTCATACCTACCTTGAACCTAACTAACACTAGGGGACACTTAGGAAAGCCTGGGGCCAAATTTCATTCAGCGGGAGCTGCCCTCTGTGACTCTAGGGCCCCCCTGGCCCCTCACCAACGGGCCTCAACTTCTCCCTCAGCAGCCGCCTCCCCCTGAGCGACCCCATGAAATCCCTTCGTGTTCCTGTCCACAGCCCTTAGCCACGTGACTGTCCCCAATGCCCTGCGGGCCAGCGCTGGGCTGAGTGGTGCCATCGGGGGCTGAGGGGCGGGGTCTTTTATCTCCATGGTGACTCTGTGACATTGTGGCACTTTATTTGGGGTTGGGATGTCTGAGCTCCACCCACTGACACCAGCGGAGGCTCCGGGCTGGGATTTCCACAGGGCAGTTGGTGAAAACAACCCAGGAGCCGCTTTGGAAAGTCCCGGCGTTGCCACATCCCCCGGCGCAGCGGAGCGGGGTTTATTCCGGCGCCGGGTGATCTCTGCCCCACAGCCCCGCCCGGACCCTGAATGGCCCATTTCCACACCCCGGGCTCCATCTCTCTCTGCCTCAGTCCCCCGCCCCGAACCAGGGGCTGTGATAGTTCCCCGGCCTCCCGGCGGCGCTGGGGGGACAAAGGCAATAACCGCGTGCGAAGGGCAGAGATGCCCCGGTGAGGGGCCCCACATCGGTGATAATGAACTAATCACCTTCCGCTGCATTCATGCCATAAACATCCCAGTTTTCTGAAAGGGCCAGAGCCTGCCCTGTGTAAATCAGGAGTAACTCATGTCTATTGAAAGCAGTTGTGTGACTTTAAACTAGCGGAGGATTTGGCCCCAGGGGCAATTCGCTCCATCCATTGGGTCTGATGCAAACCCCAACGCGCTTGTCCTCTTTACACTGACAGACGCTGTCCTGTGAGTCTGACACCGAGACGGGCCCCGGCAGAGCCAACGTGCCAGGTCTCGGAGCGGAGAGCGACTCACAACAGGACTCACTCCGGATTGGAGTTCAGAGATGAAGCGAGGGATCTGTGCACCGCAGCCCAGCGGGGCTCTGGGCAGGAAGGGGGGACACATTGCCCGGGAAACGAGAGTGGTACCGGGCGGTGCCCGTGGGCTTCAGGCCGGTCATTTTGAGATGCAGCAGGTTGTTGGGATTGTCTCTGGAGATGGTGAATCTCACTCAGTGGGAGCTGCGCTCTGTGACCCTCGTGCCCCCCCCCCCCCCAGGCCTCTGCTTCTCCCTCGGCAGTCGCCTCCCCCTGAGCGACCCCATGAAATCCCACCGTGCTCCTGTCCACAGCCCTTAGCCACGTGACTGTCCCCAATGCCCTGCGGGCCAGCGCTGGGCTGAGTGATGCCATCGGGGCTGAGAGGCAGGGCCTTTTGTCTCCATGGTGACTCTGTGACATGGGGGCACTTTATTGTGGTCAGGATCCTGAGCTGCACCGTTTACACCAGGGCTGTGATTTCCAGCTGTCAAATGGATGGAAAAAATGCTCGAGTCCTTTGGAAAGTCCCGGCGGTGCCACATTCCCAGGCGCAGCGGAGTGGGGTTTATTCCGGCGCCGGGTGATCTCTGCCCCCCAGCCCCGCCCGGACCCTGAATGGCCCATTTCCACACCCCGGCCTCCATCTCTGGGGTAGGGAAATGGGCCATTCAGAGTCCGGGAACGGAAGGGTTAAAACTGGCGGGAGGTTTGTGTTCCGTTCCCCGGGTGCCGGGTCTCCTGCCCGAGCCCGAAGCGGGGGGTGTCGCTGCTGCCCCCGCGCGGCCGCCGGGAGAAGGGCGATTCCGCCGCCTGGATTTTTGTGCGATCACAAACCGCTTTCGTTTCACTGTGGCTCTCGCACAGTAATAGCGGGCGGTGTCCTCGGGCTTCAGGCCGGTCATTTGCAGGTAGAAGTTGGTGCTGTCCTTGGAGGCTGTGAACCGGCCCTGGACGGAGGAGGCGTAGTACTTGTTTCCCTCATTGTAGTACCAAGCCAGCCACTCCAGCCCCTGTCCCGGCCCCTGTCTGATCCAGCCCATCCAGGTGCTGCTAAGAGTGAACCCGCTGGTGGCACATTGCAGTTTATGAGACTCTCCGGGCTTCTTCAGCGCTGGCCCCGACTGGGTCAGAACCACCTGCGAGCGGGCCCCTGGGGGAGAAGGGAAAATGGCAGATTGGAATTAAAGCTCAGTCACCACATGAAACCAGTCATTAGCCCCGGGTTCAATGGAAAGTGAACAGGGGACAGTGGGAGAACCAGCCACACTGGGCACGTTGTACATCAGCCGGTGGGAGACGACAGAAGAAAGAAGTGTCCCACCCCACATCGATATCAGCCGCAATAGTCCCAGATACCCGGCCCCTCCTGTGTATTAATGGGGGATACATTACCTTCCAGAGCCGCTGCAAAGAAAACCAGGTGGAGCCAAAGTGTCATTTTCCGCGTTGTTGTTGGGGAAAGTTTTCAGACTTTTGACCGGTAACTGCAGAGACCCAGGCGCTGCGGATTGTCCCTCCGGCTGCAGCCTGGGCATAGAGAGGGACAGATTTAAACAGGAACCTGTCACTCCTATTTGCATATCCCCCTCCTTATAAGATGGACGAGCTCCCTAAGAGCGGCCTCTGAAAACCTCGTTTTGGGGATTCAGGGAGGCTCAGTCAGACGTCAGTGGTTAGGGATCCAGGCTGGAGTTAGGGGTATGGGGATCCATCCCCCTTTTCCTCCACAGATTCCCTGGGTTACCCTGGGCAAGTATGACGTGTCCCCTTGTGTTTCAGGCCCCCACCCGCACCTCGGTCACTCCGGCCCTTTCCTGCCTCATAGCGCTGTTGTGAGGACAAATTCATGAAAGACCAGGAGGTCTCCAGATGCCATGTGATGTGGACACGAGAGGGCCTAAAACGGAGGAATATCTCTTAGCCTCCTAAGATCATGGCAATGACCGGTGGTGTTTTCAGAACCTCACGGAAACATTTCCAGCCATTCATCGGGTGGATTCTCCTTACCATGGGAAATGTGACTGGTTTCTGAGCTGGGTAACTTGAGTCACGCTGCGTTGTTGTGGGCAGTGCACTGTAAATACTCCAGCACTGCTACAGACTGATGGGAAGCCCATGAAAGTCAGAGAAACAAACAAACAAACACAGAACCACCGGCTGGTTAGTCCCGTGTTCGCTGGAGGACGCCCTGTGTGCACGCAACTGAGTCCCGACAATTCTGCCGCGATGGCTTGAAATTTCCGTGCAGGTGTTTGCAAAACAGGGAGGGGAGTTCTCATAGAGCCAGAGCTAATGAGGATGATTTCTACAGAGACTCAGCAATTCTGATTGAATGACACACCCCGGTGAGCAACAAGACTAGCGAAATATTCCTGTGCAGATCCGTATGCGGGCATGAAATAATCAAATCCTGCGGGCTTTATTCCCCGTGTGTGTAACCCCATTGATTTCCCTGGGCCCGGTGGTGGGAGTAAAGAATAAAGGGTCTCGCAGAAGATTAGTCGGGACATTGGCTCATCAAAGCACCAATCGGTGCCCTTTGAGCCTGAGGAGGGGACATGGGAAGCGGAGAGTCCTGTCCGCCTGGTGCTGTTTTAGCTTCTGCTGCTGCTAGTGAGAATATCACCGACACTTACATCGTGATTTTCCAGCCATGGCTCTCAGGCAAAGAAAGGAAACGTGATTCTCTCCAGTGCTTATAACCGTGTAAACTGAGGCACGGGAAAGTTCGGTTCAATGGCTCTCAGCACCCCCACGATACAAATTGTTGCAGCCCCCTGATAGCAGCTCTGGGTGTCACACCGGAATCACTGACTGAATTGCTCCGGCCCTTTCCTGCCTCACAGCGCTGTTGTGAGGACAAATTCATGAAAAGCAAATTGGATACAATTAACTTAGGCTTGAATAGAGACTGGGAGTGGCTAAGTCATTATGCAAGGTAACCTATTTCCCCTTGTTTTTTCCTACCCCCCCCCCCCCGACGTTCTTGTTAAACCCTGGATTTGTGCTGGAAATGGCCCACCTTGATTATCATACCCATTGAAAGGAGAGTGATCACTTTAGATAAGCTATTACCAGCAGGAGAGTGGGGTGGGGGGAGAAAACCTTCCGAAGTGATAAACACCCATTTTTTCATGGTCTGTGTGTATAAAAACATCCTCACTGCATTGTCCACTTTTATGCATCCGATGAAGTGAGCTGTAGCTCACGAAAGCTTATGCTCAAATAAATTGGTTAGTCTCTAAGGTGCCACAAGTACTCCGTAGCTTTAAACAGGAAACTCTCACCCTATTTGCATATCTCCCTTCTTATAAGGGACTCCAATTATTTCCTAGAGCGAAATCGGTTTCTTTGTGTGTGGCTGAGAGATGGGCCGGCAGTTTATCTCTGGGGTACCCCCCTCTCCCAGTCAGGGTGCGAGCATCACTGGATTAGAGCTTCCTATGTGTCTACAAGGAATCCAGTTTGCATCTTCTTTCTCCTCTCCCTAACTCCCACATTTAACCCTAACCCTTAGGAGAAACCCTCACCTTAGCCTTTATATTGATCTCAACCTGAAAGCGAAAGGGATACCTTAGTTCTATCCCTAAATCCTGACTTCTTCAGTGAAGGGAATTCTAACCCTAAATGTAAATTCTAACCCTGACTTTTAATAGCCGCCCTCCTTCTCCATCACAGCCTTGAAACTAACACTAAAGCCAGACCTAAAACCTAACGATAAAGATAAAACCATACCCAAAATTTAACACTTAAATTTAGCACCCTCCGCAGCAGCAGGGGCAGGCGGGGAGCGTAGGAGCCCTGGGCTCGGGCTGCCCGGCTCCCCCCGAGTCGTGTCTGGTTCCTGCTGCTCTCAGCCGGCAGGTGCGGGGCCCCAGCCAAGCCCAGCCCCTTGCATCTCCTCTGCGGTGGCACCCCCCACCCGTGTCCTCCCGGGCGGCGGGGGAGCTTGAGAGGAGGAGTGGCCCCCAGGCAAGCGGAGGAGACTCCGAGGTGAAGAGGCTGCTGGCCCTGGTGCGGCCGGAGTGCTGCAGACTGACAGGTACCTGCCCCTGCCCTATCCCGGCACCTCCTGCCCCACCAGCCTCAGTGCCCTCCCCCATATTGTCAGCCAGCCCAAGCTCACTGTGACACCAGCACCCCTTGGCAAAGGGCCCCCGATCTTCACAAACAGCTGTCACCGCAGGCCTGACAAACTCACTGCACCCCACACGTGTCTTACAGGGCACTGACCCACAAAGAAGAACGTGGAAGGGATCTACACAAGGCTGGTAAGTTGCCAAGAGTGAGAATCTCTGTGAGATGTGTGCATGGGTAATATTGAAGGAATAATGTATTTACCTTAAAAGTCTGCTTTAGGGACTTGGAGTAGAAATTAGTCACCAGGGGATAATGGCCCTTTGGGGCAAGGGGGATTTGTCACCCGGCTAACTTGGCTGGTGATGCAATGCAAGGCTCAGTTGTTTAGCTTTGCACAATAGTAGGACTTTGAATGGGACACCATCAGAGGCAATGGCAAACAACTGAAACGCCTTAAAAGTAAAAAAGAGCCATTACAACAGCCATGACCCCTTCAGACAGCCCTCTCCTGGAGTTAGTCCCAGCTGTTTACACACAAAAACACGACCAAACCCCCTTATGCCAGCGAAGGATTTGTTGGTGCTTCCCTTAGCTTTTAGCCTAGTGGTTAGAGCACTTGCCTAGGACATGGTAGAGCCAGGGTCATTTTCTTCCCCTCTGCCTGATGTGGAAGGTGGGACTTGAGCCCACGTCTTCCACTGTCAAGGGCAGGTTGACATTTGGGGTACAGACACCCCCAGCGCATCCCATTCTCTTTCAGACCAAATGAGTATTAATTTAGTCATTGTAGAACAGCATGAACAGGAGAGATTGAAAGACCCCTCCCCAAAGACCCCGTAGCCTGGTGCTCAGGGCATTCACTGAGGTCCGTTTTGCTGCTGTGACAGGTGACTGTGTCACAGGAGCCTAATCCATATTTTGAGAAACCACGAAGGAAACAGAAGAAAAATCTACTTACAATGAGGTTTAAGTGAGTTAGGAGCCTAAGAGGTTTGGGGAGGAATTACCCCCTGTCTGTTTACAAGGGCAAATGCTCTGTGGAGGGACTAAAGTCTCCACTGTTCGTCGGAGACTTGGGTTCTCTCACTGAGGGTTTTTGAATTACTGTAGATGTGGTTTGTGTCACTGTGTGCCTAGCACAGTAATACGTGGCTGTGTCATCGGTTCTCAGGCTGCTCAGCTGTAGATAGGCCGTGCTTATGGAGGTGTCCCTGGTGATGGTGAATCGCCCCTGGAAAGCCTGGGCATAGCCAGTTTCACCATCACTGGGATCAATATATCCTATCCACTGCAGTCCTTTCCCAGGAGCCTGCCGTACCCAGCTCATGTAATAGCTGGTAAAGGTGTAGCCGGAGGTTTTACATGTCACCTTCACAGACTCTCCAGGCTTCTTGATTTCTGCCCCAGACTGGGTCAGCTGGATCTGGGAGCTGACACCTGTCAACAAACAACAATAAAAACCCAGTTAATGCCATTGTTTTCCTCCTCTTCTCAGGTTTCTCCAAGTCCTTCTGTTGCCCTCCTCACAACCGTTTCTGATCTGCTAATTAATGTATTCGCACCACACTCCTGTGAGGTCGGGAAGTACAGTTATCCCCCTGTTTAAGGGATTTTGACATCTACTTCCCATTAAAGATTAATGGAAATTGGGTATCCAAATCCACCAGGGGGCTTTAAAATTCCACACTTGTTCAGAGCTAGGATTTCGAATCCAGAATCCCTGAATCCCACTGCTACGTCTTTGCCTTAAAACCGTCTTTCCTGCCCCAGCCCATCCGTCCTAACCAGACACCTGTAGGTTCATCCACTTACCTGGGAAAGCTGCTAAAAAGAAGAAGAACCCCAGACAGATCATTTTCATTCTCTGCAACAACCTGGCGGGCTGCAAAGCAGTAACCCTTCCTCTGCTGGCGGCTCTTCGGTGAGGGTCCCTTGCTCGCCTTTATCAGTCAGTTTCCCTACTTTATTTGCATGTGGGCGTTGCTAAATCATTTGACTAAACCTCAGCTTCACCCGCCGTTACAAATAAATGACCTGAGAGTTTAGAGGGACACAGGCACGGAGGACGCTAGAGCATAGTAATATAAATTGGGCCCTAATCCAGGAAAACACTAAAGTCACTTTGACATGAGGGGGGACTTCAGTGGGAGCTTAAAGATAATTGGTAAACTCCTGTGTTAAGGTGCCTAATATTGGGAAATGAAAAGATAATATCCAATCGGTATGAAACTGAAATAACATAGTCTCAATTAATGTAAACCCCCAGCTCTCTTCAGTTGTGAAATACGTAGGTGAGCTGTGATTTCCCAAACCTCCGAGGAGCGCTGGGTGCTCACCCCTTTCCAGTCAGCAGGCATTTTTTGTGGGCAAACCCTCACTTTCAGAATTGCAGCCTCCAGTGCTGGGGACAATAATTCCTTGTGCTTGTTGTCGGGTTCAGTCTTTGGGAAGAAATGTTTCATCATCGAACATGACACTTTGCTGCCCCCATGTGGGTTTGATAAACAGAGAAAATATTTCCCCTTTTTCTTCCTTTAGGTTAATCTAACTTGGTCATTTTTGTCTCCTCTACGCCATGGGAGGGGGATTTTTAGCTGAAGGCTGATTTGGTGTTAGAAATGTTTCCAGGGATTTTTACTGAACTGCAAAAAGTCCATCCATCTGCCTATTCACACGAAATCTCTTGAAGCGACTTTCACTGCTTTTCTCTGGACGCTGGCTACACTAAGAAGGATGGGTGTGAAGTCAATGAGAAGGTTTGAGATGAGCAGTCAGTGAGCAGGTGTTATGATGTTATAGGTACGTGTTATCCACAAACCGGAGGTGAGACTAGATGCTTGTCATGTCCTGAGCAGGCCCTCCAAAGTAGGGAGTCCTGCTCGATGTAGTAAGTATGTAGGAATGTCTCTGTGTGTCCTATCGATTCAGAGAAAAACAAAGCAATGCCAAGCGTTACCAAGAATGCCAACTTGCCTTGTTGTTGGTCACTTAGGTTAAGAATTTCAAAGCCACCAACGTGAGCTGGAATCACAAATTGTGCATCTAATTCAGTGGTTCTCAGACTGCTTTTTGAGACCCCAAAGTGGGTTGCCAGGGCTGGCGTTAGACTTCCTGGTGCCCAGGGCCAAATCCCGGGGCTGAAGCAGTAGCTCAGTCCTCACCGCCAGGGGCCGAAGCCGTAGCCCGAGCTCCACTAACTTGGGCGGCGGGGCTCAGACTTCGGCTTTAGCCCTGAGTGGCAGGGCTCAGATTACAGGCCCCCTGCCCAGGGCTGAAGACCTTGGGCTTCAGCTTTGCACCCTGCCCCCCGAGTGCTGCTGGTCTCAGGAAGGCTCAGGCTCTGGTCTTTGAATGAGTCTGTATATTAGCTATCTCCCCCATCCTGCCGAATGCTGGCTGCCCACTGCAGCCCTTTCCCCGGAGCCTGATGCACCCAGTCCATCCAATAGCTGCTGAAAGTGAACCCGGAGGATTTGCAAGAAAGTTTTTAGGACTCTCCTGGTTTTTTGAGTCCACCATCAGACTCCACCAGCACCACATCACCCTGCACACCTGTGAACAGAAAAGATAGCAGTAATGTACCCAGTGCATACGTACAATATATAATGTAAGTCTTTCTTGATATAACTTAAGGGAACAGGAACACCCCTGAGAGAGCGAGAGCAAGAGAAAAAATCTCCAAAAGGAGAGTATGACGACGAATGAAGAGAGCTAGGCCCAGGGGCTGCAGAAAGGGGTGTGGTTTGGAAGGGTCTCTAGGCACCTTGGCTTTAAACAGAAGGCTTCCTCCCTGGATTTGCATGGCTTGTTTGTTGTGTCTAAAGAGCAATTGGATGGGCTTGTGGTAAAAGCACTAGACTCAGGGTTGGTCTCCACATATATTTGTTTTTCTGCAAGTGTATTTGTTTAATTCACACCTTTACGAACTAAAGCTTGAAAGAGAACACTTGGACTAAAGGCATCCACACAGAGACTGGCACTTCAACCTCAAAGGCTTAACATCAGAGTAGTGATTTTGGTGGAAGTTCATAGAAAAAGTGTAAGTTGCAATGGGAAATCACTTGGGAAGATAGGATCAGATGGGCTGAGAGTCCTGAACTGGTAAAAGCCTCTGGACTGTTATGCAGAAGCTCAGACTATGCTCTTAAGTCTGACTCTAAGAAAGCAACCTAAAGGGGTTAGGAACACTGCTTTCTTTTTTATTTTTGTTGTTTTAGTGCAATTTGGACACCTAAATCTTAGCTCCTCTGCCAGTCCCAGACTTTATATATTGGAGCCTGGCTATTAAAAATATTGAGGCAAAAAAGAAGTAGATAGGTGCCAAGGTGCTCTTAAAAATCCTGCTAAGTACCTACAGTCTATAGATCTAGGGGAGTCAGGCAGGCAGCTGATTCTGAAAATCCCACGAAGGGCTTATCTGATTCTTCAGGCACCTAAATACCTTTAGGCCCAGATTTCTGAAAGTGTTTAGGCACAGCTGTGCTCAGTGTTGAAATGCCTAATTGATTTAGGACCCTGAATCTCATCTTCCAATACTGAGACACCTGGTAAAATCTGGGCCCGAGTGCTGCCATTTGCCACCTGTAAAAAGGAGAGAATGATACTTCTCCCCCTCGCAGGGTTTCATGGCTAGGAGGATAAATTAGTGTTTGAGGTGCTGCAGTGCTGGCTTGATTGGATTTGTGTAACTGTCCAGCTAGAAGATGTGGATTCAGCTCTTGGGGTTGAGCTCAGAATGGTGAATTTCATTTTCACCTGTCATGTGACTGATCGAAATGGTTTCAGGCTAATATTGTTTGTTACAATAGCACTAAGAGGAATCCGCTGAGTTTAAGGCTTCATGCCTGCGATACTGTCCTGTTCACAAAGATCTTACAATGTAAGACTGAGATTTTCTTCAGAGCTTCCTAAGAGATTTGGATGCCAAAATTAAAAAGAACTGAGAATCCAGATCTTTTACTGGGGTTTGAAAATCCCACCCTAAGTAAGGAAAGGGGGGCATGGAGAAATAGAGGCGCAGCTCATGGCAGGGACTTGCCCAACAACAGGTGAGGGACAGAGCCAGGAAAATATCCCTGTCTTCTGCCTTCCAACCCAGCAGCATAACCACTAGTGCACACAGTGGAATTTCAAAGAGCCGACTGCTTTATACTACAGTTTGATTTCAATTTGTATCCTTTGGGTTTTCGTGTGTATTTGGGTTGGGGTGGGGAAGGGGTGTTCCACAGAGAATTTAATATTCATTCGAAAGAAAGAGAATTTGGAATTCAGATTTTCCTCCTTCTGTGATGTTCTCATTTGACAGACAATCACAGGATCCTGGGAAATGACCCATCCTGTTTCTTTTGCACCCAGAGCACTGAAAACCAGAGCTTTTCTAATGCGTCAGTCAGTGCAGCTCTAGGCTGTTTCTCTGGGGTTTGGCTTTGGTGTCTACAACCGTGCCCACCTCTGCACAGTGTTACAAATCCAGACAAAAATACGTAGCTTACCAAACAACTTGTAACTCTTGCACAATCTTCTTCCTTCCCTTCCAGCATCAGCTTCTGAATGTGTAACAAGGAAATTGGTCAGAACACGGTTGAGCCAGGCTGTAAGACAGAAATGTTTCAATCCTAATTTTTGTTTTTTTGTTTCCTGTAGGACCCCCAGTCAGGGATCAGGAGCCCACTCTCTAGTCATGGCACAGAGAAAAAGCAAGAAGAAATGCGGCTCTCATAAGTCCCACTCCAGGTCTTTAGTCAAGTAATCAAGAGACCCCTTTTTGGTTCAATGGTAATACTTAATTGAGAGATAATATTTTTTCTTCTAGAGAGTATAAAATGCTTCACAAAGGAAGGGAAGCCAAAGGGGGCACTGATAGTAACATCCTATGTTAAGTGTTTAGCCCTTCAAATCTGGGAAGATTTCAGAATCTCAGCCTTATTTTGTCTTCACACACTCAACACGTAAGAACTGACAAACTCTTCTGCGATGACTCACTTGAGACATCTTACCAGAGGCTGGACTTTTTGATGATAATGTCACAACCCAATGGCCCCCTCCCTCAGGGGGTCCCCTGGGGAGGCAGATTAGCATTGTATGTTGCTAATGCTGTTGCAGGCATCACACGGGATTTTGGGAAGGGTTGAAAGTGTGAGTGTGGAGTGACAGGTTCCTTTGCCAGTTAGGAGAGACCGTAGAGGGAGGAAGGAAGAAAGGAACGGGTTAACTCGATGCTCCAGCTAGGTCCAAACACAAGACGCTGACTCCAGCCTAAGGCCACAGCGCACAACCGACTCTCGGCTGCCTGACAAGAAAGAGGGGGGCCTGAATTCCAACCCCAACGAGCTGTAAAAAAAAAAATCAGCTAAACAAAACTGCAGGAACTGGTACAAAAAGCATGGGGGACAGAAGTCCCTGAATGGAAGGCCCCCCCAAAAACCCAGGTCTTAAAAATCCTCCCAAAAGCCAGGGCAGGTCAGAGATCAACAGCGAACTCTGGGCAGCCTGTGCACAGAACAAAACTCCCGTCCACCCTTCCCCCTCTTCTTCTTAAGTTACACCCGGCCTTGGCCAGCCTCAGGTAGTGCGTGTGTAAGTATAAGAGTGGGCTAGGGCTTGGGGCACTAACACTTTCTTCCTTCCTCTAAGTAACGTGAAAAGCACCCAACACTCTCCGCTGTTGTTTTACTTTATTTTATTAATAAAGCTTTAAAACTTATCACTTGGTGTGCTCCTTCATCTCCTCTCCTAAAGATCCTGGGGCCTCAGCCTAATCACCTAATGCTCCAGGCAAATTAATAACATAAATCTGTCATAAAGGATGCCTGGTGCTTTCTATAAATCAGTCTCTGTTAAGGTGTCCCAGTTTGAGCAACCAAAAACAGAGGCACCCAAAATCACTATCACTTTTTTCTAGGACACCACAGTGCTTGTGGTTCACTTTTGGGCTGTGCAGATACATTTCCAGTTATAGGGTGCAATGAGTCGTATAAATAGAATACAGACTCCTGTTTCCTGCTGCTCCAGGGGCCCCCATGTGCTCAGGAGATTGTGGTTTCCTCTGCAGATAGTTTTTCCATGACTCTGACTGGCTTTCCTTTTGCTGTGCTGCTCTCATGGTAATACATGGTGGTGTCTTCACTTCTGAGCCCACTGATCTCTACATAGGCTGTGCTGATGGAGTTGTCTCTGGAGAGGGTGAATCGCCCTTTCTATCTGTAGCATAGCCAATTCCTCCATTATTTGGGTTAATCCTGTTGAATCCAAGACAGCAAGTGGCTAGTGAAGCTGTACCCAGATGGTTTACAGGACAGCTTCTCTGACTCTCCAGGTTTTTTAATCTCAGCACCAGACTGGACCCGTTGGATATGGGACCAGACACGTGCAGTTAAGTGACAATAAAGCATGCGTCTGAGTACCCTTCTTGTTGGCTCCCCTTTCTCCTGCACACCCCAGATCTCTCTGAAATTCACTTAACCAAGAAGGCTGCCAGCAGGAACAGAAAATGTAGCAAATATTTAATGGTTCTTTCTACAACACCCTCCACCTGGCAAAGCAAGGTGACTCCTTTTGGTGGTGATTTGCTCCCATTGCAAACTTTAAACAGGGAGTATAATTACTTTATTTGCATATTCAACATCAAAGACGCCTCAAAAGCTCCAAGGAGCTGAACGGGAATCAGAACGCATCAACTGTGCTTGGATCTGGCATCTGCCATTCTTCTGGTTCTCAGAACTCATCCGAATCTATTTTTAATTAAATCTCGTGCAGTACCACATCAGGAGAAGGCCCCGATTCTATTGTGAGCTGCAGTTTATCTAGGTAAAATATTCAAAATGGGATTCAAGGAAAAGAATTAGCATTTAAAGGGAAACACAAAACAGATGTAGAGGCTGAACTTTCCTGAGCTGTCCAAGGGATTTGGATACCCAGTTCCCTTCCAAATCAATGGGGACTTGAGGTGGCTATTTCAAAGGTAGAAATGCTTGGGCATCAAAATCGCATTGATTTACAATTGAGTTAGGGCCTAAGTGTCATTTGTGCCTTTGAATATTTATCCCTTGGAGTCTAAATCCCCTAGACAGCTTTGAGACTCTCAGCACTTGTCTACACACAAAAGGTGTACCATTGGAACTATAAAGGTATAATTCAGGGGGTACAACACACTCCTCCCCTACTATGGACACAGACATACCAGTGTTACACAGGAGGGCAAAGTAAGTTATGAAGATCTTCCCTTCTGGCCTTGAAATCTGAGTCTATGAATCAGCACAAAGTTCCTTCAGCCCCTGTGGCAGTTCTTGGGTGGGAAGGAGAATGCAAAATCCCAGTATGAGGCACATTTCTGCAGCTATAGCTGTCTCCAGTCTAGGGAGTGTATTGATACAACTATTACAATCACACACACACACACGCTACAGAAACCCTTCCCAAAATCTAATAGTTGTACAATATCCGTGGGCCAAGGAGGCCTCAGGCATGATCTGTAAAGAAGGGATCGAAAGAACAGCCCTGGGTTCTCCTCCCGGCGTTTCCAGTGGACCTGTTGGTTCACCTTGGGGTGTAACATCAACTCTCTGAGCCTCTGCTGGTGTCTGCCTGGTGTATTTGGATTGTGAACCCTTCAGCGCTGGGACTGCCTGTCCCCAGGGCGAAGTGCGGCACCCGGCGTAATGGGGCCCTGCACGCCGTTAGGGTGGGTGAGACAGACCCCCACAGCGTGTCCGCACAGCTGTATAACGGATGTTTAAAGAGACCGGGATTTCTGAGAGCTGCTGAGTAGATTAGTGTAGCTGGGTCCCCTTGATCGAAACAGTATTTTGGGTTTCAAATCTCAGCCCCAAAGAGTCATTCGCAGACAGACACTGGCGGTGATTTCCAGAGGGGCAGAGGAAAACAGGACTTGTACTGCGGAGGCAGCTGGATGTTATGAAAACCCCACCCCGAAATCCCCTTTGGTTTCATTGGGATTTTGGCACCTAATTCCCTTCGTCTCCATTGACAATTCCGGGCACTGTTTGCTCTGAGAAGTGTGACATTTCAGTGACGGCTCCTGTCTCCTCGCCTCCGACGTCCTTTTACTGGGTGAGATTGTGTATCCTCTCCTCATGGGGAAAACACTTAGGCACTCGGGGACTATTTGCTAAGGGAGTTAGGGGCCATTCTCAGGTACTCACTGGTAAAACAAGACGACCTGCCCCCCACAGAAGGGGTGGGGAACATAAAGACGGAGATGGAGCAGATCTATTAAAAATGTCCGGGTGTTTATTTCACTCGGATTTCCCTTCAGTGGCTCTGAGTCCCACTGACCCCACAGGTTTTCAGGGCTCAGTGAAATCAAAGTCTTTTTCCTCTGAGGTCTCCGTGTTCTCCTGAAGAAGGGAAGCCCCCGCCTGTGAGCCCAAAGTCAGTGCGACCTTTCTCGGGGCTGCCTCTCTTCGCTGGGGCAGCACACAGGGACCTGGCCTTCTTTAAGCACCCCTCGTCTCAGGGGAGGCGGGCGGCAGGTTTGTAGACATTTTGGTGGTGCTCAGAACGCCCAGAGCCTGCCACCCCCCAAATCCCGCCCCCCACAAACTCCGCCACCCACCTGCCTAAGGCTCTGGGAGGGAGTTTGGGTGGGGGGAGGTGGTCTGGGGTGCAGGAAGGGTGCAGGCTCTTGGAGGGAGTTTGGGTGAAGGTTCTGGGCTGGGGTGGGGGAGCAGGCTCTGGGAGGGAGTTTGGGGGCAGGAGCGGTGCAGGCTCTGGGAGGGAGTTTGGGGGTGGGAGGGGGTGTGCGGGAAAGGGGTGGGGGGTGAAGCGCTTTTCTGGGTCTCCTAGGCAGGGCGAGCCGCGTTTCCTATTGGCTGCAGGGGCGCTTGGGGTGGGAGCAGAGCGCAAGGACACAGACTCGATCCACCCCACCCAGGGGCCGCAGGGCGGGGCCGGCAGCCACGTGGAGCGAGCAGGCAGGACCGCGCTCAGCTCCGCTGCGCTGCCGGTGGTGGGCGGGGGCCCCGGGGCCATTTTAAATCACCCGCCGGGGAGCACCCGGGGCAGAAGGCGGGGCCGAGGGAGAGACCCGGCCTCAGACGTTGCTGGAGCCGGGCCCCGGGCCAGGAATACTCCTGGTGCCCAGGCACCACGGGCCCATAGACCTCGCCGCCCACCCGCCCCTTGTACCCCCCCCTCCTTAGCACTCCCTGGGTAGCCCCCTTTCCCCACGGCTCGCTCTCCTCCCACAGACGGCGTTAAAGGCGCCTGTTGTGGGGGGGGGGGGTGCTTAGTCTCCTCTCACTCCTAGCGAGGTTGGCTAACAGGGTCTAATAGCCGGGGCTCCCTTCCCTCTTGGGAGCTGTGGGCGAAGGCAGGGGGTCAACGCCCTGGTAACGGGTCCGATCCTGTGGCAGACACACGCTTCCTGGCACACCCAGCTTCTCCAAGGGCTGTGATTGTTCTGGTCCCCTTCTCCTCCGGTTAATGGTGACTGTGTCCCGGAAACAGAGTCCTAGATTGAAAAGTGATTTCGGCACTTAAGGATCTAAATCCCTTTAGCTTTCATTGATCCTAAGTCACTAGGGGATAATTACCCAGAGTCTGTTCACAGGGGTCACCGTTATCCAGGGTGGCTGAGGGCTGCAGTGTTCGCAGGAGACCCGGGTTCTCTCACTGAGGGTTTTTGAATTGGTCCAGATGTGGTTTGTGTCACTGTGTCCCGAGCACAGTAATACGTGGCTGTGTCATCGGTTCTCAGGCTGCCCAGCTGTAGATAGGCCGTGCTTATGGAGGTGTCCATGGTGATGGTGAATCGCCCCTGGAAGGCCTGGGCATAGCCAGTGCCACCATCACCGGGATAGATGTATCCTATCCACTCCAGTCCTTTCCCGGGAGCCTGCCGTGCCCAGTGCATGCTATAGCTGGTAAAGGTGTAGCCGGAGGTTTTACATGTCACCTTCGCAGACTCTCCAGGCTTCTTGATTTCTGCCCCAGACTGGGTCAGCCGGATCTGGGAGCTGACACCTGTAAATAAATAATAAGAAAAAAATACACTTTATTTCCCTCTTTCCCCCACTCCATTTCCTTGATGTTTCCAGGTCCTTCTATTGCCCCTTCCTCCGCCCCTCGCAGAATTATCTGAGTTCCTTGCGTACTTATGAATTTATCCCCACAACACCCTGCTGAGGTAGGGAAGTGCTGTTACCCCGTTTTACCGATAGGAAACTGAGTCACAGAGATTCAGCCTGGGATTGTCCATGATGCCTAAGAGATTTTGACACCCACTTTGCAGTAAAACCAAGAATTTGGCATCCAGATCCCTTAGGTACCTTTTCACTGTAAATTACCGGTTTCAAGGCACATGTGAAAGAAACAGGATTTGAACACAGAATGATCGAGATGCAGTCCTACATCTTAATCAGAAAGCCATGGTCTGCAACCCCCGCCGTCCGAGCTGGCTGCCTGTCAGTTTACTCCACTTACCCGAGAAGGCTGCCAAAAAGACAAAGAACCCCAGACACGCCATTTTAATTCTACCCAACCACCTTGTGTGGTGCAACAACTGTAAACTGTCTGGCTGCCCCGGCAGATTTCCAGTGAGGATCAGTCGCTCTCCTTTATCAGGAAGTTTTCTTACTTCATTTGCATGTGGTCATTGCCAAGGCATTTGAATAAACCGCAGCGGCACCGACCTTGGCAAATAAAGGACTTCAGAACCCGGAGTGACAGACTGAGGGGGAATCAGTAGGTCACTGCAATGGAATTTATGCCCCCATTCAGGAAAGCATAAGTGTGTTGATATCAAGGGGACCAAATTAATATAATTTGGGCCCCAATCCAGGAAACCACTAAATCCACTTTGACATCAGGGGACTTCAGTATGAGTTTACAGATAATTGGTAAACTCGTGTGTTAAGGCGCCTAATAGTGGGTTACCAAAGTGTAACACTCAATGGATATAAAATTGAAATACCATAGAATCAATGAATGTATAAACACCAGCGCCCTTCACTGGTGAAATACGGATGTGAGCTGTGATTTCCCAAACCTCGGAGGAGCGCTGGATACTCAGTTCCCGCTGATTGGAAAGGGGTTTTTGTGGGCAAACCCTGACTTTAAAAATTCCAGCCTTCGGTGCTGTGGACAGTAATTTCTTGGCATTGTTCCCGGGTTCAGTCTCTGGATAGAAATGTTTCATAATCGAACACGACACTTTTCTGCCCCCATGTGGGTCTGTCCCTTTTATAAGCATAGAAGTGGTTTCCCCCTCTTCTTCCTTTCGGTTTAATAACTTGGTCATTTTTGTTTCCTGTAAGCCATGCAGGGGGTTGGGGTGGGAGGATTTTTCTGTGTGTGCTGATTTGGTGTTAGAACTGTTTCCAGGGGTTTTCACTGAACTGCAAGAAGTCCATCCCTCTGCCTATTCACGAGACATCTGTCTCTGAACAGCCTTTCACTGCTGTTCTCTGGAAGCTGGCTACACTAAGCCCTGGTCTACACTAGGACTTTAGGTCGAATTTAGCAGCATTAAATCGATGTAAACCTGCACCCGTCCACACGATGAAGCCCTTTATTTCGACTTAAAGGGCTCTTAAAATCGATTTCCTTACTCCACCCCAGACAAGTGGATTAGCACTTAAATCAGCCTTGCCGGGTCGAATTTGGGGTACTGTGGACACAATTCGACGGTATTGGCCTCCAGGAGCTATCCCAGAGTGCTCCATTTTGACTGCTCTGGACAGCACTCTCAACTCAGATGCACTGGCCAGGTAGACAGGAAAAGAACCGCGAACTTTTGAATCTCATTTCCTGTTTGGCCAGCGTGGCAAGCTGCAGGTGACCATGCAGAGCTCATCAGCAGAGGTGACCATTATGGAGTCCCAGAATCGCAAAAGAGCTCCAGCATGGACCGAACGGGAGGTACGGGATCTGATCGCTGTATGGGGAGAGGAATCCGTGCTATCAGAACTTCGTTCCAGTTTTCAAAATGCCAAAACCTTTGTCAAAATCTCCCAGGGCATGAAGGACAGAGGCCATAACAGGGACCCGAAGCAGTGCCGCGTGAAACTGAAGGAGCTGAGGCAAGCCTACCAGAAAACCAGAGAGGCGAACGGCCGCTCCGGGTCAGAGCCCCAAACATGCCACTTCTATGATGAGCTGCATGTCATTTTAGGGGGTTCAGCCACCACTACCCCAGCCGTGTTGTTTGACTCCTTCAATGGAGATGGAGGCAATACGGAAGCAGGTTTTGGGGACGAAGAAGATGATGATGATGATGAGGTTGTAGATAGCTCACAGCAAGCAAGCGGAGAAACCGGTTTTCCCAACAGCCAGGAACTGTTTCTCACCCTGGACCTGGAGCCAGTACCCCCCGAGCCCACCCAAGGCTGCCTCCTGGACCCAGCAGGCGGAGAAGGGACCTCCAGTGAGTGTACCTTTTAAAATACTATACATGGTTTAAAAGCAAGCATGTGAAAGGATTACTTTGCCCTGGCATTCGCGGCTCTCCTGGATATACTCCCAAAGCCTTTGCAAAAGGTTTCTGGGGAGGGCAGACTTATTGCGTCCTTCATGGTAGGACACTTTACCACTCCAGGCCAGTAACACGTACTCGGGAATCATTGTACAACAAAGCATTGCAGTGTATGTTTGCTGGCGTTCAAACAACATCCGTTCTTTATCTCTCTGTGTTATCCTCAGGAGAGTGAGATATAATCAATGGTCACCTGGTTGAAATAGGGTGCTTTTCTTCAGGGGACACTCAGAGGAGCCCATTCCTGCTGGGCTGTTTGCCTGCGGCTGAACAGAAATGTTCCCCGCTGTTAGCCACAGGAGGGGGGAGGGTTG
This sequence comes from Natator depressus, assembly GCF_965152275.1. Taxonomy (NCBI): domain Eukaryota; kingdom Metazoa; phylum Chordata; order Testudines; family Cheloniidae; genus Natator; species Natator depressus. The sequence continues at coordinate 39,307,032 of NC_134246.1, forward strand.
AGGGGGTAGCCACGCGGTGGGGGGAGGCAAAATGCGACCTTGTAACGAAAGCACATGTGCTATGTATGTAATGTTAACAGCAAGTTTTACCCTGAAAGAGTGTAGCCAATGTTTTATACAATGTGTCTTTTTAAATACCGCTGTCCCTTTTTTTTTCTCCACCAGCTGCATGTGTTTCAATGATCACAGGATCTTCTCCTTCCCAGAGGCTAGTGAAGAGTAGAAAGAAAAAAAAACGCACTCGAGATGAAATGTTCTCCGAGCTCATGCTGTCCTCCCACACTGACAGAGCACAGACGAATGCGTGGAGGCAAATAATGTCAGAGTGCAGGAAAGCACAAAATGACCGGGAGGAGAGGTGGCGGGCTGAAGAGAGTAAGTGGCGGGCTGAAGAGAGGGCTGAAGCTCGAATGTGGCGGCAGCGTGATGAGAGGAGGCAGGATTCAATGCTGAGGCTGCTGGAGGACCAAACCAGTATGCTCCAGTGTATGGTTGAGCTGCAGCAAAGGCAGCTGGAGCACAGACTGCCACTACAGCCCCTGTGTAACCAACCGCCCTCCTCCCCAAGTTCCATAGCCTCCACACCCAGACGCCCAAGAACGCGGTGGAGGGGCCACCAGCCAACCAGCCACTCCGCCACAGAGGATTGCCCCCCAAAAAGAAGGCTGGCATTCAATAAATTTTAAAGTTGTAAACTTTTAAAGTGCTGTGTGGCATTTTCCTTCCCTCCTCCACCACCCCTCCTGGGCTACCTTGGTAGTCTTCCCCCTATTTGTGTGATGAATGAATAAAGAATGCATAAATGTGAAGCAACAATGACTTTATTGCCTCTGCAAGCGGTGATCGAAGGGAGGAGGAGAGGGTGCTTAGCTTACAGGGAAGTAGAGTGAACCAAGGGGCGGGGGGTTTCATCAAGGAGAAACAAAAATAACTTTCACACCGTAGCCTGGCCAGTCATGAAACTGGTTTTCAAAGCTTCTCTGATGCGTACCGCGCCCTCCTGTGCTCTTCTAACCGCCCTGGTGTCTGGCTGCGCATAACCAGCAGCCAGGCGATTTGCCTCAACCTCCCACCCCGCCATAAACGTCTCCCCCTTACTCTCACAGATATTGTGGAGCACACAGCAAGCAGTAATAACAGTGGGGATATTGGTTTCGCTGAGGTCTAAGTGAGTCAGTAAACTGCGCCAGCGCGCCTTTAAACGTCCAAATGCACATTCTACCACCATTCTGCACTTGCTCAGCCTGTAGTTGAACAGCTCCTGACTATTGTCCAGGCTGCCTGTGTACGGCTTCATGAGCCATGGCATTAAGGGGTAGGCTGGGTCCCCAAGGATACATATAGGCATTTCAACATCCCCAACAGTTATTTTCTGGTCTGGGAATAAAGTCCCTTCTTGAAGCTTTTGAAACAGACCAGAGTTCCTGAAGATGCGAGCGTCATGTACCTTTCCCGGCCATCCCACGTTGATGTTGGTGAAACGTCCCTTGTGATCCACCAGAGCTTGCAGCACTATTGAAAAGTACCCCTTGTGGTTTATGTACTCACCGGCTTGGTGCTCCGGTGCCAAGATAGGGATATGGGTTCCGTCTATGGCCCCACCACAGTTAGGGAATCCCATTGCAGCAAAGCCATCCACTATGACCTGCATATTTCCCAAGGTCACTACCCTTGATATCAGCAGATCTTTGATTGCGTGGGCTACTTGCATCACAGCAGCCCCCACAGTAGATTTGCCCACTCCAAATTGATTCCCAACTGACCAGTAGCTGTCTGGCATTGCAAGCTTCCACAGGGCTATTGCCACTCGCTTCTCAACTGTGAGGGCTGCTCTCATCTTGGTATCATGCGCTTCAGGGCAGGGGAAAGCAAGTCACAAAGTTCCATGAAAGTGCCCTTACGCATGCGAAAGTTTCGCAGCCACTGGGAATCGTCCCAGACCTGCAACACTATGCGGTCCCACCAGTCTGTGCTTGTTTCCCGAGCCCAGAATCGGCGTTCCACAGCATGAACCTGCCCCATTAGCACCATGATGCATGCATTGGCAGGGCCCATGCTTTCAGAGAAATCTGTGTCCATGTCCTGATCACTCACGTGACCGCGCTGACGTCGCCTCCTCGCCCGGTAGCGCTTTGCCAGGTTCTGGTGCTGCATATACTGCTGGATAATGCGTGTGGTGTTTAATGTGCTCCTAATTGCCAAAGTGAGCTGAGCGGCCTCCATGCTTGCCTTGGTATGGCGTCCGCACAGAAAAAAGGCGCGGAACGATTGTCTGCCGTTGCTCTGACGGAGGGAGGGGCGACTGACGACACGGCTTACAGGGTTGGCTTCAGGGAGCTAAAATCAACAAAGGGGGTGGCTTTACATCAAGGAGTATTTCAGGCAGGACTTCATGGAGGGTTCCAATAAGAAATGGTGCACCTAAGTTATAGTTCTTATTGGAACAAGGAGGTTAGCCTGGCCTCTGATTGATACATGGCTAGATTTACCTCGCTGCACCTTCTCTGTGAGTGACTGCAGTGTGACCTAGAGAAATGAGTCCCCTAGATGGGGGAGGAGGCAAATGAGTACAAAACAAATCTGGTCTATTTCTTGTTTTGATCCACTCCATCTATCTTTTACATCTTTGGCTAGCAGCAGACGGTGCAGAAGGACTGCATGCCATCCACATCTCATGGCTGCTCGGCAGAAGACGGTGCAATAGGACTGCTAGCAATCCATATTGCCTGCCTGCTCACCATAAGACGGTTCAATAGGACTTACTGCAGGACTAAAGAGAATGACCTGGTCAAGTCACTCCAAATTTAGTCCCTGAGCCCATGTCTGCCCAGGCGCTCCCAGCCAACGCGGCCAGGAGCACCTTGGACATGACGATGCCGGCTACCAGTCGTATTGTACCGTCTGCTGCCACAAGGCAATGGGTTGCTGCTACTGTGTAGCAATGCAGTACCCCGTCTGCCAGCACCCAGGAGACATACGGTGACGGTTACCTGAGCGGGCTCCATGCTTGCGGTGGTATGGCGTCCGCACAGGTAACTCAGGAAAAAAGGCGCGAAACGATTGTCTGCCCTTGCTTTCACGGAGGGAGGGAGGGAAGGGGGGCCTGACGATATGTACCCAGAACCACCAGTGACAATGTTTTAGCCCCATCAGGCATTGGGATCTCAACCCAGAATTCCAATGGGCAGCGGAGACTGCGGGAACTGTGGGATAGCTACCCACAGTGCAACGCTCCGGAAGTCGACTCTAGCCTCGGTACTGTGGAAGCACTCCGCCGAGTTAATGCACTTAATGCACTTAGAGCATTTTCTGTGGGGACACACACACTCGAATATATAAAACCGATTTCTAAAAAACCGACTTCTATAAATTCGACCTTATTCCATAGTGTAGACATACCCTAAGAAGGATGGGTGTGAAGTCAATGAGAAGGTTTGATATGAGCAGTCAGTGAGCAGGTGTTATGATGTTACAGGGCCGTGTTATCCACAAACCAGAGGTGAGACTAGATGTTTGTAATGTCCTGATCTGTCCCTAGGTTGTCTGAAGCAAGGGAGTCCTCTTCAATGTACTGAGTACGTAGGAAAGTCTGTGTTTGTCCTATGAATTAACAGAAAAACAGAGCAATGTCAAGTGTTCTCAAGAAGGTCCGCTTGTCTTGTGCTTGGCCACTTCTACACTACGAAATTAGGTCAAATTTATAGAAGTCGAGTTTTAGGAAGCAATTTTATACAGTCGATTATGTGTGTCCCCCCAATAAGCGCATTAAGTCAGTGGAGTGCATCCACAGTATCATGGCTAGCGTCGACTTTCAGAGCGTTGCACTGTGGGTAGCTATCCCACAGTTCCCACAGTCTCCGCAGCCCATTGGAATTCTGGGTTGAGATCCCAATGCCTGATGGGGCAAAAACATTGTCACAGGTGGTTTGGGGTACGTTGTCAGTCTCCCCTCCCTCCATGAAAGGAATGGCAGGCAATCGTTTCGTGCCTTTTTTCCCTGCAGATGCCATACTGCTGTCAGCAGACGGTGCAGTAGGACTGCTAACCGTCGTCGTCCTCCACCGCTTCCGCTGCCACTCTGCTCTGCTGCTTTGTCTCAATAGCGAATTTCTCCATGTTGTCTGGCATGGGCTCCCGGGTATGTGTGTTCTTCCTCGGGAAATGTGCGTCGTGCTAACTGTCGTCCTCCACCGCTTCCGCTGCAACTCTGCTCTCCCGCTCTCATGAATCGACCTCACAGGTCCTCTCATAGTTCTCTATAAATATCTATTCTTCTGGCACCCATCATCAGCCACCGCTTCCACTGCAACTCTGCTCTCCTGCAGATGCCATACCGCAGCAAGCATGGAGCCTGCTCAGATCACCACGGCAGTTATGAGCACTGTAAACACCTCTCACATTCTCCTGCGGTATGTACAGAACCAGAACCTGCAAAAGCAGGCGAGGAGGCGATGGTAGCGCGGTGATGAGAGTGACGAGGACATGGACACAGACTTCTCTCAAAGCACTGGCCCCAGCAATTTGGACATCCTGGTGGCAATGGGGCAGACTCATGCTTTGGAACACCGATTCTGAGCCCGGGAAACAAGCACAGACTGGTGGGACCACAAGTGTTGCAGGTCTGGGATGATTCTCAGTGGCTGCAAAACTTTTGCATGCATAAGGGCACTTTCATGGAACTTTGTGACTTGCTTTCCCCCGCCCTGAAGTGCAAGAATACCAAGATGAGAGCAGCCCTCACAGTTCACAAGCGAGTGGCAATAGACCTCTGGAAGTTTGCAAAGCCAAACAGCTACCAGTCAGTCGGGAATCGATTTGGAGTGGGCAAATCTACTGTGGGGGCTGCTGTGATCCCAGTAGCCAACGCAATCACTGAGCTGCTGCCATCAAGGGTAGTGACTCTGGGAAATGTGCAGGTCATAGTGGATGGCTTTGCTGCAAAGGGATTCCTTAACTGTGGTGGGGCAATAGACGGAACGCATATCCCTATCTTGGCACCGGACCACCTTGGCAGCCAGTACATAAACCACAAGGGGTACTTTTCAATGGTGCTACAAGCACTGGTGGATCACAAGGGACATTTCACCAACATCAACGTGGAATGGCCGGGAAATGTACATGACACTTGCATCTTCAGGAACTCTGGTCTGTTTCAAAAGCTGCAAGAAGGGACTTTATTCCCAGACCAGAAAATAACTGTTGGGGATGTTGAAATGCCTATATGTATCCTTGGGGACCCAGCCTACCCCTTAATGCCATGGCTCATGAAGCCGTACACAGGCAGCCTGGACAGTAGTCAGGAGCTGTTCAACTACAGGCTGAGCAAGTGCAGAATGGTAGTAGAATGTGCATTTGGACGTTTAAAAGTTTGCTGGCGCAGTTTACTGACTCGGTTAGACCTCAGCGAAATCAATATTCCCACGGTTTTTACTGCTTGCTGTGTGCTCCACAATATCTGTGAGAGAAAGAGGGAGATGTTTATGGCGGGGTGGGAGGTTGAGGCAAATTGCCTGGCTGCTGATTACGTGCAGCCAGACACCAGGGCGGTTAGAAGAGCATAGCAGGGCGCACTGCGCTTCAGAGAGGCTTTGAGAACCAGTTTCATGACTGGCCAGGCTACAGTGTGAAAGTTCTGTTTGTTTCTCCTTGATGAAAACCCACCCCTTGGTTCACTCTACTTCCCTGTAAGCCACCTGCCCTTCCCTCCCCCTTTCGATCACCTCTTGCAGAGGCAATAAAGTCATTGTTGTTTCAAAATCATACATTCTTTATTAATTTGTCACACAAATAGGGGGATAACTACCAAGGTAGCCCGGGAGGGGTGGGGGAGGAGGGAAGCACCCGGTGGAGTGGTGGAGGAGGGAAGGACAAGGCCACACTTCACTTCAAAACTTATTGAATGCCAGCCTTCTGTTGCTTGGGCAGTCCTCTGGGGTGGAGTGGTTGGGTGCCCAGAGGCCCCCCCCCCAACGCATTCTTGGGCATCTGGGTGAGGAGGATATGGATCTTGGGGAGGTGGGTGGGCAGTTACACAGGGGCTGCAGTGGTGGTCTGTGCTCCTGCTGCCTTTCCTGCTGCTCAACCATACGCCGGAGCATATCCTTTTGATCCCCCAGTAGCCTCAGCATTGCATCCTGCCTCCTCTCATCATGCTGTCTGCCTCCTCTCCTCTTGCTCCCGCCACATCTGCTCTTGCTCGTCCCTCCTGCCCTCGCATTCATTTTCTGCTTTCCTGGACTCTGACACTCTATGCCTCTATGCATTGTGCTGGGCTCTTTCAGCGTGGGAGAACTGCATGAGCTCAGAGAACATTTCATTGCGAGTGCATTTTTTTCGCCTTCTTATCTGCACTAGCCTCTGTGATGGAGATGATAGGGGGAGCGTTGAAACATTTACAGCTGCGGGAAGAAAAACAGGGAGAGTAGTATTTAAAAAGACATGCAAACAGCTCAACGTGAACTGGCCTGCCCCCCACTGCCCCCCCCCCCACCGCATGGCTAACAATGGGGATGATTTATTTTCAGCCACAGGCAAACAGCTCAGCAGGAATGGCCACCTCTGAATGTCCCCTTAATAATGTCCCTGGAGGATTTCCGCTCCATCCCCAGACACGTTAACAGTCTTTTCCAGTAGCTGTACTGGCCGCGAATGCATCCCAAGTCTTCAGGACAAATTAATCATTAAACACGCTTGCTTTTAAACCATATATTATATTTACAAAGGTACACTCACCAGAGGTGCCTTCTCCTGCTTCACGGTCCAGGAGCCCGCCTTGGGAGGGTTGGGAGGGTATTGGCTCCAGGGTGATAAACAGTTCCTGGCTGTCAGGGAGAACGGTTTCATCCTCCTCCTCTTCATCATCCCCCAAATCCTCATCCCTGTTGTGTGAGACTTCCCCCTTGCAGGAGTCCATGTACAGGGGTGGGGTAGAGGTAGGGGCACCCCCTAGAATTGCATGCAGCTCATCATAGAAGTGGGTGGAAGAGAACAAAGGGGGCTGCCAGTCATGAGAACACCCCTGCTTCCCACCTAAGAAGTCTTCTGGAACTAACAAGGATTGTACTAGGGGAAAGGATTGGGCCCAGACTAGGAAGGAGTCTGGTCTGTGAAAGGTTTCAGAGTAGCAGCCGTGTTAGTCTGTATTCGCAAAAAGAAAAGGAGTATTTGTGGCACTTTTGTTAGTCTCTAAGGTGCCACAAGTACTCCTTGGTCTGTGAAACAAGCTTATTGGAACATCGCTGAGGGTGAGATTTACCTGTATTCAGTTTCTTAATGTTTTAAGCTTAGAGTGAGGAGCCTAAGAAGTTTGGGGGGAATTACCCCCTGTCTGTTTACATGGGCAAATGCTCTCTGGAGGGACTAAAGGCTCCAGTGTTCACCAGAGACCTGGGTTCTCTCACTGAGGGTTTTTGAATTGCTGTAGATGTGGTTTGTGTCACTGTGTCCCTAGCACAGTAATACATGGCTGTGTCATTGGTTCTTAGGCTGCTCAGCTGTAGATAGGCCATGCTTATGGAGGTGTCCCTGGTGATGGTGAATCACCCCTGGAAGGCCTGGGAGTAGCCAGATCCACGGCTACTGGGACTGATATATCCTTCCCACTCCAATACTTTCCCAGGAGCCTGCCGTACCCAGTTAATGTAATAGCTGGTAAAGGTGTAGCCGGAGGTTTTACATGTCACCCTCACAGACTCCCCAAAAAAGAAAATAACAGAACGCCACTAGCCATCACCTTCAGCCCCCAACTAAAACCTCTCCAACGCATCATCAAGGAGCTACAACCTATCCTGAAGGACGACCCATCACTCTCACAAATCTTGGGAGAGAGGCCAGTCCTTGCCTACAGACAGACCCCCAACCTGAAGCAAATACTCACCAGCAACCACACACCACACAACAGAACCACTAACCCAGGAACCTATTGTGGCAGTATAACATTGTATAAGTATAACGTTGTATAAGGGGACATGCTGGATACATTGTATATGAGAGGGCATGCCAAAACATGTTACAAAGTATCTGAGGGAGCAGACGTAGGGACAGTTAGCTTTTGAATAGAGAAGCAATTAAGATAGAGCCAGCACGTCTAAGAAGCAGGCATCAGAATGGAAGGTGTGAAGGGCAATTAGTTAAGTTAACTGGAAGCTGTTAAAGGAGATTGTTAAGGGTGGCAGGTAATTGAAGATACGTGACTGGTCTCAGGGATCTCGAAGGATGGTGACTAAAATCTTTTTCTTCTTTTGTCTGTAACTTCTCTGTAACTTGTTCTCCAAAAAACTGTATAAATTAAGAGACACAAGCCCCACTCGGGGGGCTCATTTCTAAATGTATTAGCAGAGCAGCTTTGCTAATAAAACAGAGTGGTCTGATAAATTGTGAGTCTGAGTCAAACTTTGACAACTCACCAGCAACCACACACCACACAACAGAACCACTAACCCAGGAACCTATCCTTGCAACAAAGCCTGTTGCCAAATGTGCCCACATATCTATTCAGGGGACACCATCATAGGGCCTAATCACATCAGCCACACTATCAGAGGCTCGTTCATTTGCACATCCACCAGTGTGATATATGCCATCATGTGCCCGCAATGCCCCTCCGCCATGTACATTGGTCAAACTGGACAGTCTCTACGTAAAAGAATAAATGGACACAAATCAGACATCAAGAATTATAACATTCAAAAACCAGTCGGAGAACTCTTCAATCTCTTTGGTCACTCAATTTCAGACCTAAAAGTTGCAATTCTTCAACAAAAAAACTTCAAAAACAGACTCCAAGGCGTGACTGCTGAATTGGAATTAATTTGCAAACTGGATACAATTAACTTAGGCTTGAATAGAGACTGGGAGTGGATGGGTCATTACACAAAGTAAAACTATTTCCCCATGTTTACTCTCCACCCACCACTGTTCCTCAGATGTTCTTGTCAACTGCTGGAAATGGCCCACCTTGATTATCACTACAAAAGGTTTTTCCCCCGCTCTCCTGCTCGTAATAGCTCACCTTAAGTGATCACTCTCTTTACAGTGTGTATGGTAACACCCATTGTTTCATGTTCTCTATGTATATAAATCTCCGCACTGTATTTTCCACTGAATGCATCCGATGAAGTGAGCTGTAGCTCACGAAATCTTATGCTCAAATACATTGGTTAGTCTCTAAGGTGCCACAAGTACTCTTTTTCTTTTTGCGAATACAGACTAACATGGCTGGTACTCTGAAATATATCATTTGGGTTTCTGTGTGTGAAGGTGGAGGTGGGGGATGGTGTTCCACAGAGGATTTAATATTCATTCAAAAGGGAGAGAATTTAGAATTCAGATTTTCCTTGTACTGTGGGCTTCTCATCTGACACAAAAGCAGAGGATCCTGGGAAATGACCAATTGTTTCTCTTTTGCACACAGAGCACTCCTAGCCAGAGCTTTTCTAGTGCTTTAATCAGTCCAGCTGTAGGCCGTTTCTCTGGGTACTTGCCCACCTCTGCACGGTGCTACAAACCCAGAGAGCCATAGGCTGCTGTACAAACTGCTGGGTAATTCTTGCGCAATCTTCCTCTTTCCCTGCCAGCGGCAGCTTCTGAATGTGGAACAGGAGCTTGGTCAGCACACGACTGAGCCGGGCTGTAGGATAGAAATTTTGAAACACAAGATCAGGCTGAGAAAAGTATTTCAATTGGGGGAAAGTGGCAAGAATCCAGTTCTGCTGATTTACCACTGCCCCATGGACTTCAAAGGAGCTCTGGCGGATGGACGCTGGCTGCATGGCCACCCTCTGACCTTAACTGGTCAGCGCTGGTTTAGGCTGAATGGGATCTGGCCCATTCACTTCAATGAAGTCACACCTGTTGACATCCCTTGAGCACCGGGCCCGCTGGTTCCAGAAAAGCTGGGCTGATTCACACTAGCTGTGGATCTGTCTTTCTCTGCCCAGAGGCACCGGCTGCAGTAGACAGCACTGGGTCAGGTAGGAGCTAAGTGGCTGCAATTGTTTGTCCCACAAGTGCGTGGCTCAGTTCTGCAAGGGTCAAAATTCAGTCCGTGTGAGTGGGAATGGAGGGGTCTGAACCGCTCCTTCTGAGATGCGTTTCGCAGCATGTGCTCTGCGGGGTGGGTTGCTCAGAGGAGGTTCCTGTTTTTGTCCCAGCTCTCACTGGTTTCTATTCAGTGTGTGTCTCGTACAATAATACGTTGCAGTGTCTTCATTAGTCACGAAGACAAGCTGGAGATAGTACGCGTTCTTGGCTGTCTCTGGAGAGACTGGGCCGGCTTTGGAAGGACTGGGAGTACACTAAACCTCCGTCATTCTTGATAAGCCCCAACCATTCCCATGCTTTCCCTGGACGCTGCCTTACCCAGTGCCACCAGCAGCACCCATCAGTGATGGAGACCCCAGAAACAGCACATGTGAGTTTGAGAGACTCGGAAGGCTTCAGCAGTCCCTCGCCGGATGGAACGAGTGTCACTTGAGAAGAGATGCCAGGAGAGAGAGAGAGAGAGAGAGAGAGAGAGAGAGAGAGAGAGAGAGAGAGAGAGAGAGAGAGAGAGAGAAATTAATTCAACATCGTGTAGTCCTTTAACTAAATAAACTCAATCTTGCATCACTCCCCACAGCCTTGCTTGTAGGGGAAACCAAAGCAAAAAGAGAGAGGAGTAGCAACTTCAGAGTTGGGTGAGAAGTCCAATCGAGAGTGCCACCAGCTGAACGTCCTCACTGAAGGAACAGAGGAGCAGAGCTCCGTGTATGAACAGGGAACGAGGAGCGGAGATTTTCAGGTAGCATATGGATGTCTCAAAGGGCACAAAAGGTCCCCTTGGACGATGATGGCCCCTGAGCATAAAGTGAGCACGAGGCTTCGGCACTTCAAATGAGCTTTGCTTGTGAGGTGTGCAGACACCAGAGGGTGTTGGGAGACATACGTCCCAGACTTGTCAGATCTAAGGTGCATTTAGGCTGTTACCTTTTCTCTGGCAATGGTCAATAATACGCTTCAGAGGAAGATGTAAGAACTCTGGAGGCGGAAGTGGGCCAGTCTGCCCCGCACATCTCCCCCTGATCTAGAATAGAGACAGGCTTAAACCTTGATGCTTGAGGTTTAATTACCCTTTCAATTGTATTATAACGCTGACTATTATACCCATGTAAATATCCAGTCCTTTTCTGAACATTCTTGAATTCTTGGCCCCGATGACTTGTCTTGAGAATGGATTCCACAATTTAATTACATGGTGTGTCATGTCAATACCCGCTGCCCTTTTCAATTTCATTGGCTGCCCCCTGCTTCTCCTGCGATGGCTCGGAATGACCCAGGTAACGGGAGAAAGTTCATGCCTCGGGGTCCGGAGCGGCAGCGCTGCCTCCCGGGTGCAGCAGGAGGAGAGAAGCCACCTGGGCCGTGGGATCCGCAGCGCTGAGGATACGCGCCGCAGTGCAGAGCGGAGGTGGATAAAAGGTGAATTGCTCGCAGCGCTGCTGTAGCCGTGTGGCTCCCAGGACATCGGTGGGCGATCCCTGTCCCTGGACCAGCTGCTGCTGGCGAGAGAGACCAGCTTTCCAGCTTCTTCAGCGCCGCTCTGTGCACCCGGCCGCTTTTCTCCAGCAGAAGGTGGTGCCATCAGAGCTCCCCGCTCACTCCCGTTGCCCCTCCGAAAAGAGTCCGTGTTTTAAAGCGTGTGTGGAAGGCTGCTGCCGCCCTCTGGACGTGTTTCTGTTCAGTATCTGCGGTGTTTGTCCCGTGGGTTGATAACCAGTGTATTAAAGCCTGGCCCCTGGGCTGTTTGTATTCATCACTGGCAAGGTAAAAGAAACTGAAAATCCGTCATCGCACCCCCCTGCAGTGTTTTCCCCGCTCCGGGGGCGGGCTTGGGGCAGCGCTGAGCACAAGGCTCCTCATTCGTCTCTGGGGCTGCTGGGCGCGGTGGCGATACAAGCAGTGACTGGGTTTGTGTTTCCCAGCACCCGGACCCTGTTCCATGGCTCTGTCTTGTGCTCTTCAGCGTCGCCCTTAGAACTGTTCGCCTGCGGGCAGAACCCCCTGCTTCCTGCCATCGCACTGGCCGTACATCTCATCCAGTTCCCTTCACAGAACGACCCCGAATGCGGTTTCTCTGTGTGTGTGTCTGGCCCAATAATACACTGCGGTGCCTTCAGCCCTCAGGCTGCCCGCTTGCAGAAGGGCTGTGCTGAGCGATTTCTCCAGAGTCTGGGTGACTTTCCCCTGAAAGTTCTCCCCGCAGGTTGGTGCCCCTGTGTCCCTGCTAATCCAGCCGGTATCAAACAGCCCGTTCCCGGGGATCTGTTGAGCCCAGGTGATTGCATAGCTAGTGAATGTACAACCAGAGCCTTTACAGGACCCCTTCACAGACTCCCCCGGCTTCTTCCCCTCTGCACCAGCCTGGACCAGCTGGGTTTGGGCCTTTACCCCTGTGGGGAAAGAAGCAGGGTGAGAATTCTTGCGACTAGTTCTGCTTTCCCCCCTTTCCCTGTCGCAGTGAAATTCACCTCCCTGGGCGAGCTGCCAACCAGAGGAGAAAACTGAACCCACAGTTCACGGCTATTCTTCTCAAGACCCCTGCGGTAGCAGAACACAGCGACTGCTGCAAAGAGCATCCACTGAGGCCAGTCCCTGCTTTTTAACATATGGAGGCTGCGCCACCCTCCAATGTATAAAACCAGACATTCAGAAGGAGTAAGGCTGGGCACTTGCATGATCAACTCAGAGAGGTCCATGCAGTCCGGCCCAGGGAGCGAGGTCCGCCACAAATTTCTCTCTCCACTACTTATATGGTCCCATCACCGTAGAATCTGATCATCTCACAGTCTGTGATGCATGCGCGTCTTTGAAATAGGGGGTATCATTCCTACTGCCTGCCTCAGTTTCCCCACTTATGCACTGAGCTAAAGTGACCTGCTCAAGGTCACACAGGAACTCGGTACCAGAGCGGGGAGTTGAAGCAAATTCTCCCAAATTCCTGGTGAGTTCTAACCAATGGACCATCCTTCCTCTCCGTCCTGCAGAGATTTAGGAATGTGCTGCACTTTGCGCATGTGAGTAATCTCATTAATTTAAATGGGACTACTAGTAGGAGTAAATTTAACTAGGAGCTTTGTCTACAGGGTGGAGTAATGTGCTCTGCAGGGGGGTTGATTTCTATCTGAAACAGTAAGAACACAAGTATGGCCACAATGGGTCAGACCAAAGGTCCATCTAGCCCAGTATCCTGTCTTCCAACAGTGGCCAATGCCAGGTGCCCCAGAGGGAATGAACAGAACAGGGAAACATCAAATGATCCATCCCCTGTCGTCCATTCCCAGCTTCTGGCAAACAGCGGCTAGGGACACCATTCCTGCCCATCCTGGCTAATAGCCATTGATGGACCTATCCTCCATGAATTTATCTAGCTCTTTTTGAACCTTGTTATAGACTTCAAAGAAGAACTAGATAAATTCATGGAGGATAGTACTACGTTAAAGTGCATTACAGAACATGTGCAGACCCTTCTGGTGCACATTACAGACAAATCCATGTGCAGTACTTTGGTGTTCTTTAGAAATCAAGCCCCATATGCTTAGATCTTTGTGTGGTTTAGGTTTAAGAATGGATTTTCAAAAGGCACCTCTCTAAAATTCAAGGCAGTCTGTGTGTTGCATTCCCTAAGTCCCTTTGAAAGACCCAGTCTAATTCCCTGTTGCCTGGACTTCCTTGAACTAAATTCCCACCAGGTGTCTCTGCTGTTCTCATGTGCTGCAGGGAAAATGGAATGATGAAGTACAAAGCCATGTTGCGTGAGGAGTAACAAAAGATTTGGAGGGGGAAGAGCATGAGATTGTTTTGTAGTGGGGCCATAGGCACTATTGTAAAAATAACAGAGACCCCGTTATGTAAAGTGCTGTGTACACCCCTCGGAAGAACCTGCGGTGAGGAGTTTAGGGAGCCTTGTCAAAGGCATGAATGGGAGCTAAGCAGCCAGTTCACATGGATTTTTAATTTCAATGCACTTTGGGCCTTTGAAATTCTCCTCCTGAAAATTTAAGGTTAGGGTTTGCAAGGAAGCCGAAGGTAGCTAGGTGCCCAAATCCCGTAATTGGACTGGATGCCTAACTCCCTTTGGCCCCTTTGAAAAATCCTACCCTAAAGAGACAAGACAGACAAGTACATACCTTTTTAAGCACCAAGTTTAACAGTGGTTGAGATTTTCGAAAGACCAGAAAGGAGATATGCTGGCAAATTCCATTGCACTGAAGATGAAATTAATAAGCAGCGGGTTTCATACCAAGGAAGAGGAAGTACTTTTTCATGCAATGCACAGCTAACCTGTGGAACTCATTTCCATGGGATGGTTTGATAGCCAAAACTATAACATGGTTAAAAATGGATAAATTCATGGATAAGTCCATCAATGGCTATAAGCCAAAATGCTCAGGGATGCTTGGGGTGACCCTAAACCTCTGACTACCTGAAGCTGGGAGTGGAAGACAGGGATGAAGCACTGCAGAATTGCCCTGTTACGTACACTTCCCCTGAAGCTCTGGTATAGGCCATTGTCAGACAGGATACTGGGCAATGCAGACCGTGGTCTGAACCATAATGGCAGCTCTTATGTTCAACAGCATCTGTGTTTCTCATTCTGTTGGGGTTTGTCTACACAGGGATAAACCCACTGCTGGTTTGGGTCAGCTGGCTGGGGCCAAGCATCTAAAAATGGCTGTTTAAAAATGTTCTCTGGCTCTTAAAAAAGGAGTTGCCCTACTTAATTTGTATGAGGTAGTTCAAAAAGTCTTTAGAGCCAGGCAGCAAACAAAGGGGCAGGAGAGAGGGAAGAGGAGGTAACAATAGGGGTAGGTTTCCAGTTTACTTAGGTTAAGATTTCCCAAACTGCCTTTCTTCCTAATATAAACCAGGCATCTAAATGCCTCTAGGTGGCTTTTTTAAAAATTAAATCTCAGTTAGAATTAATACTAGAAAGGGGGAAAAAACCCAACTGGGTTCAAGACTGACCTTGATAAATGTATGGTGGGTGGTGGTATGACGAGATGGCCACGTGCCATTGTAGGCACATCGACAACTGCTGGTAGCAAATATCCCCAATGGCCAGTGATGGGACACTAGGTGGGGAGGGCTCTGAGTTACTACAGACAACTCTTTCCCAGGTGTCTGGCTGGTGGGTCTTGCCCACATGCTCAAGGTCCAACTGGCTGATATTTGGGGTCATGACGGAATTTACTGCTACCTCCCCCTGCCAGAGCCTTTCGCTGCTGGGTTTAGCCACACAGACAGTGAGCGTGAAGGCAGCCTATGTATTTCAGACCATGTCTCTGGTTTGTCAAGCTCCTTTTGAATTCTAATCCTGGTCTCTAAAGTGCTTGCAACCCCTCCCAGATTGGTATAATCTGCAAACTTTATAATGTACTCTCTCTGCTATTGTCCAAGTCATTTATGGGGCTATTGAATAGAACTGGATCCAGGACAGATACCTGTGGGACCCCACTCCATGTTCCCTTCCAGCTTGACTGTGAATCATTCATAACTACTCTCTGAGAACATTTTCTAACGAGTTGTGCACCTACCTTATAATAGGATCACCAGTCTATATTTCTCTGGATTGCTGACGAGAAGGCAATCTGACACTGTATGAAATGTCTGACTAAAGTGGAGATATTTCACATCCACTGTTCCCATCCCCACCCCCATCCCCTCGTCTTGTTATCCTGTCAAAGGAGGATATGAGGTGGGTTTGATGTGATTTGTTCTTTACAAATCCATGTTGACTGTTACTTCTCACCTTATCTTCTGGGTGCTTGCAAATTGATTGTTTGCTCCATTCTTTCCCGGTACAGAAGTTAAGTTTAGTGGTTTATAATTCCTGGGTTGCCCTTATTCCACTTTTTATTGATAGGTACCTGTGACGATGTGACGCAGCAGGGAGGGGGGAGTGTTGATTCGGGACTGAACTGAGCGGGGTCACTGTGACCAGTGACCTGGGGAAGTTCGGGGCCCCCTCTCCGGGACAGCGCATCCGCCATCAGGTTGGCACTTCCCTTCACATGGACCACGTCCATGTCGTAATCCTGCAGGAGCAGGCTCCACCTCAGGAGCTTGGCGTTGGCTCCTTTCATCTGGTGCAGCCAGGTCAGGGGAGAGTGGTCGGTGTACACAGTGAAGTGTCGCCCGAAGAGATAGGGCTCTAGTTTCTTGAGGGCCCACACCATGGCCAGGCACTCCTTCTCGATGGCCGCGTAGTGTTGCTCCCGGGGTAGCAACTTCTTGCTCAGGTACACGATGGGGTGTCTCTCCCCCTTTTCATCCTCCTGCATTAGCACCGCCCCCAGTCCCGTGTCGGAGGCGTCGGTGAACACCACAAAGGGCTTGTCAAAGTCTGGGTTTGCTAGAACTGGGCCACTGACCACACACAGCTAACACCACATTCCCCCTGGCATAATATGGCTTCATCATATTCACATGGTACACCCGGCGGTGATGCGCCGGGTTTGACAGCTCCACCACATAGTTTACCTCATTGAGCTGCTTGACGACCTTGAACGGGCCCTCCCAGGTGGCCTGTAGTTTGTTCTTTCTCACGGGGATGAGAACCATCACCTGATCCCCGGTGGCGTAGGCACGGGCCCGCGCCGTGCGGTCATACCAGACCTTCTGCTTCCTCTGGGCTCTGGCCAGATTCTCCCTGGCCAGGCCCATGAGTTCAGCCAGTCTCTCTCGGAAGTTCAGGACATACTCCACCACTGACTCTCCATCGGGAGTGGCCTTCCCCTCCCACTCGTCTCTCATCAGGTCCAGGGGGCCCCTCACCCTCCTTCCATATAACAGTTCGAAAGGCGAAAATCCGATAGACTCCTGGGGCACCTCCCTGTACGCGAACAGCAGGTGAGGTAAGTACTTGTCCCAATCCTGCGGGTGCTGGTTCATAAAGGTTTTCAGCATCATCTTTAGCGTCCCGTTAAACCTCTCCACCAGCCCATTGGACTGGGGGTGATACGCTGAGGCCCAGTCATGCCGGACCCCACATTTCTCCCACAAGCACCGGAGCAGGGCCGACATGAAGTTGGAGCCTTGGTCTGTCAAGACTTCCCTGGGGAACCCCACTCGGCTGAAAATGGTCAGGAGCGCATCTGCCACGGTGTCTGCTTCAATGGAAGCTAAGGGCACTGCCTCGGGGTAGCGGGTGGCGAAATCTACCACCACCAGAATGTATTTCTTCCCCGACCGGGTCGTCTTGCTGAGAGGCCCCACGATGTCCATGGCCACCTTCTGGAAAGGCTCCTCTATGATGGGCAAAGGTCTCAACGCCGCTTTCCCCTTGTCCCGGGCCTTCCCCACCCTCTGACAGGGGTCACAGGATCGGCAATACTGCCGGACGGTGGTAAAGACCCCGGGCCAGTAAAAGTTCTGTAGCAACCTCTGCCGGGTGCGCCGGATTCCCTGGTGCCCTGCGAGGGGGATGTCATGGGCCAGGGACAGGAGCTTGCGGCGGTACTTCTGGGGGACCACCAGCTGCCTCCTGACCCCACAGGACTCCCCTTCCCCTGGGGGAGCCCATTCTCGGTACAGGAACCCCTTCTCCCACAGGAACCTCTCCTGGCAGCCTCTCCTCATGGTCCGTCCCTCACTGAGGTCGGCCAGGTCCCTGAGCTTCTGCAAGGAGGGATCTTTCCTCAACTCGGCCTGGAACTCAGCGGCTGGGGAAGGGATGGGGCCCGGTTCCCCCTCCGTGGCCAGGTCTGAGGCCGCAGCCTCTCTGAGCCGTGCCCCTCGGCGCTCCCTCCCCACCCGAGTAGGGTCTCGCGCCTCCAGTGTGGTACCCTCCCCAGGGTCAGGTCGCAGTGCCCCTCGCCGGCTCTGGCTACGGGTCACAACCAGGGCGGTCTGGGGGTCGCTTGGCCAGTCCTCTAGGTCTCCCCCCATCAAAACTTCAGTGGGCAAATGGTGGTGTACCCCCACATCCTTGGGGCCCTCCTTGGTCCCCCATTTCAGGTGTACCCTTGCCACGGGCACCTTAAATGGGGTCCCGCCCACCCCCGTCAGGGTCAGGTAGGTGTTGGGCACCACCCGATCTGGGGCCACCACCTCGGGCCGGGCCAGCGTCACCTCCGCGCCCGTATCCCAGTATCCACTGACCTTCCTCCCATCCACCTCCAGGGGAACAAGGCACTCTCTCCGGAGGGACAGCCCCGCACCCACTCTGTAAACCGAGCACCCTGAGTCCAGAGCCTCCAGCCCTCTGGCGGGGCTGGCTGGGGGTACTCTTCCCTCCTGAGCAGGTGGCAAACTGGTAGCCCCCCTTTCCTGGGTCGCCTGCCCCTCGTCCAGCTGAGTCCCTACCCAGTTAACCCTGGGTAGGTTGGGTCTGCTCAGTTTGTCCCTGAGCCCAGGGCACTGGGCCCGTACGTGGCCTCTCTGGCCACAGTGATAGCAGCTCAGGTCACGTTGGTCCCCTCGAACGGGTTGGAGGGGCCCGACACCATGCGTTCCCCTTTGGAGGGGGTTCTCCCTATTTCCCCGCTGGGAGGCCCCATGGTGACTCTCTCTCTGCATCGGGGGGGCCTGTTCTTTTGGGACTCCTCCCGGCTACCCCCTGACCGACTGTTCACAAACTCGTCGGCCAGCTGCCCTGCATGCTGGGGGTTCGCGAGCTTTTTGTCCATCAGCCACAGCCTCAGGTCGGAAGGGCACTGTTCATACAGGTGCTCCAGTACAAACAGGTCAAGCAGGTCCTCTTTAGTTTGGGCCCCCGCTGTCCACTTGCGGGCATATCCCTGCATCCTGTTGGCCAGTTGTAGGTAGGTGACCTCAGGCGTTTTACGCTGACTCCGGAACCTTCTCCGGTACATCTCGGGGGTCAGCCCAAACTCACGGAGCAGGGCCTGTTTGAACAGTTCATAGTCCCCTGCCTCTGCCCCTGTCATCCGGCTGTAGACCTCCACGGCTTTGGGGTCCAGTAAGGGGGTGAGGAACTGGAGCCTGTCTGCAGGGTCAACCCTGTGCATCTCGCAGGCATTCTCAAAGGCCGTCAGGAAGCTATCTATGTCCTCCCCCTCCTTCCGCTGGGCCAGGAAGCACTTATCAAAGCTCCTTGCAGTCTTGGGTCCCCCCTCACTCACCGCAGCCGGGGCCCCACTGCTCCTCAGCCTGGCCAGCTCCAGTTCATGCTGTCTTTGTTTCTCCTTCTCCTGCTGCTCATGTTGACGTTCCCTCTCCTTCTCCTGACGTTCCCTCTCCTTCTCCTGACGCTCCCTCTCCTTCTCCTCCTGCTCATGTTGACGTTGTTTCTCCTCATGTTGACGTTGTTTTTCATGATCCTCCAGCTCCCTCATTTTCCTCTCCCTCTCCCATTCCAGCCGCATCCGCTCCAGGGATGGGGAGCTCCGCTGGGAGGATCCCCTGCTGGCTGCTGGGGTCAGGGGCCCCTCGGTATTCGCTGGGCTTCCCACAACCCCTCCCCCAGGCATAGGTAGGAAGGGTCTCGGGGTGTCCTGGGCAGCAGTCTGACCCCTCCCAGCCTGGTCAGGCCCCAGGGCCCACGCTGCACCCGCCGGGCGGCTTCCCTCAGGGACAGGGATCGGGTCATCCAAGCGATCCCTCTCCTCCAGCTGGGCAATCAGCTGTTCCTTGGTGGACCTCCCGACGCGCAGCCCCCTCTGCCTGCACATCTCCACCAGGTCGCTCTTAAGGCGTTTAGCGTACATCTCCCGGCTGGCCACTCGCAGGCCGGGCAGCTGTCCATGGTTTCCAGGAAAAGCCCCTAGTGTGCCAGTCCTTCTTGAGGTCACCACCTCTTTGCCAGGGTCGAGCTGCAGACTCCTCCGCCCCTGGGACCGCTCGCTGCAATCCCCCGGGGGACCCTGTTACTGCAAAAGTCCTTCTCTCTGGTCACACACTCCCAGGGGTTAACCGCCCCCTGAAACCGTCTCTCTCTGAATCTTCAGCACGCCTGGTCCCCGTCAATCCCCCTTCGTTTTACTGTTCCCCAGTCACTTACTGCAGGAAGCGCCGTTCACGGGGTGCAGTAGATCCCACCGCTGCCAACAGTTGTCACGGAGTGTGGGGGAGTCCAGGCCCTGCACCCCTCTTCCTGGGATTCACTGAGACTCTCAGCCAGCCAGTAAAACAGAAGGTTTATTGGACAACAGGAACACAGTCCAAAACAGAGCTTGTGGGGACACCCAGGACCCCTCAGTCAAGTCCTTCTGGGGGAGCAGGGAGCTTAGACCCCAGCCCTGGGGTTCCCTGTGTTCCTCCACCCAGCCCCAAACTGAAACTAAACCCACCGAGCAGGTTCCCTGCTGCAGCCTCCGTCCACATTCCTGGGCAGAGGTGTCACCTCCCCCTCTCCCTCCTGGCTCAGGTGACAGGCTCTCAGGTCTCCCGTCCCCAGGGCACATTCCCAGGTCAACACTCCCCCCTCCCTGCTGTGTCACATCGTCACAGTACCACTTGCCCTCTTCTAGTCCTCTGGGATCCCTCCTGTCCTGCGAGACTTCTCAAAAATAATTGTTAATGGCTAAGATCTCTTTGGTCGGTTCCTTAAGTATTCTCTGGTGTATTTCATCTGGCCCTGCTGACTTGAGGACGTCTAACTTGTCTACATAATTCTTAACTTGTTGTTAGCCTCCGATCCTACCCCATTTACACTGATGTTCACTGTTAGTCCTCTGATAACTGCTAACCTCCTTGGAGAAAACCTGAACAAATTGGCATTTAATACTTTGGCAACTGCTGCATTGCCTTGTGACTGTGTTTCCCTCCTCATTGAGCAGTGTCCTTCCCTGTCCTTCATCTTCCTCTTGCTTCGAATGTATTTGTAAAATGTTTTCTTGTTACCCTAAATCAGAGGTGGGCAAATTATGGCATGCGGGCTACATCTGGCGCCTGAGCTCCCGGCCAGGGAGGCTAGCCCTCGGCCCCTCCCCTGCTGTCCCTCCTCCCCCACAGCCTCAGTGCACCGCACCACAAGGGAAGTGGGAGGAGGTGGATGGGGGCCGGGCTGTTTGGGGAGGCACAGCCCTCCCTACCCGGGTTTGCCCACCCCTGCCCTAAATGCTCAAACAGTTCAGTCATAAGGACAACATGAATACCTAAGATAGCTTTAGGGCGAGAGCTCAGACATGGCTTATAAAAAAAAGATATGCAAATGCATATTTTTAATACCCTGCCTAAGTCATTTAACAGCTCTGCACCTGCATGGCTAGGACACAAGGAGGGGTCTGGGCAGCTAATGCCGAGACAACATGAGCACTTTATCCAGCGTCAACAGCATATTTTGGCTGAATTGTCTCTTCAGTCTAGTGGCCTTTAAAGGAATTATGGTTTCTGACATTTTCTAGAGATATTGGGGAATATTGTGCTTTAGTGAACTTTGCACCAGACCCATAAAGGCAAGGGGAGGAGTTCCTTTGGTCTGAGTGGGGTTTGAAGCAGGGCCTACTGGAATGTTGATTGACATTTTTGAAGGGGACATAGATGATGGGGTATCTAATTCCCCTTGACTTTACACTTTGAATACTCCAGATGTGATTCATGATACTTTCCCCCCACCAGGAGCTCTGTCAGAGGTCCAGCTGGTGGAGTGCAGAGGGGATGTGAAAAAGCCCGGAGACTCTCTCCGCCTCTCCTGCAAAGCCTCCAGCTTCTTCATCAGTAGCAACTGGCTGGAGTGGATCCATCATATTCCTGGGAAGGGACTGGAGTGGGCCTCCAGCATAGATAGTGCATGTACCCCATATTACCTGGACTCAGGGAAAGGACAATTCATCATCTCCAGAGACGCCTCCAATAACCTGGTGCATTTGCACATCAGCAGCCTGAAACCTGAAGATGCCGGTGTGTATCCTTGTGCTAGAGATATCTCGCACAGTAATAGCGGGCGGTGTCCTCAGGCTTCAGGCCGGTCATTTGCAGATACAGCTCACTCTTGGAGTTATCCCTGGAGATGGTGAATCGCCCTTTCACTGAATTAAGGTAATCTATACTACCCCCACTGCTGCTTATATAAGCGACCCATTCCAGTCCCTTCCCAGGAGCCTGGCGGACCCAGTGCATAGTGTAGCTGAAGTCTAACCCGGAGGCTTTGCAGGAGAGGCGGAGAGAGTCTCCGGGCTTTTTCACATCCCCTCCGGACTCCACCAGCGTCTGGGACCGGACACCTGGAATAAAGACAGGCCATTAATATCGGTATAAAAACAGCGAGAACACAATCTTCATCTAACTCTGCCAGGTGTTCAGAGGAGGAAAATACCTTCCAGAGCTGCCACAGCAACAATGACGAGGACCAAAAATCCCATTTTCGCGGGTGCTGGAGGGGAAAGTTCTGAGGGGACTGGCTGGTGACTGCAGAGACCCAGGGGGCTGCGGATTGTGACTCCGGGTGCAGCCTGGGCAGACAGAGGCTCAGATTTAAACAGGAAACGGTCTCCCTCATTTGCATGCCCCGCTTTATAAGAGACACACACTCCTGCTGCCAGTGATCGGATTGACTCGCCCCAGGGCTCCGGCTGCAGGAGTCAGAGTGTCCCGTCCTGTGTGTCTGCAGGGCCGGGCACAGGGCGCTGGGGTCCTCCTAACACTTTCGAACCCTGGGAGGAACGAACAGCTCCCTGCAGGGACTGTATTTCCTCGCATGGGAACTGAGGGTCTGGCTTTTTTGACCTGATATTGGGGGGACTCAGCTCTGGAGCCCGGTTCCACAAGCATAAGGGCCATGCAACGTCCGGTCAGGGGGGTCAGTGTCCGGTGTGGGGGAGGCGCGAAGTCTTGTCTCAGGGATCCATTGGGCTGGTCCACCCGCTGCAGGCGGAAGATTTCCCATGCCGCTGGGAGAAATTTGGGAGGGAAGCCCCTTTCCCTTCCCTTCCCGGCAGTGACCGGCTACATTGAAATGATCCATGACACTAGGGACCTGATCTGAGCAAGCCTGGCTCGTGCTTTGGAGCAGGTCTGGGGGCCCGCCTGTGGGTACAGGTGGAAGAAGCTGGCGGTGCGGGGGAGGCGGGGGGGGAATCTGAGGACAGAGTTAAGTTTTGCAGTGAAGCCTCCCTGACTGTCGTGTGCCAAGAGCGGCGTGTCTGGGTGTTTTTCTTTAGGGGAGAGTCGGGGAGGATTCAGGCGACAGTGAAGGAAGATTATTAAGCACGGTTGATATTTATATTCCTGTTTATATTTCCATTCCCACTCCACTTCCCATTTACACTCAGATTGTAAATTGGGCAAGGGGGGTCCCATCCTCTGTGTGATCTGGAATTGCCTGTGTCCATCAGAGTGGGGCCGAGCTAAGGGGGTAAATGTAGTTGGAGTGAGGACTGAAATCCTTTCGCTAGCCCATTTCACCGGGGTAGTGTATAAGCCAAGAAAGTTCCCCACAGTAGGACCATTCCACCACTTACATAATTGGCATCACAAACAGGATCCTATCCACAGGGTCCACCCCATTCGTTTCCTGGTTGAGTTCTGACAGCACTGTCCAGGCCTGGTCAAGAGCCCGACTATGGCTGGAATTGAACTATGGGCCCACTTTGCTGAACTTGTGCGCAGATGATCAGACCAAGCTGAGGCATTACAACAAGCTAGAACAGAACAGAGAGAAGCCTTATCACTGGCTAAGGCAGTGAGGGACCATCAGGCAGCAGAAGCTAAGAAATCCCCTACTATTTATGTCCTACGGGAGCAGAAAGTCACAGAGTTTGGTGGCTTCCCAACAAGACCAGGAGACATTACAGTGGAGGAGTGAGTCAAGTCTGTGAAGGCAACTCTGTGTGTGCGAAGAGTACCTGAAGAGGGTCTCATGGACTTCATAGAGGAACACCTAGAGGGCCAGGGCCAAGGCCACAGTTAAGCTCATGGTAATGGCAGACAAGAAAGATGTGGAAAAGGTATTTTAACTCCTCCTAGAAGTGAACAGAGACAAGGTGTCACAGTCACAATAAAATAACCTCATGGGAATGTCCCAGGCACGATAAAATTGCCCCCCATGAGGTCTCCTGGGTAAGCACCAGCATTGTATATCGCTGATGCCTATATAGGCATATGCATGGGAAAGGATTTTGGGAGGGCTTGAAAGTGTGAGTGTGGAGTGAAAGATTCCTTTGCAGGTTGCGAGAGGCCAAAAGGGGAGGAAGGGAGAAAGGAATGGGTTCACTCGACTATCCAGCTAGGTCTGAAGAAAAGAAACTGACTCCAGCCTCTCAAGGCCAATGCACCCAAGCAGACTCTCTGATGCCAAGAAAGACGGGGGCCTGGATTCCAACCCCAACCAGCTGTGAGAGCAGAGCAGTAAACTGAACAAGACTGCAGGAAATTGCAAAAACTAGTGAGAAGGCAAAGGTCAGTGAATGGGAGCATAACAACCCTGAAGCCGGTGTGTTTTGGGGAAGCCAAGGAAGCGTCAGAAGGCTGGTTTGGACTGATACAAAGAGCAAAGGGGACAAAGGTCCGTGGACGAAACGCCCCCAGAAGAACCCAGGACTTAAACCCCTCCCGAGCACTGAAGCAAGTCAGAGATCAACAGCGGACCCTGGACGACCTGTGCACAGGACAGAATTCCCGTCCACCTCTTCCCCCGCTTCTTCTAATGTTACACCCGGGCTTGGCCAGCCTCGGGTAGTGCATGTGTGAGTATGAAAGTGGATTCGGGCTGGGGCATTAACGCTTCCTTCTGTCCTCTGAGTGACGTGGGGAATCCCCAGCACTCTCCACTGTTATTTTACTTTATTTTATTAATAAAGCTTTAAACTCAGTCACTGGGTGTCCTCAGTCATCTCCTCCCCTAACGGTACTGTGGCCTCAGACTGATCACCTGACGCCTCAGGCAGATTGGTAACTTAATCTGTCACAAAGGTACCTATTGGAACCAGACGAAAGCAGTTATTTGAGAGCAAGCAGGAGCCTGGTGAAACTGTCTGGCCATATGCATATGAGCTCCAGGAGAGGATGAGAAAAGTGGAGGGGCGAGACCCTCAACGAGTTCCAGACCCAGATACGATTCTGAAAGAGCAGTTGGTGCTGGGGCTCCAGGATGATGATTCTTTCCACCATGAAATAAAAAGGAGGTTTAGGGAAGAGCCCAGTCAGAAGTTCCATTAACTCAGGCTGGCTGCCATTATGTAGTCGGAAGAAGAGGAATTTCCTGTGGCAGAGACGGCCAAGCCAAAGTCCTGTCTATGAAGTGGGGGCCAAGTGAATGCAACTGCTGGGGAAAAGACCCTGTCCCAAATACAGTTAATGCTGGAAAGATTAAGTGAAGCTTCCAAAAACTGGCAGTCCAACAGCTGAAAGTGATGACTGAGGTGATGAAAGGAAAAACCTCCACTAAAATGCCGAAGTATCCAAGGACACCAGGATCCTGAAGACCACCACTGCAGGATGAGCAGGGAAGGTACATTTGTTACACTAGTGAAAGGCCAGCGCATACTAGCCGAGAATGTCCACTGAGAAGGAGAAGAGAGTCCCAGGCACTGGAAACCAATGGGGCAGCAGGAGCAAGTGGTCCATCTACAGTAGAAGGCCGAGCAGCGGCAGAAGGATTCCTCGGCCTGTCCTTGGTGGAAAATCACTCTGCATACAGTGTTGAAACGAACGCGGGCAGTGCAGCATATCTAGCAACTTCCGTAAGTGAGCATTTGGAGACTGTCTAACTGCTGAAGTATGTATAGCAGGGGTGGAAACCAGATGTTTGTTAGATACTGGCTCAGAAGTCACCACCATTACTGAGTCGCATTTTCAAAATTATTTGACAGACAAGGAGCTGACCATGCACAGCACACAGTTTCTATGTCTAAGAGTAGTTAATGGAGTGGCAATCCCAGTGGTGGGATGCCTTGAAGCAGACATAGACTACATGGGTCAGACTCTGGCCAATGTCTGACTAATGCCATCAAAGGAAGAGGACCAGTGAGTCTTCTAAACTCAGGTTTGAAGGCTGTGGAGTTGAATCCTCAAAACAGAACTGCAGAGGTACATTGGCCTGCGCGAGTGGTTCCTCGGGTGAAGGTAACATTTGAGGAGAATGGAAATGAGCTGCGGGTGACAAGGAGGGAGAAGGGAGGACGAGTTCCCTTTCCTCGAGAAAGACGTGGTGAGAGACTGCCAGTTCCAGTTCACGCAGCACGCCAGGGGCTGATGCCTGCACAGGTGGCTAACTTAAAGGTGTTACCAGAGAAGCATCAAGAAGTCTTTTCTAAGGATGCGGTGAACAGTTTGGATGACTGGGTCAAAGGTCACCATGACAAGCTGAAGACAGCCTGTGAAGTTGCTCTCAATACAGCTAAAGACACAGCCCAAAGCAGGAAAAGGACTTAGGATCCCAGGTCCAGTGGGGCTCTCCTCAGGCCTGGTGGTTGATAACCATAGACACCGGGGGGGTAATAAAATACAGGAAAATTTGGAGTCAAATCCCCACACTGTAGTCGCTCACAACCCCTCCGGACTCCACCAACCCTTGCCTGCCCAACACAAGGAAAGGGGTGACCTTCTCAGAGCAGGGCTCTGAGCATGGTTGCATCTGAGATTCCTAGCGGAATTTATGTAGGCCAAAGTCACATCTTCTGTATCCCCTTCCCTAATGATAAATTGGAACCCTGACCTGAACACTTATTGTGACATTCTCTGATTAGAATATGACCATTTGAATCGTTGTTGCAACTACTGTTATATATTTGCTGCAAAGATTGTATCAAGGTTGTTGAGTGAGATGTCTATGAGAAGGCTATGATTTGCTAATTATAAATAGGCTATCTATATACAGGTATCATATTTGTCTGTGAAGTTAAAAGTATTGGAATATTCACCTGCTTTATGGGGATTGTCTGCCCCTTTCTTTGCAGTTCACCCTAGTGGAGTGACCATAGCTATCCCCCACTGGGATGCCAGTCACAGCCAGATATGCCATGTAAGATATCTTCCAAAAAAGTTATAATTTGGCAGATATGATGATCTTGTTTATATGCTCTATCACCTTTGTATTATGTCTGTATTTCAAAGTTGTGCTACGCTTCTGGTGACACCCCAGACAGTTTGGCATCAGCACTGCCTAGCCTGCTGGATGGCCCATGAAGGACCCTCAGCGATACAACTGACCCATTGAGAGAAGGCAGATACATCTCGTGACTCAGCAAGGCAGGCAGGGACATGCCCATGGTCAGAACTCTAAGGGCTTGTCTACACTGGCACTTTACAGCCCTTCAACTTCCTTGCTCAGGGGTTTCTCGTGAAGGTGGGTTTTTTAGAGCGCTGGGAGTGCTCTCCCCCAGCACTGTGCCGTGACCACACAAGCCACAATAAAGCGCTGCCACGGCAGCATTGTAACGTTGCCAGTGTCGACTAGCCCTAAGGCTTCCCAGCCATGTGCTGGGCAGCTTGTGTTTGAAACAAAGGAAGCACAGGCCCCATGGCAAAAGACTATAAAAGGCAGCTGCATCTTCTCCATTTGGTCTTCAGTCCTGCTTCTTCCCGCTGGAGGGACTTTGCTAAAAACTGAAGCTCTGAACAAAGGAATGAATGACCCATCCGGGCTGTGGGTGCGCTCCAGAGACTTGACTTAAGACAGCAGATTACTCCATCACTGCTACAAGCCTGAACCACGAACTTTGCCATTACTGGATGTCATTGATTCCTTTAACCGATTGTGACTCTCACCTTTCTTTCTTTCTTTCTTTCTTTCTTTCTTTCTTTCTTTCTTTCTTTCTTTCTTTCTTTCTTTCTTTCTTTCAGATTTGAGAAACTAAGAGATTGGCATCAGCATGATTTTGGGGTAAGATCAAAGTTGTATATTGACCTGGGTGTGTGGCTGGTCCTTTGTGATCAGAAGAAGCTATTATTTGAAGAGACTGGCTGTAAAAAAACACTCATCTCTGAACCTAGTGTTTTTTTGGTGGTGATATAAGAGCTGGAAACTGAGGAAACTGCCTTTATGTTTTCTTGTTAGCCACTGTGGAAAACCAGGAATTTACTTGTGTGGCTGCTTTGGTATATCTTATAAAAGAATAACCACCAGTTTGGGGTTGTGTTTGCCCTATTTCTCAGCAGTTCATCCTGTCTTTGGCATTTTCAGTTGTGACCCACTAAGACACAGTTGCACTTATCTTAACCTTAAAACAACCAGACCTTATCATGCGACTGGGGAGGCGGGGGTAAAGTGGCTTGCCCAAGGTCACCCTGTAATTCCCTGGTAGAGGTGATAACAGAACCCAGGTCCCATGACTCTAGTGCATGACTACAACGGGACAACTTCTGCAGCCAGCTGCAAATCTGTGAGGGAATTAAAGTGTAGGCAAAGGCAGTGGACCATCTCTCTACACTGAGTTCATTTTTCACTCAGTGCTGGGTAAAACTCTGGTGTCTGTCACTCAGCACAAACTGAGAATAATGATATTTACCCCAGGGACGTGACTTCATATTTAAAGCAATGTTGCTGGGAGGAGAATTTGCTCCATTCTCTTTATGTTCAAAGTGTCTGTTTGGGTGTTCGAAGTGTCTGTTTGGGTGTTTGTGTTTATATGTGTTTGTATGTGTTTGTATGTATATGTATGTGTTTATATGTGTTTGTGTGAGAGTTTTCTGTGTTAAAAGACTAATCTGTTTGCCTGTGTGTTTAGGTGTGTATATTTGTGTAAGGAAGGGTTTGTTTGTGTCTCTGAGCTTGCTTTTTGTGTTTAGGTGTGTGTTTGTTCACATTTAGTATTTGTTTTTTGAGTGATTGTGTATATTTGTGTTTGTATGTGTGTTTGCATGCTGTCTCTGTTTGTGTTTTTGTGTAGCAGTGATTGCCTGATATGTGCTCATGTGTGTTTGTGTATTTTTCTGTGTGCATCACAGTTTTGTATGTGTGTCTGGAATCGAAGAAAAAAGGGAGAGAGAATAAATCTTTCCAGCACCCTGTCTGATGCTCAGAGGAGTTCCGGGGGGAGTGAGTGAAACCGATTCAGAAACTGGACCAGTCTGCAAGTATTTCTAGCCTGGGAGACTTTCTCCAGGCTGCTCCCATTGCCTGTCCCGGGCAGTCGGGGGCATCAGCGTAAAGACTGTTTGTTTATTTCCCCAGCCATGGGACGGAAGAATAATCTAGTTGCTGTAGCTTGAGTCTAGGTATGAATATTCCTGGGGTCTTTCCCACACACACAGGGATGGGACCCGGGAGAGCCAATGTGCCAGGTCTCTGAGGGGAGAGCGACTCAGAACAGGACTCACTCCGGATTGGAGTTCACAGATGAAGCGAGGGATCTGTGCACCGCAGGCCCAGAGGGGCTCTGGGCAGGAAGGGGAGACACATTGCCCGGGAACCGAGAGTGGTACCAGGCGATGCCCGTGGGCTTCAGGCCGGTCAGTCTCAGAGGCATCAGGTTGTTGGGATTGTCTCTGGAGATGTTACATGCTACAAGGGGCCACAGCAATGGTTCCCTCAACCCACCCAGCAATATTGTTAACCTATCCAACTATACTCTCAGCCCAGCAGAAGCAGCTGTCCTATCTCGGGGCCTCTCCTTCTGCCCCTCCACCCCCACAAACATGATACAGTTCTGTGGTGACCTAGAATCTATTTTCGACGTCTCCGACTCAAGGAATATTTCCAAAATACCTCTGAACAACATACTAATCCACAGAGGCCTCCTGACCAACATTACAAAAAGAAGGATTCTAGGTGGACTCCTCCTGAAGGTCGAAACAGCAGACTGGACTTCTACATAGAGTGCTTCCGCCGACGTGCACGGGCTGAAATTGTGGAAAAGCAGCATCACTTGCCCCATAACCTCAGCCGTGCGGAACACAATGCCATCCACAGCCTCAGAAACAACTCTGACATCATAATCAAAAAGGCTGACAAAGGAGGTGCTGTTGTCATCATGAATAGGTCGGAATATGAACAAGAGGCTGCTCGGCAGCTCTCCAACACCACTTTCTACAAGCCATTACCCTATGATCCCACTGAGAGTTACCAAAAGCAACTACAGCATTTGCTCAAGAAACTCCCTGAAAAAGCACAAGATCAAATCTGCACAGACACACCCCTGGAACCCCGACCTGGGATATTCTATCTAATACCCAAGATCCATAAACCTGGAAATCCTGGGTGCCCCATCATCTCAGGCATTGGCACCCTGAAAGCAGGATTGTCTGGCTGTGTAGACTCCCTCCTCAGGCCCTACACTACCAGCACTCCCAGCTAACTTCGAGACACCACTGACTTCCTGAGGAAACTACAATCCATCGGTGATCTTCCTGATAACACCATCCTGGCCACTATGGATGTAGAAGCCCTCTACACCAACATTCCACACAAAGATGGACTACAAGCCGTCAAGAACACTATCCCCGATAATGTCACGGCTAACCTGGTGGCTGAACTTTGTGACTTTGTCCTTACCCATAACTATTTTACATTTGGGGACAATGTATACCTTCAGATCAGTGGCACTGCTATGGGTACCCGCATGGCCCCACAGTATGCCAACATTTTTATGGCTGATTTAGAACAACGCTTCCTCAGCTCTCGTCCCCTAACGCCCCTACTCTACTTGCGCTATATTGATGACATCTTCATCATCTGGACCCATGGAAAAGAAGCCCTGGAGGAATTCCACCATGATTTCAACAATTTCCATCCCACCATCAACTTCAGCCTGGTCCAGTCCACACAAGAGATCCACTTCCTGGACACTACAGTGCTAATAAACAATGGTCACATAGACACCACCCTATACCGGAAACCTACTGACCGCTATTCCTACCTACATGCCTCCAGCTTTCACCCTGACCACACCACACGATCCATTGTCTACAGCCAAGCTCTGCGATACAACCGCATTTGCTCCAACCCCTCAGACAGAGACAAACACCTACAAGATCTCTATCAAGCATTCTTACAACTACAGTACCCACCTGCGGAAGTGAAGAAACAGATTGATAGAGCCAGAAGAGTTCCTAGAAGTCACCTACTACAGGACAGGCCTAACAAAGAAAATAACAGAACGCCACTAGCCGTCATCTTCAGCCCCCAACTAAAACCCCTCCAACGCATTATTAAGGATCTACAACCTATCCTGAAGGATGACCCAACTCTCTCACAAATCTTGGGAGACAGGTCAGTCCTTGCCCACAGATAGCCCCCCAACCTGAAGCGAATACTCACCAACAACCACATACCACACAACAGAACCACTAACCCAGGAACCTATCCTTGCAACAAAGCCCTTTGCCAACTGTGCCCATGTATCTATTCAGGGGACACCATCACAGGGCCTAATAACATCAGCCACACTATCAGAGGCTCGTTCACCTGCACATCTACCAATGTGATATATGCCATCATGTGCCAGCAGTGCCCCTCTGCCATGTACATTGGTCAAACTGGACAGTCTCTACGTAAAAGAATAAATGGACACAAATCAGATGTCAAGAATTATAACATTCATAAACCAGTCGTAGAACACTTCAATCTCTCTGGTCACGCAATCACAGACATGAAGGTCGCTATCTTACAACAAAAAAACTTCAAATCCAGAGTCCAGCGAGAAACTGCTGAATTGGAATTCATTTGCAAATTGGATACTATTAATTTAGGCTTAAATAGAGACTGGGAGTGGCTAAGTCATTATGCAAGGTAGCCTATTTCCCCTTGTTTTTTCCTACCTCCCCCCCCCCCGCCTTCTGGTTAAACTTGGATTTATGCTGGAAGTGGCCCACCTTGATTGTCATGCACACTGTGGGGAGAGTGGTCAGTTTGGATGAGCTATTGCCAGCAGGAGAGTGAGTTTGTGTGTGTGTGGGCGGGGGGGTGAGAAAACCTGGATTTGTGCTGGAAATGGCCCATCTTGATGATCACGTTAGATAAGCTATTACCAGCAGGAGAATGGGGTGGGAGGAGGTATTGTTTCATGGTGTCTGTGTATATAATAATGTCTTCTGCAATTTCCACAGTATGCATCCGATGAAGTGAGCTGTAGCTCACGAAAGCTCATGCTCAAATAAATTGGTTAGTCTCTAAGGTGCCACAAGTACTCCTTTTCTCTGGAGATGGTGAATCTCACTCAGTGGGAGCTGCGCCCTGTGACCCTGGTGCCCCCCTGTCCCTCCCCCCCACGGGCCTCTGCTTCTCCCTCGGCAGCCGCCTTCCCCCGAGCGACCCCATGAAATCCCACCGTGTCCCTGTCCACAGCCCTTAGCCCCCTGACTGTCCCCAATGCCCTGCGGGCCAGCGCTGGGTGAGTGATGCCATCGGGGCTGAGGGGCGGGGCCTTTTATCTCCATGGTGACTCTGTGACATGGGGGCACTTTATTGGGGAGCAGAATCCTGAGCTGCACCGTTTACACCAGAGCTGTGATTTCCAGCTGTCAAATGGATGGAAAAAATGCTCGAGTCTCCTTGGAAAGTCCGGGCGGTGCCACATCCCCCGGCGCAGCGGAGAGGGGTTTATTCCGGCGCCGGGTGATCTCTGCCCCCCAGCCCCGCCCGCACCCTGAATGGCCCATTTCCACACCCCGGCCTCCATCTCTGGGGTATGGAAATGGGCCATTCAGAGTCCGGGAACGGAAGGGTTAAAACTGGCGGGAGGTTTGTGTTCCGTTCCCCCGGGTGCCGGGTCTCCTGCCCGAGCCCGAAGCGGGGGGTGTCGCTGCTGCCCCCGCGCGGCCGCCGGGAGAAGGGCGATTCCGCCGCCTGGGTTTTTGTACGATCACAAACCGGTTTCGTTTCACTGTGTCTCTCGCACAGTAATAGCGGGCGGTGTCCTCGGACTTCAGGCCGGTCATTTGCAGGTAGAAGTTGGTGCTGTCCTTGGAGGCTGTGAAGCGGCCCTGGACCGAGGAGGCGTAGTACTTGGTGTTCGCCTCATTGTAATACAGCGCCAGCCACTCCAGCCCCTTTCCCTGCTCCTGTCTGATCCAGCCCATCCAGTAGCTGCTAAGAGTGAACCCGCTGGTGGCACATTGCAGTTTATGAGACTCTCCGGGCTTCTTCAGCGCTGGCCCCGACTGGGTCAGAACCACCTGCGAGCGGGCCCCTGGGGGAGAAGGGAAATGGCAGATTGGAATTAAAGCTCGGTCACCACATGAAACCAGTCACTAGCCCCGGGTTCAATGGAAAGTGAACAGGGGACAGTGGGAGAACCAGCCGCACTGGGCACTTTGTACATCAGTCGGCGGGAGACAACAGAAGAAAGAAGTGTCCCACCCCACGTCGATATCAGCCGCAATAGTCCCAGATACCCGACCCCTCCTGTGTATTAATGGGGGATAAATTACCTTCCAGAGCGGCTACAAAGAAAAGCAAATGGAGCCAAAGTGTCATTTTCCGCGTTGTTGTTGGGGAAAGTTTTCAGACTTTTGGCCGGTAAGTGCAGAGACCCAGGGGCTGCGGATTGTCCCTCCGGCTGCAGCCTGGGCATAGAGAGGGACAGATTTAAACAGGAACCTGTCACTCCTATTTGCATATCCCCCTCCTTATAAGAGAGACAAGCTCCCTAAGAGCGGCCTCTGAAAACCTCGTTTTGGGGATTCAGGGAGGCGCAGTCAGACGTCAGTGGTTAGGGATCCAGGCTGGAGTTAGGGGTATGGGGATCCATCCCCCTTTTCCTCCACAGACGCCCTGGGTT
This sequence comes from Natator depressus, assembly GCF_965152275.1. NCBI lineage: Eukaryota > Metazoa > Chordata > Testudines > Cheloniidae > Natator > Natator depressus. The sequence continues at coordinate 39,340,628 of NC_134246.1, forward strand.
ACCCTGGGCAAGTGTGACCTGTCCCCTTGTGTTTCAGGCCCCAACCCGCACCTCGGACGCTCCGGCCCTTTCCTGCCTCACAGCGCTCTTGTGAGGACAAACTCATGAAAGACCAGGAGGTCCCCAGATGCCATGTGATGTGGTCACGAGAGGGCCTAAAACGGAGGAATATCTCTTAGCCTTCTAAGATCATGGCAATGACCGGGGGTGTTTTCAGAACCTCACGGGAACATTTCCAGCCATTCATCGGGTGGATTCTCCTTACCATGGGAAATGTGACTGGTTTCTGCGCTGGGTAACTTGAGTCACGCTGCGTTGTTGTGGGCAGTGCGCTGTAAATACTCCAGCACTGCTACAGACTGATGGGAAGCCCATGACAGTCAGAGAAACAAACAAACAAACACAGAACCACCGGCTGGTTAATCCCGTGTTCGCTGGAGGACGCCCTGTGTACACACACCTGAGTCCCGACAATTCTGCCGCTGTGGCTTGAAATTTCCGTGCAAGTTGTTTGCAAAACAGGGAGGGGAGTTCTCATAGAGCCAGAGCTAATGAGGATGATTTCTACAGAGACTCAGCAATTCTGATTGAATGACACACCCCGGTGAGCAACAAGACTAGCGAAATATTCCCTTGCAGATCCGTATGCGGGCATGAAATAATCAAATCCTGCGGGCTTTATTCCCCGTGTGTGAGACCCCATTGATTTCCCTGGGCCCGGTGGTGGGAGTAAAGAATAAAGGGTCTCGCAGAAGATTAGTCGGGACATTGGCTCATCAAAGCACCAATCGGTGCCCTTTGAGCCTGAGGAGGGGACATGGGAAGCGGAGAGTCCTGTCCGCCTGGTGCTGTTTTAGCTTCTGCTGCTGCTAGTGAGAATATCACCGACACTTACATCGTGATTTTCCAGCCATGGCTCTCAGGCAAAGAAAGGAAACGTGATTCTCTCCAGTGCTTATAACCGTGTAAACTGAGGCACGGGAAAGTTCGGTTCAATGGCTCTCAGCACCCCCACGATACAAATTGTTGCAGCCCCCTGATAGCAGCTCTGGTGTCACACCGGAATCACTGACTGAACTGATATGGCCGGTGCTCTCAGGGGAGGACAAAGCTCGAGGCCAGGTGAAGATGTATCTTATTTTACTGATGCATATGAAATGTCTCCCTTACAATATGTGCTGTCTATGTGCCCTACGAACATGACATTTGGAACTCAAGCGAAAATGCACCAGAGCAGTCTGCAAACAGCACGACGTGTGGTCTAGAAGCAGCTGCATTGAAAGAAGCGGAGATCAGAAGGCTGGCGGCAGTAGAGGTGAGATTTCTTTGGAAGATGTCCCGTGTAAGGTGTCACGATTTCCAGACCAGTGAAGAAGATGGAAGGAGTATGGGATGTGAAGTCAGGGTGCAGGATTCGCTGCAATCAAAAAGACTGAAATGATGGTGACACTGTAGACGACAAACAGAGGACAGGATACCGAGCGGGCAAATACTGTCAGGGTCCGTCAGACCGAGAGGCAGACGTGGATGGTGACACTGTACTGCTCCCTGTAAAGATGTTTAGGGCAGAAGAAGAAGAAGAAGAAGAAGAAGAAGAAGAAGAAGAAGAAGAAGAAGAAGAAGAAGAAGAAGAAGAAGAAGCCCTATAATCTTTACCCTGTAAGTCACTGAATTACCTTAGATCTTAGTCCATCCCGTGCTTTGCTGCACATTGGGCTACCCACATTTGCCACCCTTGCCTGCCAACTGCCCTTCTCTCCAAATCTTCCCTCTTCATGCTGAGGTGTCATTCAGACCTGTTCCTTCCCGTGTTACTCGCCGTAGGACATCTTTGAATTGTGGTGCACTACTGACCCCTGCTGTCCATTGGGAAGATTGCACCCGCCTCCAAATCCGTTTTTGTCCGGTCCGCAGGAGCTTTGTGCTCACTGCGGGATTCTCCAACAATAATACAGGGCGGTGTCCTCAGGTCTCAGGCTGCTCAGCTGCAAATACACCAGGTTTGGGGGATTGTCTCTGGAGATGGTGAAGCGGCCCTTGAAGGGCTGTACGTAGTTACTGGTAGTTGCAGTTGGGTGTATTTCCCCGATCCCCTCCAGTCCCTTCCCAGGGCCCTGTCTGACCCAGCTCATTCAGTAATCGCTGAAGGTGAAGCCGGAGGCTTTGCAGGAGAGGCGGAGAGAGTCTCTCGGCTCTTTCACATCCCCTCCGTATTCCACCAGCTGAGCCTGTGAAAAAGCCCCTGAAAATAGACACAATGAGATTCGTAGAGACCCTGGCTCCCAAGTGAGATTGTAACAAACCCTGGGGGAAATCGATGTACCTGTGAAAGCTGTTTCAATGAGAAGGAAAAATAACCACAGTGCCATGTTCCCTACTGTGGGGAGAGTTCTCGTGGGGTTTGGCTGGTCTCTGGGCAGACACGGGCTGCGGACTCTGAACCCCAGAGCTGCAGGGTCAGGGGAATCGCTGGCTTTAAACAGGAAATGTAAGGGGATAATTTGCATGCACCGCTCTATATAAGAGAGACATGACAACCATTCCCAAATAACTGATATTTCCCTGAGTTTTACTCCACAGGTTTCATAGATTCTAAGCCCCAAAGGGACCATTGTGATCATCTAGTCAGACTTTCTGTGTAACACACACCTCAGAACTTCCACCAACAATTCCTAGAGCAGATCTTTTAGAAAAAAATCTACCAATGTTGATCTAAAAATTATCAGTGACGGAGAATCCACCACTACCCTGATAAATTGTTCCAATGGTTCATTACTTTCACAATTAAAAACTTATTAACCACTATGATTTTGTGGATTAAATTTCCTACTGTTCCGAGGGCCCATCGGCAGATCTCTGGACCACTTGAATCCCTTCAACTGAATATCGAGGAATTAAGTGGTCTATAAACTTTGTATTGACATATCTGCCTAGGGTTGAATTTAACCTATAGAGAACAAGGATAGATAGGCCTGCCTGAGTAAGAAAAGTATGGGATATTCCTTTGATGCCCCACTGCATTTCCTTCTCTCTCCTTCCCTTTGCTCTCCTCTCTCTCTCTCTCATAGATCGACATGCAGAAGTATTGACAGATCCTGAAATCCTTCATTTTGCAAGGCAAACAGTTCTGTCCCTGTGCTATGAGTCTGACACATCTTTCCATCACTGGGGGGATCCCAGTCCCATTGCATCAACGGGAGTTTTGCCTTTGAGCTGAATGGACCAGGATTCAACACTTCGCAGCTGAGTCACTGTGGTGAAGTGTGTAGTGAGGGCAGCTGTGCTGGGAGGGAGCAGTCAGTCTATATTAGCTCTCTCCACACTTTCTTTTGTGATATTCCAGGCCTGGCCCTTTCAAAACTTATATGTGAAATGATTCCCCTGCACTTTGCCCCCCCTTAGTTAATGGTCTGTCTTTTGCAGACGTGGGCCGAAGGAAGGAAGATGATGCGATGCTACATGGTGACAGCACTTGTGGGACAGGTTGTGTTCTGTCCTGTTGTAATCTTGAATTTGATTTCAGTTGGAACAAATGTATCGAAACACAGAGGCGCAGAATGACTGTCTGACAAAGGAATGAACCAGACACCAGTGGTGTTAACTTTCAGTGCGCTCAGAAAACCATGATTCCTTCTTTTTTTTAAAGGCAATTCTTTAACTGAGACACTCTCTGTACACGGGATGTTTTATTATGAATGGGCAAGTGCAAGTAACTTGGAGTTTGGCTAAAGATGAATCCGCTAGAGTCTGTAAAGAGGATTCCCACGCTCTGCCTGTGAATTTAGGATGAGTGACCCCCATTTCCCTCTTCCTGCAAAACGTGGCATTGGTATTCAGGAACCCCAGACACTTTGGAAATGAAGCAGTGTGTTCAAGAAGTACGATTTGGCCTTTCTTTAGGTGAGTGCAAACTGTGGCAAGATTCCCGTGTGAAAAATTCTAGTTCACGTTCTACCTTGGCTCTTTGGCTCCTGCTTCCTGCCTGTCTTCTCCAGCTTAGTTTGCTGGGAAAGGAGGGTGAAAGACGGAGAGCTAAGTGTGAATAACACTTTGGAGAAGAGAAGGAGGACTTGTGGCACCTTAGAGACTAACACATTTATTTGAGCATAAGCTTTCATGAGCTACAGCTCACTTCATCGGATGCATTCAGTGGAAAATACAGTGGGGAGATTTATATACACAGAAAACATGAAACAATGGGTTTTACCATACACACTGTAAGGAGAGTGCTCACTTAAGATGAACTAATACCAGCAGGAGAGTGTGGGAGTGGGGGGGAGAAAACCTTTTGTAGTGCTAATCAAGGTGGGCCATTTCCAGCAGTTGACAAGAAGGTCTGAGGAATAGTGGGGGGCTGGGGGGGGAGTAAACATGGGGAAATAGTTTTACTTTGTGTAATGACCCATCCACTCCCAGTCTCTATTCAAGCCTAAGTTAATTGTATCCAGTTTGCAAATTAATTCCAATTCAGCAGTCACGCCTTGGAGTCTGTTTTTGAAGTCTTTTTGTTGTAATATTGCGACTTTTAGGTCTGTAATCGAGTGACCAGAGAGATTAAAGTGTTCTCCGACTGGTTTATGAATGTTATAATTCTTGACATCTGATTTGTGTCCATTTATTCATTTACGTAGAGACTGTCCAGTTTGACCAATGTACATGGCAGAGGGGCATTGCTGGCACATGATGGCATATATCACATTGGTAGATGTGCAGGTGAACGAGCCTCTGATAGTGTGGCTGATGTGATTAGGCCCTATGATTGTGTCCCCTGAATAGATATGTGGACACAGTTTGCAATGGGCTTTGTTCCAAGAATAGGTTTCTGGGTTAGTGGTTCTGTTGTGTGGTGTGTGGTTGCTGGTGAGTATTTGCTTCAGGTTGGGGGGCTGTCTGTAAACAAGGACTGGCCTGTCTGCCAAGATTTGTGAGAGTGATGGGTCATCCTTCAGGATAGGTTGTAGATCCTTGATGATGCATTGGAGGGGTTTTAGTTGGGGGCTGAAGGTGATGGCTAGTGGCATTCTGTTATTTTCTTTGTTGGGCCTATCCTGTAGTAGGTGACTTCTTAGTAATCTTCTGGCTCTGTCAATCTGTTTCTTCACTTCCGCAGGTGGGTACTGTAGTTGTAAGAATGCTTGATAGAGATCTTGTAGGTGTTTGTCTCTGTCTGAGGGGTTGGAGCAAATGTATCGTAGATCTTGGCTGTAGAGAATGGATCGTGTGGTGTGATCTGGGTGAAAGCTGGAGGCATGTAGGTAGGAATAGAGGTCAGTAGGTTTCTGGTATAGGGTGGTGTTTATGTGACCATTGCTTATTAGCATCGTAGCGTCCAGGTCGTGGGTCTCTTGTGTGGACTGGTCCAGGCTGAGGTTGATGGTGGGATGGAAATTGTTGAAATCATGGTGGAATTCCTCCAGGGCTTCTTTTCCATGGGTCCAGATGATGAAGATGTCATCAATATAGCGCAAGTAGAGTAGGGGCATTAGGTGACGAGAGCTGAGGAAGCGTTGTTCTAAATCAGCCATAAAAATGTTGTCATACTGTGGGGCCATGCGGGTACCCATAGCAGTGCCGCTGGTTTGAAGGTATACATTGTCCCCAAATGTGAAATAGTTATCGGTGAGGACAAAGTCACAAAGTTCAGCCACCAGGTTTGCCGTGACATTAACTGGGATACTGTTCCTGATGACTTGTAGTCCATCTTTGTGTGGAATGTTGGTGTAGAGGGCTTCTACATCCATAGTGGCCAGGATGGTGTTTTCAGGAATCATAGAATATCAGGGTTGGAAGGGACCTCAGGAGGTCATCTAGTCCAACCCCCAGCTCAAAGCAGTACCAATCCCCAATTAAATCATCCCAGCCAGGGCTTTGTCAAGCCTGACCTTAAAAACTTCTAAGGAAGGAGATTCTACCACCTCCCTAGGTAACGCATTCCAGTGTTTCACCACCCTCCTAATGAAAAAGTTTTTCCTAATATCCAACCTAAACCTCCCCCACTGCAACTTGAGACCATTACTCCTTGTCCTGTCATCTTCTACCACTGAGAATAGTCTAGAACCATCCTCTTTGGAACCACCTCTCAGGTAGTTGAAAGCAGCTATCAAATCCCCCCTCATTCTTCTCTTCTGCAGACTAAACAATCCCAGTTCCCTCAGCCTCTCCTCATAAGTCATGTGTTCCAGACCTCTAATCATTTTTGTTGCCCTCCGCTGGGCTCTCTCCAATTTTTCCACATCCTTCTTGTAGTGTGGGGCCCAAAACTGGACACAGTACTCCAGATGAGGCCTCACCAATGTCGAATCGAGGGGAACGATCACGTCCCTCGATCTGCTGGCTATGCCCCTACTTATACATCCCAAAATGCCATTGGCCTTCTTGGCAACAAGGGCACACTGCTGACTCATATCCAGCTTCTCGTCCACTGTCACCCCTAGGTCCTTTTCCGCAGAACTGCTGCCTAGCCATTCGGTCCCTAGTCTGTAGCGGTGCATGGGATTCTTTTGTCCTAAGTGCAGGACCCTGCACTTATCCTTGCTGAACCTCATCAGATTTCTTTTGGCCCAATCCTCCAATTTGTCTAGGTCCCTCTGTATCCTAACCCTACCTGCCACCGTATCTACCACTCCTCCTAGATTAGTATCATCCGCAAATTTGCTGAGAGTGCAATCCACACCATCCTCCAGATCATTTTTGAAGATATTGAACAAAACCGGCCCCAGGACCGACCCTTGGGGCACTCCACTTGATACCGGCTGCCAACTAGACATGGAGCCATTGATCACTACCCATTGAGCCCGACAATCTAGCCAACTTTCTTCCCACCTTATAGTGCATTCATCCAGCCCATACTTCTTTAACTTGCTGACAAGAATACTGTGGGAGACCGTGTCAAAAGCTTTGCTAAAGTCAAGAAACAATACATCCACTGCTTTCCCTTCATCCACAGAACCAGTAATCTCATCGTAGAAGGTGATTAGATTAGTCAGGCATGACCTTCCCTTGGTGAATCCATGCTGGCTGTTCCTGATCACTTTCCTCTCGTGTAAGTGCTTCAGGATTGATTCCTTGGGGACATGCTCCATGATTTTTCCGGGGACTGAGGTGAGGCTGACCGGCCTGTAGTTCCCAGGATCCTCCTTCTTCCCTTTTTTAAAGATGGGCACTACATTAGCCTTTTTCCAGTCATCCGGGACTTCCCCCGATCGCCATGAGTTTTCAAAGATAATGGCCAATGGCTCTGCAATCACAGCCGCCAACTCCTTTAGCATTCTCGGATGCAATGCATCCGGCCCCATGGACTTGTGCATGTCCAGCTTTTCTAAATAGTCCCTAACCACTTCTTTCTTCACAGAGGGCTAGCCACCTACTCCCCATGCTGTGTTGCCCAGCGCAGCAGTCTGGGAGCTGACCTTGTTCATGAAGACAGAGGCAAAAAAGCATTGAGTACATTAGCTTTTTCCACATCCTCTGTCACTAGGTTGCCTCCCTCATTCAGTAAGGGGCCCACACTTTCCTTGGCTTTCTTCTTGTTGCCAACATACCTGAAGAAACCCTTCTTGTTACTCTTAACATCTCTTGCTAGCTGCAGCTCCAGGTGCGATTTGGCCCTCCTGATTTCATTCCTACATGCCCGAGCAATATTTTTATACTCTTCCCTAGTCATTTGTCCAATCTTCGACTTCTTGTAAGCTTCTTTTTTATGTTTAAGATCTGCAAGGATTTCACTGTTAAGCCAAGCTGGTCACCTGCCATATTTACTATTCTTTCGACACATCAGGATGGTTTGTCCCTGTGACCTCAATAGGGATTCTTTGAAATACAGCCAGCTCTCCTAGACTCCTTTCCCCCTCATGTTATTCGCCCAGGGGATCCTACCCATCAGTTCCCTGAGGGAGTCGAAGTCTGCTTTCCTGAGGACTAGGGTCCGTATTCTGCTGCTCTCCTTTCTTCCCTGTGTCAAGATCCTGAACTCGACCAACTCATGGTCACTGCCTCCCAGATTCCCATCCACTTTTGCGTCCCCTACTAATTCTTCCCGGTTTGTGAGCAGCAGGTCAAGAAAAGCTCTCCCCCTAGTTGGCTCCTCCAGCACTTGCACCAGGAAGTTGTCCCCTACGTTTTCCAAAAACTTCCTGGATTGTCTATGCACCGCTCTATTGCTCTCCCAGCAGACATCAGGGTGATTGAAGTCTCCCATGAGAACCAGGGCCTGCGATCTAGTAACTTCTGCGAGTTGCCAGAAGAAAGCCTCATCCACCTCATCCCCCTGGTCCGGTGGTCTATAGCAGACTCCCACCACTACGTCACTCTTGTTGCTCACACTTCTAAACTTAATCCAGAGACACTCAGGTTTTTCTGCAGTTTCATACCGGAGCTCTGAGCAGTCATACTGCTCCCTTACATACAGTGCTACTCCCCCACCTTTTCTGCCCTGCCTGTGCTTCCTGAACAGTTTATAACCATCCATGACAGTACTCCAGTCATGTGAGTTATCCCACCAAGTCTCTGTATTCCAATCATGTCATAATTCCTTGACTTCACCAGGACCTCCAGTTCTCCCTGCTTGTTCCCAAGGCTTTGTGCATTTGTGTATAGGCACTTGAGATAACCTGCTGATCGCCCCTCATTCTCAGTATGAGGTAGGAGCCCTCCCCTCACAGACGTTCCTGCCTGTGCTTCCTCCCGGTATCCCGCTTGCCCACTTACCTCAGGGCTTTGGTCTCCTTCCCCCGGTGAACCTAGTTTAAAGCCCTCCTCACTAGGTTAGCTAGCCTGCTCGCAATGATGCTCTTCCCTCTCTTCGTTAGGTGGAGCCCGTCTCTGCCCAGCACTCCTCCTTCATGGAACACCATCCCATGGTAAAAGAATACAAAGGCTTCTCTCCGACACCACCTGCGTAGCCATTCGTTGACTTCCACGATTCGACGGTCTCTACCCAGGCCTTTTCCTTCCACGGGGAGGATGGATGAGAACACCACTTGCGCCTCAAACTCCTTTATCCTTCTTCCCAGAGCCATGTAGTCCGCAGTGATCTGCTCAAGGTCATTCTTGGCAGTATCATTGGTGCCCACGTGGAGAAGCAGGAAGGGGTAGCGATCCGAGGGCTTGATGAGTCTCGGCAGTCTCTCCGTCACATCGCGAATCTTAGCCCCTGGCAAACAGCAGACTTCTCTGTTTTCCGGGTCAGGGCTGCAGATAGATGACTCAGTCCCCCTGAGGAGAGAGTCCCCGACCACCACCACCCGCCTCCTTCTCTTGGGAGTGGTGGTAGTGGAACCCCCCATCTCAGGACAGCGCATCTCATGCCTTTCAACCAGCAGAGTCTCCTTCTGCTTTCTCCCCCCAGACGTAGCATCTGGTCCATGCTCTGCAATGGTACCTGTGGAGAGAACATGAAAACGGTTACTTACCTGTGTCTGCGTTGCTGGTACCCGGACATTCCCCCTTCTTCTTCTGGAGGTCACACGTTACCAAGCTTCTTCACTGGCCTCTTGGCTCCAAGGAAGATCACCAATGGATTGTAGTTTCCTCAGGAAGTCAGTGGTCTGTCGAAGGTAGCTGGGAGTGCTGGTAGCGTAGGGCCTGAGGAGGGAGTCTACATAGCCAGACAATCCTGCTCTCAGGGTGCCAATGCCTGAGATGATGGGGTGCCCAGGATTTCCATGTTTATGGATCTTGGGTAGCAGATAGAATATCCCAGGTCGAGATCCCAGGGGTGTGTCTGTGCGGATTTGTTCTTGTGCTTTTTCAGGGAGTTTCGTGAGTAGACGGTGTAGTTTCTTTTGGTAACCCACAGTGGGATCAGAGGCTAATGGCTTGTAGAAAGTGGTGTTGGAGAAACTGGATACAATTAACTTAGGCTTGAATAGAGACTGGGAGTGGATGGGTCATTACACAAAGTAAAACTATTTCCCCATGTTTATTCCCCACCCCCCCCCCCCCTTCCTCAGACGTTCTTGTCAACTGCTGGAAATGGCCCACTTTGATTATCACTACAAAAGCTTTTCTCCCCCCCCCCTTTTCTCCCCCCCCCCCCGCCCCTTGCTGGTATTAGCTCACCTTAAGTGATCACTCTGGTTACAGTGTGTATGGTCACACCCATTGTTTCATGTTCTCTCTGTATATAAAATCTCCCCACTGTATTTTCCACTGCATGCATCCGATGAAGTGAGCTGTAGCTCACGAAAGCTTATGCTCAAATAAATTGGTTAGTCTCTAAGATGCCACAAGTACTCCTTCTCTTTTTGCGAATACAGACTAACAGGGCTGCTACTCTGCAACTTTGGAGAAGGAATCTCTTTCTGCATCACTAGGGAATGTTTAAGGACGGTCTCGGTTCTGACGGAACCGTGGGACTTTCATCATCAAAGTGAATTTTCCGAGGAGTGAAGCCCGGGTAAAGGACTGGAGGCTTCACACTCTGGGTTCCTCTCTGTGTGAACGGCTCTGTTCTGGCGGTGACTGTGGGCACGGAGAGGGAGGGGGATTCGCGCTGGAGGTTTCTGTGCTCACCGCAGGAGGTTTCTGATCGCTGTGTCTCTCGCACAGTGATACCGGGCGGTGTCTTCGGCTCTCAGGCTGCTCATTTGCAGATACACCGTGCTGCTGGACTCGTCTCTGGAGATGGGGAATCGCCCTTTCACCGCATCTCTGTAATATGCTGCTAAATTATTAGCAGGATTGCGTATCTGTGCGACCCACTCCAGTCCTTTCCCGGGAGCCTGACAGACCCAGTCCATGAAGTAGTTGCTGAAGGTGAATCCGGAGGCTTTGCAGGAGAGGCGGAGAGATCCCCCAGGGGTTTGAATCCCCCCTCCGGACTCCACCAGCTGGACCTGTGACCGGACACCTGGAAAGAATGAGAATCGCATTCACACACGGCCTGGCTCAGAGCCCATTGGAAGCAACAGAAAGGTTCCCAGTGACTTCACTGCCCTTTGGGTCAGGTTCGGGATGCGCAGCATCCCCCGGTGTTACCGTCCATGTAGAGAGGAAGGGGATAAAATTACCTGGAAGGGCTGATAGTAAGAAAGCGAGGTTCAGCCACAGTCTCATGTTGCTGACTCTGGAGGGTTTTCCGGTGGGAACTTCACCGACACCCGGACTTGTCCTTCCTCCCTTCTCACCCTGCAGGGTCCCAGAGATCACAGGGTTCCTATAGTGCCCCGAGGCACTGAATTTGCATCTCCTCCTCTGTATAAGACACATCTTGGACCTCAGCCATCAGCAAATTCAGCCCTCCGGAGGTGGGTGTAGTGGGAAAGGATTATGTGAGTAAAGGAGAAGATTAAGAATTCCACTCACAGAATAATTTCTGCAGTGTTCTCTACAATTCTAAGAGACAAAATTCCTTAAGAACATAAGAACGGCCAGACTGGGTCAGACCAAAGGTCCATCTAGCCCAGTGCCCTGTCTTCAGACAGTGGCCAATGCCAGGTGCCCCAGAGGGAATGAACAGAACAGGGAATCGTCAAGTGATCCATCCCATCGCCCATTCCCAGCTTCTGGCAAACAGAGGTTAGGGACACCATCCCTACCCAACCTGCCATCCTGGCTAATAGAGTTGATCTAGTTCTTTTTTGAACCCTGTTATAATCTTGACCTTCACAACATCCTCTGGCAAGGAGTTCCACAGGTTGACTGTGCATTGTGTGAAAAAAAAACCTTCCTTTTGTTTGTTTTAAATCTGCTGCCTATTAATTTCATTTGGGGACCCCTTGTTCTTGTGTTCTGAGAAGGAGGAAATAACACTTCCTTATTTACTTTCTCCACATCAGTCATAATTTTATAGACCTCAATCATATCCCCCCTTAGCTGACTCTATTCCAAGATGAAAATTCCCTGTTTTATTCATCTCTCCTTATATGGCAGCCGTTCCATTCCCCTAATCATTTTTGTTGCCCTTTTCTGAACCTTTTCCAATTTTGATATATCTTTTTTGAGACGGGGCGACCACATCCGCACGCAGTATTCAAGATGTAGGCATACCATGGATTTATATAGAGGAAATATGATATTTTCTGTCTTATTATCTATCCCTTTCTTATGATTCCCCACATTCTGTTCACTTTTTTGCTTGCCGCTGCACATTGCGTGGAGGTTTTCAGAGAACTATCCACAGTGACTCCAGGATCTCTTTCTTGAGTGGGAACAGCTAATTTAGCCCCATTATTTGCTATGCATAGTTGGGATTATGCTTTCCAATGTGCATTACTTTGCATTTATCAACACTGAATTTCATCTGCTATTTAGTTGCCCAGTCACCTAGTTCTGAGAGATCCTTTTGAACAGGGGTCTCCAGCCTTTTATGTCCAAGATCACTTTTTGAATTTAAGGGCAACCCAGGATCTAACTGACCCCTTCCCCAAAGTCCCACCCCACTCACTCCATCCTCCACCCTTCACTCGCTCTCCCCGACCCTCACTCACTTTCACAAGGCTGGGGTAGAGGGCTGGGGTTCGACAGGGGGTGCGGGCTCCTGGCTGGGGCTGAAGGGTTCACAGTGTGGGAGAGGGCTCTGGGCTGAGCCTTGGGCATGGTGTTGGGGTACAGGAGGGGGTGAGGGGTGCAAGCTGTGGGAGGGAGTTTGGGTGAAGGAGGGGGTACATGGTGCTGGCTCTGGGAGGGGGTCAGGGCTGGGATTTGGGGTGCAGGAGGGGGTTCAGGGTGTATGAGGGGGTATGGCAGGGCTGGTCAAAATTTTTGGGCTGAGGGCCACATCTGGGTATGGAAACTGTATGACGGGCCATGAATGCTCACAAAATAGGGCGTTGGGGTGCAAGAGGGGGTGAAGGGTCTGGCTGGAGGTGCTGGGTTCTGGGGTGGGGCCAGAAATGAGGAGTTCAGAGTGCGGGAGCAGGCTCCAGGCTGGGGCAGGGTGTTGGGGTGCAGGTGGAGGGGTGAGGGTCCGGCTGCAGGGTGCGGGGTCTGGGGTGCATGAGGGTGTGACTGAGGGGTTTGGAGGGCAGTAGGGGGATCAGGGGTGCAGGCTCCGGGTGGCGCTTACCTCAAGCAGCTCCCGGAAGCAGTGGCATGGCTTCACTCCGGCTTCTACACTCTCCCCTGGTTGACGGCCAATAGGAGCTGCAGAGGTGACAGTTGGGGCAGGGGCAGTGTGTGGAACCCCCTGGCTGCCCCAATGCGTAGGAGCCGGAGCAGGAACATGCTGCTGCTTCCAGGAGCCACGTGAAGCCATGGCACATGTGGAGAGGGCAAGCCCCAGACCCCGCTCCCCAGCAGGAGCTCGAGGGCTGGCTTAAAATGTCTGAAGGGCCAGATGTGGCCCCCGGGCCATAGTTTGCCCACACCTGGGGCATGGAGTTCTGGCTCTAGGAGGGGGCTCAGGGTTGGGGGTTGGGGTGCGGCCTCCCACCAGGCAGCATTTACCTCCAGAGGCTCATGGTCGGTGGCACAGTGTGGCTGCCACGAAGGCAGGCTCCCTGCCTACCTGTGCACGGTGCCACTTCTGGAAAGGGCCAACGCACCCCTCCGGCCCCTGGGAAGGGTCAGGCAGCACATGGCTCTGTGCACTGCCCCTCTCTGCAAGCACCACCCCCGCAGCTCCCATTGGCCACAGCTCCCTATTCCCGGCAAATAGGAGCTGTGGGGGTGGTGTTCGCAGGTAGGAGCAGCATGCAGAGGGAGAACCCTGTCTCCCCACCCCTGGGGCCAGGGGGCCACGCTGGCCACTTCTGGGAGAGGTGTGGGGCTGGGGCAGGCAGGCAGTCTGGCTCAGTGGCAACCCGCTGTGCTGCCGGAGATCGTGATCGACCGGGTGGTGACCACTGCTCTTGTAGTTCTTCGCAGTCTGCCTGCGACTTCACTATCTTGAGTAGTTTTGTAACATCTGCAAATTTTGCCATTTCCCTGTTTACCCCAGCAGGTTCTGGGTGTTGTCTCTGGAGACGGTGAATGGTCCTTTAACCGGGCCTGTGTAGTATGTGGTGTCACCAGCCTCGTTTGTAATTGAAAATCCCCTTTCCAGTCCTTTCCCTGGAGACCTCCGTGCCCAGTGCATACCGTGGCTAGTGTATGTGTCTAGACACTTTACAGAAGAGTTTTGCAGAGTCTCCTGGCTTTTTAACTTCTGCTCCGGACTGGCTTAACTGGATTTGGGACCAGACACCTGCAAATAGACAAATATTAAAGATCTAAGACATGATTCAGCAAAGCATCTAAGCACGTTCTTCAGTGCTCTGGAGAATCAACGATTCCTTTTGGCTGCATTTGTTTCCTTCTTTTATCCCAGGTGCCTCTGAGGTTCTCACCTGAGAAAGCTGCCAGCAGGGAAATAAAAATGAAACACATATTTAGTTTTGAATCAGAAATCTACCGTAACAGACCAAGGTATACAGCACAAAGTAAGTTACTCGGGGTGTGCCGGAGAAGGAGAAATTCTCTGGCTCTTAAAAAAAGAGGTTGCCCTCCTTAATTTGCATGAGGCCTGAGGCCTGAGGCAGTTCAAAAAGCCTTTAAAGCCAGGCAGCAAACAAAGGGGCAGAGAGGGAAGAGGAGGTAACAATAGGGGTAGGTTTCCAGATGACTTGGGTTAAGATTTCCCAAACTGCCTTTCTTCCTAATATAAACCAGGCATCTAAATGCCTTTAGGTGGCTTTGAAAATCTCAGCCAGAATTAAACTAAAAAGGGGCAAGGGGGAAGCAAACTGGTTTCAAGACTGATCTTGACAAATTTATGTGGAGGGGGATGGTATGATGAGGTGGTGACATGCCATTGTAGGCACATCGACAACTGCTGGTAGCAAATATCCCCAATGGCCAGTGATGGGACACTAGGTGGGGAGGGCTCTGAGTAACTACAGAGAACTCTTTCCCAGGTGTCTGGCTGGTGGGTCTTGACCACATGCTCAAGGTCCAACTGACTGATATTTGGGGTTGGGAAGGAATTTAATGCTACTTGCACCTGTCAGAGCCTTTCCTTGCTGGGTTTAGCTACACAGGAAGAGTGTGTGGATGCAGCCTATGTATTTCAGAACATGTCTCCAATTTGTCAAGCTCATTCTGAATTCTAATCCTGGTCTCTAAAGTGCTTGAAACCCCTCCCAGATTGGTATAATCTGAAAACTTTATAAGTGTACTCTCTCTGCCATTATCCAAATCATTTATGGAGCTATTGAATAGAAGTGGACCCAGGACAGATCCTTGAGGGAACCTTCTCCATATTCCCTTCCAGCTTGACTGTGAATCGTTGATAACTACTATCTGAGAACATTTTCTAACTCATTGTGCACCTACCTTATAATAGGTTCATTAGTTTATATTTCCCTGGTTTGCTTATGAGAAGGCGATCTGAGACTGTATGAAATGTCTTACTAAAGTTGAGATACACCACATCTACTGTTCTTGCCCCTGCCCCCATCCCCTCATCTTGTTACCCTGTCAAAGGAGAGTATTAGGTAGGTTTTGTACGGGGAGACTTTGGCAAACCAGTAAAGTGCCTGAAACCACTATGGCTTATTGCTAAAAGCAGCCAAGTCAGCAGGCTGTAAATTGGCCATTCAGCACTCTCAGTTTGGCCAAGGCAGGAGCCGGGGGGCGGGGAGGGGAGTTTTGGGTGCCACAGAGAGGGTAGCTTGACCCCGTGTCCTTCCTCTCGCCTTTCCATTGAAATTACTTACTTAACAAGTTTGCTTTAAGGGACATGTCATTCTATTACTAATGTATAAATAAGGGAGAAAAGTTTTTATTTACTGACACCACCTCACACAGAGTAAAAGTTACCAAAAGTTTTGGGTTGAAAGAACCCCGGGTAGCAGGCTTGACGTGATTTGTTCTTTACAAATCTATGTTGACTGTTAGTTGTCACCTCCTCTTCCAGGTGCTTGCAAATTGATCATTTGCTCCATTCTTTCCTGGTACAGAAGTTAAATTGAGTGGTTTATAATTCCTGGGCTGCCCTTATTCTGCTTTTTATTGATAGGTACCACTTGCCCTCTTCCAGTCCTCTGGGATCTCTCCTGTCCTGAGAGAGTTCTCAAAAATAATTGTTAATGGCTAAGATCTCTTTGGCCAGTTTCTTAAATATTCTCTGGTGTATTTCATCTGGCCCTGCTGACTTGAGGACGTCTAACTTGTCTCAGTAATTCTTAACTTGTTGTTTCCCTATTTTAGCCTCAGATCCTACCCCATTTGCACTGATGTTCACTGTTAGTCCTCTGATTACTGCTAACCTCTTTGGAGAAAACCTAAACAAAAATGGCGTTTAATATTTCGGCAATTGCTGCATTTTCTTGTGACTGTGTTTCCCTCCTCATTGAGCAGTGGTCCTTCCCTGTCCTTCATCTTCCTCTTGCTTCTAATGTATTTGTAAAATGTTTTCTTGTTACACTAAATACTTTAATGGTTGTGATGCTCAAACACTACAGTAATGGGAACAATATAAAAAACTAAGATAGCTTGAGGGCTAGAGCTTAAACATGGCTTATTAAAAAAAAAAGATATGCCAATGCATATCCTTAATGCACTGCCTAAGTCATTTAATAGCTCTGCACCTGCATGGCTAGGACACAAGGAGGGGTCTGGGCAGCTAATGCCGAGACACCATGAGCACTTTATGCAGCATCAACAGCATATTTTGGCTGAATTGTCTCTTTAGTCTAGTGGCCTTTAAAGGAATTACGGTTTCTGACATTTTCTGGAGATACTGGGGAATACTGTGCTCTATGGGCCTGATGCAAAGTTCACTAAAGGCAAGGGGAGGACTTCCCTTGGTCTGAGTGGGGTTTGGAGCAGGGCCTACCGGAATGTTGATTGACATTTTTGAAGGGGACTTAGGTAATGGGGTATCTAATTCCCCTTGACTTTACCCTTTGAAAATTCCAGATGTGATTCCAGAGCCCCCTGCACTGAGGCAGGTTTCGATATACCGAGACCACCCCTGGTTCTTCATCTGTTCTTAAAAACCTCCAGTGATGGGGATTTCACAACCTCCCTAGGTAACCGGTTCCAACGCTGATAGTTAAATATGCTTATCCTTAGAAAGTCCTCCCCCGACGCCATATCTAACCTAAATCTCCCTTGATGGATTTTGCATTTTTTTATTTTCTGAAAGACACAGAATCATAGAGACCATAGTTGCTCGTGAGGGAGAATCCACCATGACTCTTGATCAGTTGTTCCAATGGTTAATTCACCTCAATGTCTTTTTAAAAAATCACCTTCTTTCCAGTTGGACATTGTCTAGCTTCAGCTTCCAGCATTGGATCCTGTTGTACGTTTGTCTGCCACACTGAAGAGCCCGTTATCAAATTTCTCTTCCCCACCTAGGATCTACAACAGGCACCAGTGTAAAGACTCCTTGTTTATTCCCCCAGCCATGGGACGGAAGAATAATCTAGTGGCTATAGCTTGAGTCTCGGTATGACTATTCCTGGGGTCTTTCCCACACACAGAGGGATGGGACCCGGGAGAGCCAATTTGCCAGGTCTCCGAGGGGAGAGCGACTCAGAACAGGACTCACTCCGGATTGGAGCTCACAGATGGAGCGAGGGATCTGTGCACCGCAGCTCAGAGGGGCTCTGGGCAGGAAGGGGAGACACATTGCCCGGGAACCGAGAGTGGTAGCGGGCGGTGCCTTTGGGCTTGAGGCCGGTCATTTTCAGATGCAGCAGGTTGTTGGGTTGTCTCTGGAGATGGTGAATCTCACTCAGTGGGAGCTGCGCCCTGTGACCCTCGTGCCCCCCCCCCCCCCCACGGGCCTCTGCTTCTCCCTCGGCAGTCGCCTCCCCCTGAGCGACCCCATGAAATCCCACCGTGTTCCTGGCCCCAGCCCTTAGCCACGTGACTGTCCCCAATGCCCTGCGGGCCAGCGCTGGGCTGAGTGATGCCATCGGGGCTGAGGGGCGGGGCCTTTTATCTCCATGGTGACTCTGTGACATGGGGGCACTTTATTGTGGGCAGGATCCTGAGCTGCACCGTTTACACCAGGGCTGAGATTACCAGCTGTTAAATGGATGGAAAAAATGCTCGAGTCTCTTTGGAAAGTCCCGGCGGTGCCACATCCCCCGGCGCAGCGGAGCGGGGTTTATTCCGGCGCCGGGTGATCTCTGCCCCACAGCCCCGCCCGGACCCTGAATGGCCCATTTCCACACCCCGGCCTCCATCTCTGGGGTAGGGAAATGGGCCATTCAGAGTCCAGGAACGGAAGGGTGAAAAGTGACGGGAGGTTCGTTTTCCATTCCCCCGGGTGCCGGGTCTCCTGCCCGAGCCCGAAGCGGGGGGTGTCGCTGCTGCCCCCGCGCGGCCGCCGGGAGAAGGGCGATTCCGCCGCCTGGGTTTTTGTACGATCAGAAACCGGTTTGGTGTCACTGTGTCTCCCGCACAGTAATAGCGGGCGGTGTCCTCGGGCTTCAGGCCGGTCATCTGCAGATACAGCTCACTCTTGGCGTTATCCCTGGAGATGGTGAATCGCCCTTTCACTGCAGCGAGGTAGTTTATACTACCCCCATCGTATCTTATGTAAGCGACCCATTCTAATCCCTTCCCGGGAGCCTGGCGCACCCAGTTTATCCCGTAGCTGCTGAAGGTGAACCCGGAGGCTTTGCAGGAGAGGCGGAGAGAGTCTCCGGGCTTTTTCACACCCCCTCCGGACTCCACCAGCGTCTGGGACCGGACACCTGGGAACAAAGACAGGCCATTAATATCGGTATGAAAACAGCGAGAACACAATATTCTTCGAACTCTGCCAGGTCTTCAGAGGAGGAAAATACCTTCCAAAGCTGCCACAGCGACAATGACAAGGAGCAAAAATCCCATTTTCCCTGGTGCTGGAGGGGAAAGTTCTCAGGGGACTGGCTGGTGACTGCACCGACCCAGGGGGCTGCGGATTGTGTCTCCGGGTGCAGCCTGGGCAGAGGGAGGCAGAGATTTAAAGAGGAAACTGTCTCCCTCATTTGCATGCCCCGCTTTATAAGAGACACACACTCCTGCTGCCAGTGATAGGATTGACTCGCCCCAGGGCTCCGGGTGGGGGAGTCAGAGTGTCCCGTCCTGTGTGTCTGTGCAGAGCCGGGCACAGGGTGCTGGGGTCCCCCTCATACTTTTGCACACCTGGGAGGAATGAACAGCTCCCTGCAGTGACTGTATTTCCTCACATAGGAACTAAGGGCCTGACTATTGTAATGTGATATTGTGGATTGGGGAGGGTGTGTGTGTGTGTGAGGATTATCAGCTCTGAAGCCCCGTTCCACGCGCACTAGGGATATGCAATGTCCGGTCAGTGGGGTTATTGTCTGATGGCGGGGGGTCGTGTCCCAGGGATCCATTCGTCTGGGCCCCCCGCTGGAGACGGAAAATTTCCCATGACGCTGGGAGGATTTGGGAGGGAAGCTCCTTTCCCTTCCCAGTAGTGACCAGATACATTGAAATGATCCATGACACAAGGAACGTGACATTAGCAAGCCTGGCTCGTACTTTGGACCAGGTCTGGGGACCCGCCTGTGGGTGCAGGTGGGAGAAGCTGGGAGGGGTGGGGGGGAGTCTGAGGACACAGTTAAGGTTTTGCAGCGGAGCCTCCCTGACATTAGAGGGCCGAGAGTGGCGTGTCTGAGAAGTTTTCTTGAGGGGAGAGTCGAGGGAGGATTCAGGCAACAGTGAAGGAAGATTATGATCCACGGCTGATATTTATATTCCTGTTTATATTCCTGTTCCCAGTCACACTCCACTTCCCACTTACACTCGGATTGCAAACTCGGTGGGAGTGAGAGAAGTTTTATGGTCTGTGTTTTTACCGTGCCTAGGACTATGTGACCCTAGACTATAATTAAGAACATAAAACGGCCAGACTGGGTGAGACCAAAGGTCCATCTAGCCCAGTATCTTGTCTTCCGGCAGTGGCCAACACCAGGTGCCCCAGAGGGAACGAACAGAACAGGGAATCACCGAGTGATCCACCCCCTGTCGCCCACTCCCGGCTTCTGGAGACCCTGGGCACTGGGACCACAACCAGCACCAAATCTATCACCGCTGAGCATCATCATCAAGATCATTTACTTCGTTAATTATTAATTAGCAATAAAGTGCAGACAGAAGTTTTCTCCTGGTTATGTTTAAAGAACTTGTGTGATATGAACGCTACATGTTTTCACAAAATCCCCATGATGTAATATTGAGAGATAACAACAAAAAGAACAAAAGTATTTCCATTCCCACTTCCATTCAGACAAGTATAAGCATTCACGCTGAAACACAGATTTCCATTCCCATCACCACTCATGTTCCCTTTCATATCCCCAAACTCATTCACACACATTGGATAGATAGATAGATAGATAGATAGATAGATAGATAGATAGATAGATAGATAGATAGATAGATAGATAGATAGATGATGTCTCCAACAATGATAACATTCCTTAGGGGCATTTGTCACTGAACTTTATGTGCTTCATTACTGCTTATATTTCCTGCATTGGTAGCTCCAGAGCAATGATCCCTGCAAGAAGCAAAGGAATATAGAACATGGAACGATTTTATACAGTCCTCGGGACGTTCAATCAAATTCTAAATATTTCAGCTTCTCCATTCTGTAAAATAAAACTGAGCACAAATCGGTGCCTTTGGCATAACGTTGACTATTGGGGTTCATTCCTGTCTTTTCTTACATTTGCCCATTTTAAAACCCAAACGTGGTGTGAACCCACCGTTGGTTTTGGTGATGGGCTTTGCGACTCTGGTCTAGTCTCTCACACAGTGATTCCGGCCTGTGTCCTCGGGTCTCCGGCTGCTCGTTTGTAAATACAGCCGGTTGTTGGGATTGTCTCGGGAGGCAGTGAATGGCCCTTGTTTCGCTGAATCGGCGTAGTGTGAACTCTTTCCCGTGTACTCTGCCCTGGAGACCCGCTCCAGACGGACCCAGCGCTGAAGTGGAACCCGGAGACTTTACAGGCGAGGCGGAGTCAAAGGGCACCGGCGGGTCCTATGTCCAAAGCAGCAGTTTCTGTAGGTGCAGGGTTGGAAAATGATGTTTCCCAACCTCCGGTGCCCCTTTTCCGTCTTGTCCCCAAGGCTGGGTTGTGCTCTTTGCTCATTGCTGCCCCTGGTGGCGGACGGGAGAAGGGGCCTCTGCAGCCTTCCCTCTCTTTCTCTCACTGACCCCCTTCTTGTATTGTTATTTAAACCAGAAAATGAATAGTTTTGGAGTTATTTATTTATTCGTTTAACCCAGGATTTGATTTCCCAGAAAAGCCAGCTTTGGTGGGAAAAGTATTCAACTCACCAAAGGGGAAAAATCAATCAAACAAACAAACAAACAAACTTGGTGTAGACTGGTGCCCAAATCTGAGAGTTCAGGGTCTTTCTGCTCGAATGTGTCACTGACCGTGCTGATACTAAGAGGGCGCTAGACTGAACCCGAATGAACCAGGTTGAGGCTTTATGGCCTGTGTTATGTCGGAGGTCAAACTAGTTTATCATACTGCTCCTTTCCGGCTTGGAAGTCTATGGATCTGAGACTATCCGGGAGACTGGGAGTGGGTTCAGAATTTGTCCCCGGCAGAGGAAAGAAAGAGGAAGGGTCCCCAAAAAAGAATGTTCTGTCTTTGTGGAAAGGTGTCAACTCCTTCACCTGCGGTAAAATTAAGGAGGAGGAACAATAATAAGAATAAAAAGGGTTTGTTGTTGCTAGCCCCTTTCCCAGAACTGATCTCATTTTCACTTATAGACCTTGGGCGCCGTCAACACCAAACTACTTCTCTCATTACTGCAGGGGAAGGCTTTTGTCTGAGCTCAGACCGGCTTCCCTCACTGTGTCTCTCCCACAGTGATACCGGGCGGTGTCCTCGGGCTTCAGGCCGGTCATTTGCAGGTACAACAGGCTGTTGGGGTCATCTCTGGAGACGGTGAATCGCCCTTTGACCGAGTCACTGTTGTCTATGCTAGTGCTGTAAATGCTGGCGGTCCCTTCCCAAGAGCCGGCGGACCCAGCTCATCCAGTAGCGGCTGAAGGTGAAGCCGGAGGCTTTGCAGGAGAGGCGGAGAGAGTCTCCGGGCTTCTTCACATCCCCTCCGGACTCCACCCGCTGCAGCTGGGACCGGGCACCTGGGAATAGCAATTAATTATGGGGAAAATGAGGCCCTCGGCCAATAGCACAATAACCCCCCGCCTCCCCAGCACATTC
Organism: Natator depressus; assembly: GCF_965152275.1. NCBI lineage: Eukaryota > Metazoa > Chordata > Testudines > Cheloniidae > Natator > Natator depressus. Next base: position 39,362,761 of record NC_134246.1, read on the forward strand.
AACCCATAGAAAGGGAGAATGGACCTTCCGGAGATGCTGCAATGAGAACCACGTACAACCAAAGCTTCATTTCCCCTGGTGCTGAAGGGGAAAGTTGTCCGGGGACTGGCTGGTGACTGCAGAGACCCGGGGGGCTGCGGATTGTGTCTCCGGGTGCAGCCTGGACAGAGAGAGGCACAGATTTAAACAGGAAAATCTCACCCTCATTTGCATATCTCTCTCCTTCTAAGAGACACCCGCCATTTCCTAGCCCGAACTCAGTTCCTTTGTGTGGGGCTGAGAGAAGAGGCGGCGCTTCGTCTCTGTGGCACCTAAGCCCTGTCTCCGTCGGAGCTTCCTACTTCACCATAAGGAGAGAAACTGGCATCTTCTTTATCCCTCCTCTAGCTCCCACACCTAACCGTGACCCTGAGGATAAACTCCACCTTCATATATGTCTGAACCGGAAAACTACATGAATACCTGACTTAGAGCCCCAAATCCGGACTTTACCCAGGGTGCAGTGCTAACCCTGAATGTAAATTCTAACCTGAGTTTTAATATTAGCCCTCAACCTTCATCCCTACCTCGAAACTAACACTAGGCGAGACTTTGGGGAGTCCGGGGCTGTATCTCACTCAGTGGGAGCTGCGCTCTGTGACCGTAGTGCCCGCCTGGCCCCCACCCACGGGCCTCTGCTTCTCCCTCGGCAGCCGCCTCCCCCTGAGCGACCCCATGAAATCCCACCGTGTCCCTGTCCACAGCCCTTCGCCACGTGACTGTCCCCAATGCCCTACGGGCCAGCGCCGGGCTGTGATGTCATCGGGGGCTGAGGGGCGGGGCCTTTTATCTCCATGGTGACTCTGTGACATCGTAGAACTTTATTGTGCGCAGGATCCTGAGCTGCACCGTTTACACCAGGGCTATGATTTCCAGCTGTCAAATGGATGAAAAAAAATGCTCGAGTCTCTTTGGAAAGTCCCGGCGGTGCCACATCCCCAGACTCAGCGGAGCGGGGTTTATTCCGGCGCCGGGTGATCTCTGCCCCACAGCCCCGCCCGGACCCTGAATGGCCCATTTCCACACCCCGGCCTCCATCTCTGGGGTATGGAAATGGGCCATTCAGAGTCCGGGAACGGAAGGGTTAAAACTGGCGGGAGGTTTGTGTTCCGTTCCCCCGGGTGCCGGGTCTCCTGCCCGAGCCCGAAGCGGGGGTGTCGCTGCTGCCCCCGCGCGGCCGCCGGGAGAAGGGCGATTCCGCCGCCTGGGTTTTTGTACGATCACAAACCGGTTTGGTGTCACTGTGTCTCCCGCACAGTAATAGCGGGCGGTGTCCTCGGGCTTCAGGCCGGTCATTTGCAGATACAGCTCACTCTTGGCGTCATTCCTGGAGATGGTGAATCGCCCTTTCACTGCATCGAGGTAGTAAGTACCCCCACTGGTGTATATAGCAGCGACCCATTCTAATCCCTTCCCGGGAGCCTGGCGGACCCAGCTCATGTAGGCGCTGCTGAAGTCTAACCCGGAGGCTTTGCAGGAGAGGCGGAGAGAGTCTCCGGGCTTTTTCACACCCCCTCCGGACTCCACCAGCGTCTGGGACCGGACACCTGGGAGTAAAGACAGGCCATTAATATCGGTATAAAAACAGCGAGAACACAATATTCTTCTAACTCTGCCAGGTCTTCAGAGGAGGAAAATACCTTCCAAAGCTGCCACAGCGACAATGACAAGGAGCAAAAATCCCATTTTCCCTGGTGCTGGAGGGGAAAGTTCTCAGGGGACTGGCTGGTGACTGCACCGACCCAGGGGGCTGCGGATTGTGTCTCCGGGTGCAGCCTGGGCAGAGAGAGGCAGAGATTTAAAGAGGAAACTCTCGCCCTCATTTGCATGCCCCGCTTTATAAGAGACACACACTCCTGCTGTCAGTGATCTGATTGACTCGCTCTCGGGCTCCGGGTGCAGGAGTCAAAGTGTCTCGTCCTGTGTGTCTGTACAGCGCCGGACACAGGGCGCTGGGGTCCTCCTGACACTTTCGGACCCTGGGAGAAATGAACAGCTCCTTGCAGGGACTGTATTTCCTCACATGGGAACTGAGGGTCTGGCTTTTTTCACCTGATATTGGGGATTGGAGGGACTCAGCTATAGAGCCCGGTTCCACAAGCATAAGGGCCATGCAACGTCCGGTCTGGGGTGTTTCCACAGTATGCATCCGATGAAGTGAGCTGTAGCTCACGAAAGCTCATGCTCAAATAAATTGGTTAGTCTCTAAGGTGCCACAAGTACTCCTTTTCTTTTTGCGAATACAGACTAACACGGCTGTTACTCTGAAATCTGGGGAGTCAGTATCTGGTGTGGGGGAGGCGCGAAGTCTTTTCTCAGGGATCCATTGGGCTGGGCCACCCGCTGGAGACGGAAGATTTCCCATGGCGCTGGGAGGGATTTGGGAGGGAAGCCCCTTTCCGTTCCCTTCCCGGCAGTGACCGGCTACATTCAAATCATCCATGACACTCGGAACATGATCTGAGCAAGCCTGGCTCGTGCTTTGGAGCAGGTCTGGGGTCCCGGCTGTGGGTGCAGGTGGGAGAAGCTGGGCTGGGGGGGCGGGGGCGGGGTGGGAGTCTGAGGACAGAGTTAAGTTTTGCAGTGAAGCCTCACTGATATTCGTGTGCCAAGAGCGGCGTCAGTGGTGTTTTTCTTTAGGAGAGAGTCGAGGAGGATTCAGGCTACAGTGAAGGAAGATTATTAAGCACGGTTGATATTTATATTCCTGTTTATATTTCCATTCCCACTCCACTTCCCATTTACACTCAGATTGTAAACTTGGCAAGGGGGGTCCTGTCCTCTGTGTGAGCTAGAATTACCTGGGTCAGTCAGAGTGGGGCCAAGCTAAGGGGGTAAAAGTAGATGGAGTGAGGACTGAAATCCTTTCACTAGCCCATTTCACCGCGGTAGTGTATAAGCCAGGAAAGTTCCCCACAGTAGCTGGACCATTCCACCACTTACATAATTGACATCACGAATAGGATCCTATCCACAGGGTCCACCCCACTGGTTTCCTGGTTGAGTTCTGACAGCACTGTCCAGGCCTGGTCAAGTGCCCGACTATGGCTGGAATTGAAGAACTATGGGCCGACTTTGCTGAACTTGTGCGCAGATTATTAGACCAAGCTGAGGCATGACAACAAGCTAGAACAGAACAGAGAGAAGCCTTATGACTGGCTAAGGCAGTAATGGACCATCAGGCAGCAGAAGTGAAGAAACCCCCTCCTATTTATGTCCTACGGGAGCAGAAAGTCCCAGAGTTTGGTGGCTTCCCAAGAAGACCAGGAGACATTACAGCAGAGGAGTGAGTCAAGTCTGTGAAGGCAACTCTGTGTGTGCTCAGAGTACCTGAAGAGCATCATATGGACTTCATAGAGGCACACCTCAAGGGCCATGCCCAAGGCCACAGTTAAGCTCCTGGCAATGGCAGACAAGAAAGAGTTGGAAAAGGTACTTGAACTCCTCCTAGAAGTGTACGGAGACAAGGTGTCACAGTCACAATAAAATAGCCTATGGGAATGTCCCAAACATGACATAATTGCCCCCCATGAGGTCTCGTGGGTAAGAACCAGCATTGTATATCACTGACACCTATATAGGCATATGCATGGGAAAGGATTTTGGGAGGGGTTGAAGGCGTGAGTGTGGAGTCAAAGATTCCTTTGCAGGTTGTGAGAGGCCAAAAGGGGAGGAAGGGAGAAAGGAATGGGTTAACCCGGCGATCCAGCTAGGTCTGAAGAAAAGAACCTGACTCCAGCCACTCAAGGCCAACGCACCCAAGCAGACTCTCTGATGACAAGAAAGACGGGGGCCTGGATTCCAACCCCAACCAGCTGTGAGAACAGAGCAGTAAACTGAACAAGACTGCAGGGGATTGCAAAAACTAGTGAGAATGCAAAGGTCAGTGAATGGGAACATAACAACCCTGAAGCCGATGTGTTTTGGGGAAGCCAAGGAAGCCTCGGAAGGCCAGTTTGGACTGATAGAAAGAGCACGGTGGACAAAGGTCCCTGAATGAAATGCCCCCACAAGAACCCAGGACTTAAAACCTTTCCGAGAGCTGAAGCAAGTCAGAGATGAACAGCGAACCCTGGACAACCTGTGCACATGACAGAATTCCCATCCACCTCTTCACCCGCTTCTTCGTACGTTACACCTGGGCTTGGCCAGCCTCGGGTAGGGCATGTGTGAGTATGAAAGTGGATTAGGGCTGGGGCATTAACGCTTCCTTCCTTCCTCTGAGTGACGTGGGGAACCCGCAGCAGTCTCCGCTGTTATTTTACTTTATTTTATGAATAAAGCTTTAAACTCAGTCACTTGGTGTCCTCTGTCATCTCCTCCCCTAATGATCCTGCGGCCTCAGCCTGATTACCCGATACCTCAGGCAGATTGGTAACTTAATCTGTCACAAAGGTACCTGTTGGAAGCAGACGAAAGGAGTTATTTGAGAGCAAGCAGGAGCCTGGTGAAACTGTCTGGGCATATGCATATGAGCTCCAGGAGAGAATGAGAAAAGTGGAGGGGCTAGACCCTCAACGAGTTCCAGACCCAGATACGGTTCTGAAAGAGCAGTTGGTGCTGGGGCTCCAGGATGATTCTTTCCACCGTGAAATGAAAAGGAGGTTTAAGGAAGAGCCCAGTAAGAAGTTCCATTAACTCAGGCTGGCTGCCATTATGTGATCAGAAGAAGAGGAAGTTCCTGTGGCAGAGACGGCCAAGCAGAAGTCCTGTACATGAAGGAGGGGCCTAGTGAATGCAAGTGCTGGGGAAAAGACCCTGCCCCAAACACAGTTAACACTGGAAAGATTAAGTGAAGCTGTCCAAAAACTGGCAGTCCAACAGCTGAAAGTGATGATTGAGGTGATGAAAGGAAAAACCTCCACTAAAATGCCAAAGTATCCATGGACACCAGGATCCTGAAGAACCCCACTGAAGGATGAGCAGGGAAGGCACACTTGTTGCCCTTGTGAAAGGGCAGGGCATACTAGCCGAGAATGTCCACGGAGAAGGAGAAGAGAGTCCCAGGCACTGGAAACCAATAGGGCAGCAGGAGCAAGTGGTCCATCTACAGTAGAAGGCCAAGCAGAGGCAGAAGGATTCCTCGGCCTGTCGCTGGTGGAAAATCACTCTGCATACAGTGTTGAAAGGAAAACGGGCAGTGCCAGGGTATCTAGCAAGTTCCATAAGTGAACATTTGGAGACTGTCTAACTGCTGAAGTATGTATAGCAGGGGTGGAAACCAGATGTTTGTTAGATACTGGCTCAGAAGTCACCACCATGACTGAGTCGCATTTTCAAAATTATTTGAAAGACAAGGAGCTGACCATGCACAGCATACAGTTTCTATGTCTAACAGTAGTTAATGGACTGGCAATCCCAATGGTGGGATGCCTTGAAGCAGACATAGACTACATGGGTCAGACTCTGCCAGGGAAATGCATCTTCATCCTGAAAGACAAAGCCTCTGAAGGGAGCCATATGGGAGAAGAAGTCCCAGGGATTCTAGGGATGAACATCTTTAGTGAGCTGAAGGAGCTACTGTTGCCAGTAGAAGGAACCTAGGGGATAAATTGCCATGGGAACCCTGAGAAGAATTCTGTGCTGAGGAGAGTACTTGCTGGAGAGGAGAGACAAAACCATTCACTGGGTCCTGCAGGGCAGATTGGAAATGTTAAAGTGGGCAGATAACAGAAGAATGTTGTTCCTTCTCAGAGAGGGAGGATCCTAGATGAACACTGCTGGGTCCCAGGAAATACCAATGGATATGGAGCTCTTGTAGAGCCTACATCTGGGATAAACCTACCGAATGGGCTCCAGCCAGCCAATGTCTGACTAATGCCATCAAAGGAAGAGGACCAGTGAGTCTTCTAAACTCAGGTTTGAAGGCTGTGGAGTTGCATCCTCAAAACAGCACTGCAGAGGTACGGTGGCCTGCGGGAGTGGTTCCTCGGGTGCAGGTAACATTTGAGGAGAAGGGAAATGAGCTGTGGGTGACAAAGAGGGAGAAGGGAGGACGAGCTCCCTTTCCTCGAGAAAGACGTGGTGAGAGACTGCCGGTTCCAGTTCACGCAGCACGCCAGGGGCTGATGCCTGCACTGGTGGCTAACTTAAGGGCGTTCCCAGAGAAGCATCAAGAAGTCTTTTCTAAGGATGGGGTGAACAGTTTGGATGACTGGGTCAAAGGTCACCATGACAGGCTGAAGGTAGCCTGTGAAGTTGCTCTCAATACATCTAAAGACACAGCCCAAAGCAGGAAAAGGCCTTAGGGTCGCAAGTCCAGTGGGGCTCTCCTCAGGCCTGGTGACCGTGTACTAGTTCATACCCATAGACACCGGGGGCGTAATAAAATACAGGACGAGTGGGAGTCAAATCCCCACACTCTAGTCTCTCAGAACCCCTCCCGACTCCACCACCCCCTGCCTGCCCAACGCCAGGAAAGGGGTGACCTTCTCACAGCAGGGCTCCGAGCATGATTGCATCTGAGATTCCTAGCTGAACTTATGTCGGTCAAAGTCACATCTTCTGTATCCCCTTCCCTGACTCCCAAACCTAGTCCTCACCCTAATGATAAATTCGAACCCTGACCTGAACACTTATTGTGACATTCTCTGATTAGAATATGACCATTTGGATCATTGTTGCAACAACTGTTATATATTTGCAGCAAATATTGTATCAAGGTTGTCGAGTGAGGTGTCTATGAGAAGGTTATGATTTGCTGATGATAATTAGGCTGTCTATATGCATGTATCATTTTTGTCTGTGAAGTTATCAGTACTGGAATATCCACCTGCTTTATGGGGATTGTCTGCCCCTTTCTTTGCAGTTCACACTAGTGGGGTGGCCATAGCTATCCCCCACTGGGGTACCAGTCACAGCCAGATATGCCATGTAAGGTATCTGCAAAAATGTTATAATTTGGCAGGTGTGATGATCTTGTTTATATGTTTTGAATCACCTTTGTATTATGAGTTATAGCTATGACTGTATGTCTGTATTTCAAACTTTATAATTGATTAATTATAATTATAATCTGTAATTGATTCCTTTAACAAATTGTAACTCTCATCTTTCTTTCTTTCTTTCTTTCTTTCTTTCTTTCTTTCTTTCTTTCTTAATAAACCCTTTATATTTTAGATACCCCAAAATCACACTGATGTCAATCCCTTAGTAAGATCAAAGTTGTGTATTGACTTGGGTGTGTGGCTGGTCCTTTGGGATGAGAAGAACATATTATTTGATGAGACGGGTTGTAAAAAACCACTCATCTCTGAACCTAGTGTTTTTGGTGGTGATATAAGAGCTGGAAAACCTTTACGTTTTCTTGTTAGCCACTGTGGTGAACCAGGAATTTACTTTTGTGGCTGCTTTGGTATATCTTATAAAAAAATAAACACCAGTTTTGGGTTGTGTTTGTCCTATTTCTCAGCAGTTCATCCTGTCTTTGGCATTTTCAGTTGTGACTCACTAAGACACAGTTGCACTTATCTTCACCTTAAAATGACCAGACTTTATCATGCGACTGGGGAGGCAGGGGTAAAGTGGCATGCTCAAGGTCGCCTAGTAATTCCCTGGTAGAGGTGAGAACAGAACCCAGTTCCCATGAGTCCAGTGCATGACTACAACGGGACAGCTTCTGTAGCCAGCTGCAAATCTGTGAGGGAATTAAAGTGTAGGTAAAGGCAGTGGACCATCTCTCTACACTGAATTCATTTTTCACTCAGTGCTGGGTAAAACTCTGGTGTCTGTCACTCAGCACAAATTGAGAATAATGATATTTACCCCAGGGAAGCGACTTCATATTTAAAGCAATGTTGCGGGGAGGAGAATTTGGTCCATTCTCTTTATGTTCCATGCATACAGGAATTGTATGGATATGTCTCTTTGTGTGTTTGTGTTTATATGTATTTCTGTGAGAGTTTTCTCTGTGTTAAAAGACTAATCTATTTGTGTGTGTGTTTAGGTGTGTATGTTTGTGTAAGGAAGGGTTTGTTTGTGTCTGAGCTTGCTTTTTGTGTTTAGATGTGTATTTGTTTTTTGAGTGATTGTGTATATTTATGTGTTTTTATGCGTGTTTGCATGCTGTCTCTGTTTGTGTTCTTGTGCAGCAGTGATTGCCTGTATGTGTGTTTGTGTATTTTTCTGTATGCATCAGTGTTTTGTTTGTGTGTCTGGAATCAAAGAAAAAGGGAGAGAGAATAAATCTTCCCAGCACCCTGTCTGATGCTCAGAGAGGTTCCAGGGGGAGTGAGTGGAACCGATTCTGAAACTGCACCAGTCTGCAAGTATTTCTAGCCTGGGAGACTTTCTCCGGGATGCTCTCATCGCCTGTCCCAGGCAGTCGGGGGCTGGTTCGCGCCCTCAGCAGCGGACACTTTGCGCTGTTACTGCAGGGGAAGGTTTTTGGCTGAGCTCAGACTCGCTTCCCCTCGCTGTGTGTCTGGCGCAGTAATACACGGTGGTGTCCTCCGCTCTCAGGCTACCTCTACACATGTGGGCCGGAGGGGGAACATGCATCTGCTTCCGGGAGCCACATGAAGCCATGGCTCACCCCATTTCCTGGCAGGAGATCAATGGCCAGATTAAAATGTCCGTAGGCAGGATGCGGCCCCCGGGCCGTAGTTTGCCCACACCTGGGCCATGGGGTGCTGGCTCCAGGAGGGAGCTCAGGGCTGGGGCTTGGAGTGCGGACTCCTGCCAGGCAGCATTTACCCCCAGTGGCTAAGGCAGGCTCCCTGCCTACCTGGGCCCCACACTACTCCTGCAAATGGCCAACACACTCCTGTGGCCCCTGGGGTGGGGGTGAGGGGGACGGCACATGGCTCCGCATGTTGCCCCTCTCTGCAAGCACTGTCCCTGCAGCTCCCATTGGCCACAGCTCCCCATTCCCAACAAATGGGAGCTGGATGGGGTTGGTGCTTGCAGGTAGGAGCAGTGTGCGGAGGGAGATTCCCCCTGCCCCCCAACCTCCTGGGTCACGGGCCGTGCTGGCCACTTCTGGGAGCGGCATGGGGCTGAGGAGGAGGTTTTCTAAAGTCCCTGAAGGATTATAAGAGGAATGATGTGGATTATAAGAGGAATGATGTGTCCATATGTGTAGGGCAGCTTGGAAATCCTCAGCCTGGCTGTTGAAGGAGCTGGGGGTTAAATAACACTTTTTTAAACCCTTTAATGTTGGTTCTATCAGTCATACTAAAGAAGAGGAAGTACTTTTTCATGCAGTGCACAGCTAACCTGTGGAACTCATTTCCATGGGATGGTTTGATAGCCAAAACTATAACATGGTTAAAAATGGATAAATTCATGGAGAAGTCCATCAATGGCTATTAGCTGAAATGCTCAGGGATGCAACCCAATGCTTGGGGTGACCCTAAACCTCTGACTACCTGAAGCTGGGAGTGGAAGACAGGGATGAAGCACTGCAGAATTGCCCTGTTACGTACATTCCCCCTGAAGCTCTGGTATAGGCCACTGTCAGACAGGATACTGGGCAATGCGGACCGTGGTCTGCACCATAATGGCCGCTCTTATGTTCAATAGGATCTGGGTTTCTCACTCTGCTGGGGTTTGTCTACAAAGGGATAAACCCGCTGCTGGCCTGGGTCAGCTGGTTGGGGCCAAGTGGCGAAAAATGGCTGTTTCGACATTCAGGCTTGGGTTGGGCCTGAGCTCTGGGACTCTGTGAGGATAGAGAATCCCAGAGCTCAGGCTCCAGACCCAGCCTGAATGTCTACACAGCAATTTTTAGTCCCTTGGTCCCAGCCAGCTGACCCAGGCCAGACACAGTCTTGCCACAGGGCTTTTCTCGCCCTGGATATGGACCTTTAGACTCCTCTGGAAATGCGAAGCAGAGTGTTTTGCTGAATCAGGGCCTTTATCTCAACCCTTCAAGATGCTCCAAATTCTGGAGCCCTGTTGACTTCCACTTGAAGGATCAGGGACTTGGTCAAAGGAAAGATGCAAGAGGGGAAGGACACAAAGTAAGGGGTAGGTCTGGGGGAGTAGGAAGAGGAGGTAAGAATAGTCTGAACATGTCTGTCTGTCTGTCCACTCCTTGCCTTACTGAAGCGGACTCCTTCTATTGAAAAAGGGCAAATAATTAGGCCTGGCCCAAAACTTTCCATCAAAACTTTAAGAGAATTGGGGTTTTGGCTAAACCAAGATGTTTCCAGAAAGTGTCTGCTTTCCTCAAAATTAAATAAACCTTTTCATTGACAGAAAGTTGAAGTTTTTTGCAGAAAAGTTCAACAAAAAGAGAGTTGAAATTTTCAGCGGGAGAGAAAAGCATTCTCGCATGAGCCCCACGAATGATGTTTTACCCAGTGCTGTCATTAAGACATGTCCCTGCATACAGGACAGGTGTCATTCTGAGCTGCGGTTAGGCCTTTCCCTGGCCTCTCCTAGTGTGGGCCACTGCTGCCATCTGCTGGAGAGATGAACTGGAATCTCCCACTAAGGAGTTTTTGAGTGAACAAGGGTACGTTCTCCGACACTGTGTTCACCCCATCTGGCACAGTAACACACAGCTGTGTCCTCCGGCTTCAGCCCATTCATTTGCAAGAACAGCAGGTTCTGGGTGTTGTCTCTGGAGATGGTGAATCGCCCTTTAACCGAGTCTGTGTAGTATGTGGTGTCACCAGCCCCGTTAGTAATTGAAGACACCCATTCCAGTCCTTTCCCCGCAGACCTCCGTGCCCAGTGCATACCGTGGCTAGTGTACGTGTAGCCAGACACTTGACAGGAGAGTTTTGCAGAGTCTCCTGGCTTTTTAACTTCTGCTCCGGACTGGCTTCACTGGATTTGTGACCAGACACCTGCAAATAGACAAATATTAAAGATCTAGGCCGTAATTCAGCAAAGCATCTAAGCATGTTCTTCAGTGCTCTGGAGAATCAAAGATTGAACTGAACGTTCATTTTGGCAGCATTTGTTTCCTTCTTTTATCCCAGATGCCTCTGAAGTTCTTACCTGAGAAAGCTGCCAGCAGGGAAAGAAAAATGAAACACATGGTATTTATTTTTGAATCAGAATTCCAATGGAACAGACGAAGATAGACAGCAAAAAGTAGGGTATTTGGTGTGTGTCCGAGAAGGAGATGTTCTCTGGCTCTTAAAAAAGCAGTTGCCCTACTTAATTTGCATGAGGTAGTTCAAAACGTCTTTAAAGCCAGGCAGCAAACAAAGGGGCAGGAGAGAGGGAAGAGGAGGTAACAATAGGGGAAGGTTTCCAGTTTACTTAGGTTAAGATTTCCAAAACTGCCTTTCTTCCTAATATAAACCAGGCATCTAAATGCCTTTAGGTGGCTTTTTTTTAAATTAAATCTCATTTAGAATTAATTCCAAAAAAGGGGAAAGAACCCAACTGGGTTCAAGACTGACCTTGATAAATGTATGGTGGGTGGTGGTATGATGAGATGGCCACATGCCATTGTAGGCACATTGACAACTGCTGGTAGCAAATATCCCCAATGGCCAGTGATGGGACACTAGGTGGGGCAGGCTCTGAGTTACTACAGAGAACTCTTTCCCCAGTGTTGTTAGCCGATGGCCAGGGATGTTTGGTGAGGTGCCAGCTATGCCCGTTTATACCATCCGTGACTTTAACCGCTAGGACGCACTGTCCCTTCGCGGCGGGCAGCCCGGGCTAGGCTGACGGATGCCCCAAGGTCCTAACCACCCGTGACTTTAACTGCTAGAGCTCAGAGCTCCTTCGCAGCGGGCAGTCAGGATTGACTGACAGGTGCCCCAAGAGTTTGCCCCGTGGAGGCGGCACAACTCAACGCTAGGCTCTTAGTACTCTCACCTAATGGCCAGGCTTTATAGCCAAAACGGCTGAGGTTCTTTAATTGTGTTGGCTGCTTCACAGTAAACCAGAGAAACAAGTCAGGCTTATGCATAAATGGTTACCAAAATTTATTAAACTAGATTCTAATCATGTGGTTACAAAATTGCTAGTGCCTACTTATTTAAGTGTAGAGATGTTACACACACAAACAAGTTACAAAACTGAAGCTACAATCCCAAAGAAAGAAAACAAAGTATAGAGCTCTATTTCAAAATATGTGTACACTAAAGATAGGAGATCAGGTGTGGGTGCTTCTTACCCTCCTTGCATCTCTCGATTCCAGCGGTGCCAAGCCAGGATCGGTCACTCAATTCCGCAGAAAGACGAATAAGGGACAAGGCTTAGGGACCCTCTTAGCTGCAGAAGCCTTGGGAGGCGGTCACTTATCTGACCAGCAGATAGATAGTGAAAAGCACTCAAAAATCATGGTGCTGTAGGTCCCCTACTTATACCTCTGTACTCCTTTATTCTCTTTCTCCTTTCTATGCTAAATTGGGGCTGGTCTGTCGGGGTGACGCCAGCTCTCGCAAGAGTAGTTCACACTTGCAAGGGAGAAACAATAAGTTTCGACTACTGGACACTTCTTTTATCAGGGTAAATATTTTCCCACCTAGGATGTTGGTGTGTGTGCATCATGCTGTTTTAGTAGGGGCTAAGAGCCATGTCTGTCACAGCGCCTCTGCCTGCTGTGAGCCCAATTGTTGTATACGTTCCCAGAGGCACATTGTCGCAGCACACCTGTGCTTCTCTCAGCTTCAAAGGCTGTGCTGGAGTGCCCTGGTGTTTTGGCTCCCGTGTGTTTCCAGCAATGCTGGTCTGAGGGGGGGGGCTGTCTGTCTGGCTACATTCCACCCCCTGATGCACCACACTACATCCCAGATTGCAAGGTGGCGGTGATGCCAGCACCTCTTGCCCTCCTTGGGGAAATCTAGAAATACCCAACAACCAAATTAGAGGATGAGGGTTCGCGGAATTGGTTAGGATCCCTTTTTAGCTCTAGGTATCTGATTTGTGTGGAGGAAAGAGCAGTTTGAATCAAACTCTTCATAATACATAAAGTTACACAAAAAACTATTACAATAATTAAAATGGTTAAAACAGTATTTACAACCGAATGTAAAAACGGGGAGAGGGAAAATCCCAAGTGTTGAGCTAACCATTGCATCCATGAGGTTTGTCCATTCTCAGCCACTGCATGTAAAATTTTAACTGCACCTTTAATAGCAACCACATCTTGCTCTATTTGCCCTGAATGATTTACATAAACTTCTTTAGATGATCCCGTTACATATTTCACAGGCCGTCCCCAAACAGTGCGATGCCATTGTCCCACCTCCCCCGAGTCAATGTGAGGGTTGTTGGTGTACCATGCTGGTCCCCACTGAAAGATGTCGCTTTTGTTCCACCAATCATTTAGGCTGAGTGGTACAAATTCAATTCCCAGTCCATTGGTTGAATCTAGCAAGGTGCACATCCAGCAATTTGTAGCACCAGCAGCTGAGGCGATGGTTTGGATTGCTCCCCGAAGAGGATGTTCTGGTATTGCCAAGGTGACTGGAGCCAACAGAAGGATCATGAGGGCTTGCAGGAACATATCTCTGGTGGGTCGTGGTCTAGCTAAAAAACTTATTTTAAAACCAAAAGCAAAAATTACACCTGCTATTATAAGTAATGGCAAATATATCAACAGTCCATAGTAGTCTCTAGTGATCAAACAGGTCTGCTGCATGGTCCATTTTGCTGACAGGTTAGCTGGCAGGTTGCTCGGAACCATGGGACCATTCCTGCAATAAATCACATGGTCAGCCGGTCTTGGATGCGATCCAAGCCTCTGTAATGGTTATTAGCCTTTTATCAGCATTTAAGGCACTCCATACACCTTTCTCTTTATAGGCATGCAAAACACAGGTAAAGGTTCCCAGGGCTGGGTGTTTAATCACCACAGTGTCTCCGGGAGCATACTTGGAACTGTGCAGTGGTGTTCTGGCAGGGGAGATAGCTTTCCCTGTAGGGAAGAATCCCCTGCTGATTGGACTTCCTGTAGGAGTCTGTCTGTTGTTTAATCTCTGCACCATTTCGTCCAGTCTGTCTCCCCATGTGCCGTCAGTAGGCTTCAAGTGATTCTTTAGCAACCCATTCCAGCGCTCGACCATGCCATTAGATTGAGGTCGATATGGAAGGTGGAAGGTCCATTGGACTCCATGGTTAAGGGTCCATTCCCTTACAAGTTTATTCTTAAAATGCGAACCATTATCTGATTGGATTTCTTGAGGCATTGGGACAATTGCTGTTAAGCGGTTTAGTCCCATAATTGTGGACAACCCTGTTGCCAATCGGGTTGGATATGCAAAACCAATCCCTGAAACAATTTCTACCCCAGTCAAGATGTATTTCCACCTCTGCCTTGTAGTGGGCAGCGGTCCGACATAGTCGACCTGCCAGGTTGCCCATAGTGTTTTCCCATCTCTTAGCCTGGCAAACCTTTGTCCTTCTGCTATATGTTTTCTAGTCTCAGCACAAATAGCGCAGGCTTGCACCAGGTCTCTAGCCTGTCTGTGGGTGATAGGCCACCCCCTGATATGTGCTTGCCGAACTAACTCATCACTTCCTGTGTGTCCTAAATTATCATGTAACCATGAATATAAGCGTTCCCATTCTACTTGTGTGGTAAAGAGCTGGGCAGCTGCATCGGCTAAATTGTTTAACTGTGCAGCTGGGGTATTATTCCTCTGATGAGCTGAGACATGTCCTATAGACAGGGGTTGTTGCAGGGCATGCTGATATAACCACTTCCAGTATTCCAGTCCCCATACTGGTTTACCTCCTATTTCCCAGTGGTTATTTTTCCAGTTAGTGATCCACTGAGTGGCACCTGCCCATACCGCATAGGAATCCGTATATACTGCGGTGGCTCCTGCTTCACAAGCCAGTTTAATTGCAGCCAATTCTGCAAGTTGTGCTGACCCATCAATTTCAGCAGTTAGGGGTGCTGCAGAGGTGTCTGCAGGCACTGCTGCAGCTTTTCCCTTCCATTTTCCTTTAACCAGCCTGGCACTGCCATCAGTGAACCATACTCTCTCAGGCTTAGAAGGATCAAATGGGGCAGCATCCTTAATAGGAGACTGCTGTGGAGGTAGGCGGTATTCATCAGGCATTCCTACTTTCCATAGGGATTCCTGAATCATAGTGGGGTTTTGTGCAGTGTCTGCACTACCTACCCTGTGGTGTATGTAAAGTGCCCATCTTTGGATAGTCATTTTTTGTGCTACACCAGGTGGTAACTCTTTCCCTTCCAATATAGGTTTAATGATTGGAAGAGGAGTGTGAATTGTGATGTCCTTATCCTGAGTTAATTCCTCAGTTTCTCTCAAGGCTGCGTAAGCTGCCAGAAGCACCTTCTCATAAGGCGTGTAGTTAGCCTGTGACCCTTGCCATGACTTGGAACCAAACTGAATTGGTCGTCTGGGAGCAGTGTCACTTTCTTGCCAGAGAGCATAAGACATTCTAGTGGCTCCCACAGTTAGGTACAAATGGAATGGGGCTTCAGGATATGTGGGACCCAGAGCCTGATAGGTGTGTATCTTCCCTATCAGTTGCCTGAGGGCTTCCTCATGGGCAGGAGCCCATTCCCAGGCAGCACTTTTCTTTAACAAATTGTACAATGGTCTGGCTATAATGGCAAAGCCAGGTACATGTTTTCTCCAAAACCCCAGGGTTCCCAAAATCTGTCTCAATTGATCTTTATTTTCAGGGGAGGGTGCCTGATTTAGCTCTTGCACAGTGTCATTAGGCACAGACCTCCTACCTCCCATCCATACAGTACCTAAGAATTTTATCTCTTGGGAGGGACCTTGGCATTTCTCAGCTGGTAACTCTAAATTAAGGGCTTCTAGTGCTCCTTTGATTTGATTCATAGCCTCCTGTACCTCTTCTGAGGTTTTCCCACCTATTAAGATGTCATCAATGTATTGCACAGTTTGTACATTGGCTGGCAGTATAAGGTCATCTAGGACCTTTGCCAGTGCCCCATGGCAAATAGTGGGTGAGTGTTTAAACCCTTGTGGCATTCGGGTAAAAGTGTATTGTACACCTCTCCAAGTAAAAGCAAATCTTTCCTGGTCAGCTGGTTGCAAAGGGACCATGAAGAACATGTCCTTTACATCTAATACTGCTAGCCAAGGTTTATCCCAGGTTTGTATGGTGTTTACAATATCTGTTATGCTACGGACTGCTGCAGTTAATGGTCCAGTGTTACTGTTTAGCTTCCTATAGTCTATAGTGAGTCTCCATTTGCCATTTGGTTTCTTGATGGGCCACACAGGAGAATTAAAGCGAGAGTGGGTACGAATTAAAATTCCTCGCTGTTCCAAATCTTTGATCAGGTCAGTAACAGGGCTTATGGCCTCAGCTGGGACATTATACTGCTTTATGTTTGTTACTGTTGAGGGCGGGAGAGCAGGCGCGCTGCTAAGTAAGTTTACAGAATAGTGGGGAGGGCTTTCCTCTTCCAGGTGGGTGGCATGAGGAACAGAACTGACTCCAAAAGCCCATCTTTCCCCATTAATCCTTCCCTTCTTTCCTCTTAAAACGTCCATGCCCAGTATGTTGGCATTGCCCAAAATCACCTCATATTTTCGGGGCTGATGCTGGGGTTGCAATGGGATATCCAGTTTTATCTTAACTAATGGGTAAGTTATGGTACTGCCATTTACTCCTGTAACAAGTACCTGCTTTCGGCCAGTAAGTGGCAAGCCCTGAAAACTTTCTCGCTTAATCATGGACATTTGAGCCCCTGTGTCCATTAAGAAAGGAATAATGTGTTTGTCATTTACAGTTACATGTATCCGGGGGTCTTTTGCTGCTGTTTTCTCCTCTTTGGATTTAAGCTGGTTTATTAGGACAGGAGATTGACCCCCGCAAGCTAGTTTCCCTGCTCTGGTAACTCTTGCAGTTGCTGGAGCAATGGAGTATACAGAGTGTCTGTAGGAGGGGGAGGAGGAGAGAGCTGCAGAGGTGCACTGGGAGTAGCATTAGTTGTCTCCCAGTCAGCTCTTTTGAAGGTGGTGAATAATTTTAGCCGCTCTGTGGGCAGTCCATTTATCACCTCTCTGGGATAACCTAAAGCCAGACATTGTCTCCACAACTTGGCTCTAAGCTCCTTTTCCTCCTGGGTTGGCTCTCGCTTGTTTTTATGTCCTTTAGATGGTGCCCCCTTGTTTCCCTGAAGGGAACGCATCTTAGCTTTGCCTGTCAGTGCTCTGATGTCTCCGAATTCTCTAAAGTATGACACCAGAAGGTTTAGCAGTGCCCGAAAGGTACTGTTATGTGCTGCAGCTTCTGTTCTAAGGGACAGTGCCATAGCCCTATGGTTACTCGGAGCTCCCTTAAGCAGGGGTCTGAGATCATCTACATTTACCTGACCCTCCCATGGACTTTCATAGGTTAACTCTTGAGGGTTTTGGCCAAGCATGCTAATGACAGCCACAGTTAATAGAGCTGCTTTTACCTCATCTATGTTGGTCCAGTGCATTACTGTGGGTTCATCTCGGTCTGCTGGGTAAATTCCTCTTGCCCATCGACAAGCCAGAGACCAAAGTGTTTTAGGGGTGTTCCCCTCTGAATGTTCCAGGAATATTCCTGCACCTAAGTTAAGGCGCTCAGTTTCTTGGGCTGTCAGGCGTATATATCCACCCCCAGTGTCCCAGAGGCGGACCAGCCACTCTATTATACCTTCCTCAGGCTTTTTAGCAAAATCTCCCTGGATTGTTTTTAACTCCATGGGAGTATATTGGCGGGTGGTAATTTTGGTAAAGTGTGTTGGAGCTTTATTCCCTTTTCCCTTTTTACCTCCCCTCTTTGTTTTTGAAGAGGTGGATGGATCATTGTCATCCCCTTCTTCATCCTGCTCTGCCCCACTCAAATTTCCCTCATGTTCTTCTGATTTGTGCTGTGTGATAGCTGGTCTTAATTTTACAGAGGGACCTTCCTCCTCAGAGGAGGGGGACTCATCTGCTGAATCCCAAATATCTCCATCCCATTCCTCAGGGTCTAGCCAGAGAGCAGTCTCAACTTTAGCCCGGTTGATTCTGCGTGTTTTAATCTCCAGCTTTTCCCTTCGTTCTATCCCTTCTTTCTCAATTAAGGGAAGTAATCTTTTCTGAAGATGTTCCATATCCCTATTCAGTGTTCTTACTCTGGTATCTAAATTCTGGCATTCCTTGCGCAGTGTGTCCCTTTCCTGTTGTAGCCTATTAAATTCTATTGCCAGACTATGATAATCTTTACAGGCAGCTTGCCAAATGTTAGTAAGCAGCCATATACAAGCACCTTTTCCTTTCCCTTTCTTCATCTTGCAGGCAGTTCTCCAGTTACAGAAATGCTGCCAGATCTCTGCTGGTTTTCCCCAATATTTCTCCAGCAGTTCTTTGCTCCACAGAGGATTTCCCCATCCCTCTTGGGTCAAACTTTTCTCTAGCTCAGGGAATTCTGTGGTGTTTATCATGACTGGTTTCATTGTGTTACTGTAGTGCAGCCTATATCACAATCCTGTTCGTGACGCCAAATCTGTTAGCCGATGGCCAGGGATGTTTGGTGAGGTGCCAGCTATGCCCGTTTATACCATCCGTGACTTTAACCGCTAGGACGCACTGTCCCTTCGCGGCGGGCAGCCCGGGCTAGGCTGACGGATGCCCCAAGGTCCTAACCACCCGTGACTTTAACTGCTAGAGCTCAGAGCTCCTTCGCAGCGGGCAGTCAGGATTGACTGACAGGTGCCCCAAGAGTTTGCCCCGTGGAGGCGGCACAACTCAACGCTAGGCTCTTAGTACTCTCACCTAATGGCCAGGCTTTATAGCCAAAACGGCTGAGGTTCTTTAATTGTGTTGGCTGCTTCACAGTAAACCAGAGAAACAAGTCAGGCTTATGCATAAATGGTTACCAAAATTTATTAAACTAGATTCTAATCATGTGGTTACAAAATTGCTAGTGCCTACTTATTTAAGTGTAGAGATGTTACACACACAAACAAGTTACAAAACTGAAGCTACAATCCCAAAGAAAGAAAACAAAGTATAGAGCTCTATTTCAAAATATGTGTACACTAAAGATAGGAGATCAGGTGTGGGTGCTTCTTACCCTCCTTGCATCTCTCGATTCCAGCGGTGCCAAGCCAGGATCGGTCACTCAATTCCGCAGAAAGACGAATAAGGGACAAGGCTTAGGGACCCTCTTAGCTGCAGAAGCCTTGGGAGGCGGTCACTTATCTGACCAGCAGATAGATAGTGAAAAGCACTCAAAAATCATGGTGCTGTAGGTCCCCTACTTATACCTCTGTACTCCTTTATTCTCTTTCTCCTTTCTATGCTAAATTGGGGCTGGTCTGTCGGGGTGACGCCAGCTCTCGCAAGAGTAGTTCACACTTGCAAGGGAGAA
This sequence comes from Natator depressus, assembly GCF_965152275.1. NCBI lineage: Eukaryota > Metazoa > Chordata > Testudines > Cheloniidae > Natator > Natator depressus. The sequence goes on from NC_134246.1 coordinate 39,382,057, forward strand.
ACAATAAGTTTCGACTACTGGACACTTCTTTTATCAGGGTAAATATTTTCCCACCTAGGATGTTGGTGTGTGTGCATCATGCTGTTTTAGTAGGGGCTAAGAGCCATGTCTGTCACAGCGCCTCTGCCTGCTGTGAGCCCAATTGTTGTATACGTTCCCAGAGGCACATTGTCGCAGCACACCTGTGCTTCTCTCAGCTTCAAAGGCTGTGCTGGAGTGCCCTGGTGTTTTGGCTCCCGTGTGTTTCCAGCAATGCTGGTCTGAGGGGGGGGGCTGTCTGTCTGGCTACAAGTGTCTGGCTGGTGGGTCTTGCCCACAGGCTCAAGGTCCAACTGGCTGATATTTGGGGTCGGGAAGGAATTTACTGCTACCTCCCCCTGCCAGAGCCTTTTCTTGTCGGGTTTAGCTACACAGACAGTGAGTGTGGAGGCAGCCTATGTATTTCAGACCATGTCTCTGGTTTGTCAAGCTCATTTTGAATTCTAATCCTGGCCTCTGAAGTGCTTGCAACCCCTCCCAGATTGGTATTCTGCAAACTTTATAATGTACTCTCTCTGCCACTATCCAAGTCATTTATGGGGCTATTGAATAGAAGTGGACCCAGGACAGATCATTGTGGGACTCTTCTCTGTATTCCCTCCCAGCTTGACTGTGAATCATTGATAACTACTCTCTGAGAACATTTTCTAACTCGTTCTGCACCTACCTTATAATAGGATCACCAGTCTATATTTCCCTGGTTTGCTGATGAGAAGGCGATCTGAGACTGTATGAAATGTCTGACTAAAGTGGAGATATACCACATCCACTGTTCTTCTACCCGCCCCCATCCCCTCGTCTTGTAACCCTGTCAAAGGAGAATATGAGATGGGTTTGACGTGATTTGTTCTTTGTCACCTTATTTTCTAGGTGCTTACAAATTGATTATTTGCTCCATTCTTTCTGGGTACAGAAGTTAAGTTTAGTGGTTTATAATTCCTGGGTTGCCCTTATTCTGCTTTTTATTGATAGGTACCACTTGCCCTCTTCCAGTCTTCTGGGATCTCTCCTGTCCTCCGAGAGGTCTCAAAAATAATTGTTAATGGCTAAGATCTCTTTGGCCAGTCCCTTAAGTATTCTCTGGTGTATTTCATCTGGCCCTGCTGACTTGAGGACGTCTAACTTGTCTCAGTAATTCTTAACTTGTTGTTTCCCTATTTTAGGCTCAGATCCTACCCCATTTACACTGATCTTCACTGTTAGTCCTCTGATAACTGCTAACCTCCTTGGAGAAAACCTGAACAAATTGGCATTTAATACTTGGACAATTCCTGCATTTTCTTGTGACTGTGTTTCCCTCCTCATTGAGCAGTGGTCCTTCCCTGTCCTTCATCTTCCTCTTGCTTCTAATGTATTTGTAAAATGTTTTCTTGCTACCCTAAATCAGAGGTGGGCAAATTACGGCCTGTGGGCTACATCTGGCCCCTGAGCTCCCAGCCAGGGAGGCTAGCCCTCGGCCCCTCCCCCACTGTCCCCCCTCCCCCGCAGCCTCAGTGCACCGCACCTCAAGGGCTCTGGGCCACCGCTCCTGCTGGGCAGCGTGGCTGCGAGCTCCTGCTGCTCTGAGCAGCATGGTAAGGGGGCAGGGAGCCAGGGGGTAGGATAAGGGGCAGATAGTTCCAGGGGGCAGTCAGGGGACAGAGAGCAGGGGGGATTGTATAAGGGGTGGGAGTCCCAGGAGGCCTGTCAGGGGGTGGGGGCTGGATAGGCTTCGGGGCAGTCAGAGGACAAGGAGCAGGGGAGTGGTTGGATGGGTTGGGGTTTCGGGGCAGTCAGGGGGCAGGAAGTGGGAGGGGTTGGATGGGGGTGGGGGCTGGTCTGTTTGGGGGGGCACAGCCCTCCCTACCCGGCGCTCTGATGTGGCCCTTGGGCCAAAAATTTTGCCCACCTTTGCCATAAATGTTCAAACAGTACAGTCATGGGGACAGTATAAAAACCTAAGATGGCTTGAGGGCTAGAGCTCAGACATGGCTCATAAATAAAAAAGATATGTAAATGCATATCCTTAATGCCCTGCCTAAGTCATTTAATAGCTCTGCACCTGCATGGCTAGGACACAAGGAGGGGTCTGGGCAGCTAATGCAGAGACACCATGAGCACTTTATCCAGCATCAACAACATATTTTGGCTGAATTGTCTCTTCAGTCTAGTGGCCTTTAAAGGAATTATGGTTTCTGACCTTTTCTGGAGATATTGGGGAATATTGTGCTTTATGGGCCTGATGCAAAGTTCACTCAAGGCAAGGGGAGGACTTCCAATGGTCTGAGTGCGGTTTGGAGCAGGGCCTACTGGAATGTTGATTGACATTTTTGAAGGGGACTTAGGTAATGGGGTATCTAATTCCCCTTGACTTTACCCTTTGAAAATTCCAGATGTGATTCCAGAGCCCCCTGCACTGAGGCAGGATTAGATATACCTAGACGACCCCTGGTTCTTCATCTGTTCTTAAAAACCTCCAGTGATGGGGATTTCACAACCTCCGTAGGTAACCGGTTCCAACGCTGATACTTAAATATGCTTATCCTTAGAAAGTCCTCCCCCCACAACCCCCATATCTAACCTAAATCTCCTTTGATGGATTTTGCATTTGTTTATTTTCTGAAAGACACAGAATCATAGAGACGATAGTTGCTCCTGACGGAGAATCCACCGTGGCTCTTGATCAGTTGTTCCAATGGTTAATTCATCTCAATGTCTTTTTAAAAAAACACCTTATTTCCAGCTGGACATTGTCTAGCTTCAGCTTCCAGCATTGGATCCTGTTGTACTTTGTCTGCCAGACTGAAGAGCCCATTATCAAATTTCTCTTCCCCACCTAGGATCTAGAACCGGCACCAGTGTAAAGACTCCTTGTTTATTCCCCCAGCCATGGGACGGAAGAATAATCTAGTGGCTATAGCTTGAGTCTCGGTATGAATATTCCTGGGGTCTTTCCCACACACACAGCGATGAGACCTGGGAGAGCCAAGGTGCCAGGTCTCCGAGGGGAGAGTGACTCAGAACAGGACTCACTCCGGATTGGAGCTCACAGATGGAGCGAAGGATCTCTGCACCGCAGCCCAGCGGGGCTGTGGGCAGGAAGGGAAGACACATTGCCCGGGAACCGAGAGTGGTACCGGGCGGTGCCCGTGGGCTTCAGGCCGGTCATTTTCAGATGCAGCAGGTTGTTGGGATTGTCTCTGGAGATGGTGAATCTCACTCAGTGGGAGCTGCGCCCTGTGACCGTCGTGCCCCCCTCCCCCCCCCTCGGGCCTCTGCTTCTCCCTCGGCAGCCGCCTCCCCCTGAGCGACCCCATGAAATCCCACCGTGTGCCTGTCCACAGCCCTTGGTCACGTGACTGTCCCCAATGCCCTGCGGGCCAGCGCTGGGCTGAGTGATGCCATCGGGGCTGAGGGGCGGGGCCTTTTATCTCCATGGTGACTCTGTGACATGGGGCATTTTATTGTCGGCAGGATCCTGAGCTGCACCGTTTACACCAGGGCTGTGATTTCCAGCTGTTAAATGGATGGAAAAAATGCTCGAGTCTCTTTGGAAAGTCCCGGCGGTGCCACATCCCCAGGCGCAGCGGAGCGGGGTTTATTCCGGGGCCGGGTGATCTCTGCCCCCCAGCCCCGCCCGGACCCTGAATGGCCCATTTCCACACCCCGGCCTCCATCTCTCTCTGCCTCAGTCCCCCTCTGACCCAGGGGCTGTGATAGTTTCCCGGCCTCCCGGCGGCGTTGGGGGGATAAAGGCAATAACCGCGTGCGAAGGGCGGAGATGCCCCGGTGAGGGGCCCCACATCGGTGATAATGAACTAATCACCTTCCATTGCATTCATGCCATAAACATCCCAGTTTTCTGAAAGGGCCAGAGCCTCCCTGGTGTAAATCAGGAGTAACTCGTGTCTATTGAAAGCAGTTGTGTGACTTTAAACTAGCAGAGGATTTGGCCCCAGGGGCAATTCGCTCCATCCCTTGGGTCTGAAGCGAACCCCAACGCGCTTGTCCCCTTTACACGGACAGACGCTGTCCTGTGAGTCTGACAACGAGACAGGCCCCGGCAGAGCCAACGTGCCAGGTCTCCGAGGGGAGAGCGACTCAGAACAGGACTCACTCCGGATTGCAGTTCACAGATGAAGCCAGGGGTCTCTGCACCTCAGGCCCAGCGGGGCTCTGGGCAGGAAGGGTAAATACATTGCTTGGGAACGGAAGGGTGAAAAGTGACTGGAGGTTTGTGTTCCATTCACCGGGGATGGGCCCTGCTTTGAGCAGGGGGTTGGACTAGATGACCTCCTGAGGTCCCTTCCAACCATGATATTCTATGGTTGCCGGGTCTCCTGTGTGAGCCCGAAGCGGGGGGTGTCGCTGCTGCCCCGGCGAGGCCGCCGGGAGAAGGGCGATTCCGCAGCCTGGGTTTTTGTGCGATCACAAACCGGTTTGGTGTCACTGTGTCTCTCGCACAGTAATAGCGGGCGGTGTCCTCGGGCTTCAGGCCGGTCATTTGCAGATACAGCTCACTCTTGGCGTTATCCCTGGAGATGGTGAATCGCCCTTTCACTGAATCGAGGTAGTATGTACTACCCCCACCGGGGTATATGTAAGCGACCCATTCCAGCCCCTTCCCGGGAGCCTGGCGGACCCAGCTCATGTAGGCGCTGCTGAAGTCTAACCCGGAGGCTTTGCAGGAGAGGCGGAGAGAGTCTCCGGGCTTCTTCACACCCCCTCCGGACTCCACCAGCGTCTGGGACCGGACACCTGGGAACAAAGACAGGCCATTAATTTCGGTATAAAAACAGCGAGAACACAATATTCTTCTAATTCTGCTAGGTCTTCAGAGGAGGAAAATACCTTCCAAAGCTGCCACAGCGACAATGACAAGGAGCAAAAATCCCATTTTCCCTGGTGCTGGAGGGGAAAGTTCTCAGGGGACTGGCTGGTGACTGCACCGACCCAGGGGGCTGCGGATTGTGTCTCCGGGTGCAGCCTGGGCAGAGAGAGGCTCAGATTTAAACAGGAAACTGTCTCCCTCATTTGCATGCCCCGCTTTATAAGAGACACACACTCCCGCTGTCAGTGATCAGACTGACTCCCCTCGGGCTCCGGGTGCGGGAGTCAGTGTCCCGTCCTGTGTGTCTGTGCAGAGCCGGGCACAGGCCCCTGGGATCCTCATTAGACTTTCGGACCGCTGGGAGGAATGAACAGCTCCCTGCAGTGACTGTATTTCCTCACACGGGAACTGAGGGTCTGGCTATTATGAGGTGATATTGGGGATTGGGGGGACTCAGCTCTGGAGCCCCGTTCCACACGCACAGGGGCCGCACAACGTCCGGTCTGGGGAGTCAGTGTCTGGGGAGGGGTCGTGTCCCAGGGATCCATAGGGCTGGGCCACACGCTGGAGAGGGAAGATTCCCCCTGGCACTGGGAGGGATGTGGGAGGGAAGCCCCTTTCCCTTCCCAGCAGTGACCGGCTACATTGAAGTGATCCACTTGGGACCAGGTCTGGGGGCCCGGCTGTGTGTGCGGGGGGGAGAAGCTGGGGGTGGGGGTCTGAAGACAGAGTTAAGGTTTTGCAGAGGAGCCTCCCTGACATTAGTGTGCCTAGAGCGGCGTGTCTGGGAGTTTTGCTTGGGGGGGGGGGGCAGTAGAGGGAGGATTCAGTAGCCAGTGAAGGAAGATTATTATGCCCGGCTGATATTTATATCCGTGTTCACACTCCCACTCCCATTCACACTCCACTTCCCATTTATGCTCGAATGGTAAACTCCGCGGGGTAGAGAGAGGTGTTATGGTCTGTGTTTGTACCGTGCCTAGGAAGAGGGGATCCTAGACTGTGACTGGAGACCCCAGGGGCTAGGATCACAACCACCAGCAACTCCGCCACCGCTAATCATCATCAGCATAATCATCTACTTAGTTAATTATTAATGAGCAATGAAGTGCAGGCAGAAGCCTTCTCCTTGTTATGTTTTTAGATTTTGTATGATGTAATATTCAGACACTCGACTACTGCTACTACTTAATGATAAAATATTTCCGTTCCCACTTACATTCAGACCCCTGTAACCATTCACGCTGAAACAGGTATTTCTATTCCCATTCCCATGAACACTCCCATTCCTGTTTACATCCCCTTCCTGTTCACTGACACACTCCCATTTCCACTTCCAGTCACACTCACCTTCCTATTCTCTTTCATGCTCACCGTCCCATTTCTGTTCCCATGGATATTCCTCTTCCATTCCGATTCATACTCCCATTCCCATTCCTTTTGCACAAATGCGAGTGGGAGCATTTGGCCCTGACTTCATTCTAAGACCCAGCAGAGTCAGGTCTCTCTGTCTGACTGTCCCCCAGCGGTGCTGTCAGTCACTGCAAAGGTTACACAAAGGAGGGCGCCGGGTCTGTAGGTCATAGGAGGGAGGATGCTACACAGAGCCAGAGCATCACAGGATTTGTCCTTCTTTGGAGGGGAGGGCAAGGACACTGTATGCGGGGAGGTGGATGGAGTCTTTATAAACCTGTTAACGTCTGTGATTAAACATCTGGATTCTTATCTAGCCTGCTGGGCAATTCCCTGTGAGAAAGAACATGACATGAACCCCCTGATTTCTTTGTTCACTTCCCTTTGTCCTCGCTGGGCTCATTGTAACTCGCAGACCTTGAGCGCCACCAAGATTAACAGCCTCATGGCATTGCAGGGGACGGGTTCTTGTCTCAGCTCAGACCGGGTTTCACTCACTGGGACGCTGCACGGTAACCGGGTCATGTCCTCTGGCTTCAGGCTGCTCATGTCTAAATGGGCCAGGTTTGGGGAGCTGTCCCTGGAGGTGGTGAATCATCCTTTGACAGAAGCGGTGTAATATTCCTTACTCCCATTGAAGAAAATCATGGAGACCCACTCCAGTCCCTTCCCGGGAGCTTGTCGGACCCAGTGCATCCCGGCCTGGCTGAAATCAAAGCCGGAGCCTGTACAGGTGAGGCACAGAGATTGTCCGGGCTTCTTAATGTCTCCTCCTCCGGACTCCACCAGCGGAGCCTGAGCCCCAGCCCCAGCCCCGGAGGATGTAAAAGCACATTGACAATCCAGATGACGGTGCTGCTGCTAACCTGATTGATGCTTCGGTTAACATTGCTACTGATCACAGTTCTGATTCCAATATTGCCATACATTATTTCAAAACAAGGGTATCTCCATTTCCCCCTGAAGAAATACACACCTCGGAAAGCTGCCATAGTGAAAAGGAAATGCAGCCAAAACATCAAGTGTGTTTGCAGGGAAAAGTTCTCTAGGGGGTTGGGCCGATCGCTGCAGACACTGGGAGCTGCAGGTTCCCAACCCAAAGGGCTTTAAGCAGGGAATACAATTACTCGACTAGCATATCCGTGCTCTTAAAATGGAGTCTCAGAGGCTGGGATTGCATTTCTCGCCGAGGTCCCTTGTCCCGGGCTTTGGGAGATGCCATGATACGGTGTGAGACCCTGAGGGGATAGAAGCATGTTCAAAGTAATCTAAAGCACTGAACGTATCCAATATGTGAAATACAGCCCAGGAGTGATTACACCCTTGGGTGACAGAAATACTCAGCTCTGTAACGGAGATTTGGGAATGGACGGCGAGCTTTCGTGTTCCCTTTTTCGAGGTGGATAAACTGAGGCAGAGAGAAGGAAACTGATTTGCCCAAGGTCTGTTGGCTGTAAGAAGAAAAGCCAGGTCCCCCAGGGCCCAGCCCGCCCAGTGTTCTGGTAACCACACTGGCCTGAAACCTGCTAATCGAGCATTCAAGTACCCCTTAGAGCACAGGGACCTGAAGATGGGCCTCCCTTGATCCCAGAAGAGCGCCCTGGTCACCGGGCGATACAGTCATTCTCATTCACACTCTGTCCTGCTCTCTCCTCACAAAGACACTTCACATTCTGAAGCAAGTAGAAGAACTTCAACCGCAACTCTACGGAGACGAGTCCCCCGGGAAACCTTCTAGCCCAGTGGCTGGGCCCTCCCCTGGGAGGTAGAAGATGGACCCTGTTGAAGTCCAGTCTCTGGCTCAGGCACAGTGGGGCTGAGAGTCAGGGTGCTAAATTCGAGGCTGTAAATTCCATTGGGAGCCAGGCACCTCTAGGCAGGCGTTATAATAACGAGCCTTAGACCCTTATGTGACTCGAAGCCCCCGGGCTCCCTACTTTATTGACACAGCCAGTTCCCCCAGTGGGGCGGGTCTGGTGCTTAAATGTCATCTGAGTCTTTCCTCAGATTTCCACAGTTTTGAAAACCCTGAGCGCCCCAACCAGCCAACTCCAGACCATGGCTACAGCACTCGGTTTTTGTCCTAGGTCCCTGGCTGTGTGTCTCTGACACAGGAATACAGGGCGGTGTCCTCCACTCTCAGGCTGCTGATTTGCAAATGCACCAGGCTGTTGGCGTTGTCTCTGGAGATGGCGAATCGCCCTTTCACCGAAACAGCATAGTAGGCGCTGCCCTGGGCAGCAGCTCTGGCCAGCAACTCCCGCCCCCTCCCAGGGGCTAGACGGATCCAGTCCATGAGATAACTGCTGAAGGTGAACCAGAAGGCTTTGCAGGAGAGGCGGAGAGAGTCCCCAGGCGTTTTCACATCCGCTCCGGACTCCACCAGCTGGACCTGGGACCGGGCACCTGGGAATAAAGTCACGTTAAGAATCATATCAAAATAGTTTGGGAAGAATACTGTGTCCCCATCTATCTATAGAGAAACTAGTAAAAGAAAAATATCTTTTGAGACTGCTACAAAGGAAACAAAATGGAGCCAAAGTTTCATTTTCCCAGGTGTTGAAGGGGAAAGTTCTCAGGGGATTGGCTGGTCACTGCACAGATCCAGAGGGCTGCTGATTGTGAAGCCGGCTGCAGCCTGGGCAAAGAGAAAGACCGATATAAACAGTAAATGGTCACCCCTATTAGCATATCCCCCTCTTTATAAGGAACAGGTGGGGTTGACTACACTTGAGAGTTAGAGCGCATTAAAGCAGCCCCCGGGGCCCCAGCTTGTCCACACTGCCAAGGCTTGTAGAGTGCTCTGACTCCAAGGCTACAGCGCTCCTCGTTCTCCACCTCCGCGAGAAGATTAACTCCTGCTGTGCCTTGGTTGAAATGCCTGGGCATCAGTGTGAATGAGGTGTTGCATTACTGGGCTCTGATCAGACTCCAGAAATGTCCCATAATCCCCTTAAGTCAAGTGGCCACTCTGGTCATTGTTTGGAATCAGCTGTAGGAATGCGGATGTGCCCTTTGAAAACTCCATTTCTGACAGCCGGCTGTTTATCTGCTCCGAGACAAAGCAACCATTAGTATAGAATGCTGTGTGAGAGAGAGAGAGGTGGGGTCTGCTGCTGTCTGAATTTACAAGACAGCATGCTGACATGCTCTCAGCCCCCCAAAAACCCACTCTCTCTCCCCCCACATACATACAACACAGTCCCTGTCAAACTCCACCCCACCCTACCCATTTGAAAAGCACGTTGAAGTCACTTGCATGCTGGGATAGCTGCCCATATGCACTGGGCCCAATGCCACTGCAAGTGCCGCAAATGTGGCCACGCCAGCGCGCTTGCAGGTGACAGTGTGAACACACGGCAGCGCTTTCCCTCCTGCGCTCGCCGAAGGCGGGTTTAACTCACAGCGCTCTACATCTGCAAGTGTAGCCGTGCCCAGGAACTCCTTCACCAAAAGATCACACTTGCTGCCTCTGGGGATCCAGGACAAGGAGGAAGACCCGCTGTTAAAGCAATAAGAATAAAAAGAGATCTCAGTCCCTTAAAATGACAGACCGGTAGGCAGGTAGATTAGATTAGTTGTCTTCAACAATGATAACATTCCTCAGGGGCGTTTGTCACTCAACTTTACGTGCTTCCTTACTGCTTATATTTCCTGCCATGGTAGCGTCAGACCAATGGCTCCTGCAAGTAATAACGGAATATGCAACATAAAATGATTTTGTAAAATCCTCCGGCGGTTCAGTCTAATTCTATATATTTCATCTACTCTATTCTGTAAACAAGAAGTGAGCACAAATCAGTGCCTTTGTGTTGGCAATTGCGGTTGATTCCTGTCTTTTCTTAAATTTGGCCATGTTAAGAGACAAACACGATGTTAACCCACTGTTGGCTTTGGTGATGGGCTTTGTCACTGTGGTCTAGTCTCTCACACAGTGATACTGGACGGTGTCTTCCTGTCTCCTGCTGCTCCTTTGTAAACACAGAGGATTGTTGGGATTGTCTCGTGACGCAATGAATCGCCCTTTCGCTGAATAGGTGTAATGAGAACAACTTCTTGTATTCTGTGCCCTGGAGACAGACTCCAGATGCTTCCCGAGAGCCTGAGGGGCCCAGCGCTGAAGTGGAACATGGAGACTTTAGAAGAGAGGCGAAGTCAAAGGACACCTGCAAGTTCGATGTGCAAACGAGCCATTTATGTAGGTACAGAGTTGAAAAAAAATATGTTTTCCAACCCCCAAAGCCCCTCTTCAGTCTTGTCCCCAAGGCTGTGCTGTTTTCTCACTGCTCCCCCCGGTGTGGAATGGAGAAGGGGATTCTGCACCCCCCCTTCTCTCATTGACCCCCCTTTTGTATTATCATTTAAAGCAGAAAATAAATATTTGGGGGGTTATTTATTCTTTTAATCCAAGATTTTTTGCTCCTTGGGAAATGCTCCTTGTGCCAGAAAAAGCCAGCTTTTGATGAAAAATTATTTAACTAACCAGAAAAGCAAACAAACAAAAAAGAAAAGCAAAACAGACAAACTTGGTGGGTTCTAGTGCTAAAAGCTGAGATCAGGGCCCTTCTGCTGGAATGTCTCTCTGACAGTGGTGAAAGAAAGTGGAATCACGGCATGCTGAAGTAAAGAGGGTGCTAGACTGAACCCCAGTTCATCAGGTTGAGGATTTATGGCATATATTATGCAGGAGATCAGACTAGAATATCATACTGCTCCTTTCTGGCCTTTAATTCTATGAATCTGTAACTATCTGGGAGGTTGTGTGCATTTTTACTTTGGTGTCTGAGAAGGGCCACATTCAAATATGACCATATAAAAACATAAGAATGGCCATATTGTATCAGACCAAACGTCCATCTAGCCCAGTATCCTGTCTTGTGACAATGGCCAAAGTCAGGTGTCCCAAAGGGAATGAACAGAACAAGTAATCATTAAGTTTTCCTTCTCTGTCTCCCATTCCCAGCTTGTGGCAAACAGAGGCTAGGGACACCATCCCTGCCCATCCTGGCTAATAGCCATTAATGATGGACCTGTCCTCCATGAACTTATCTAGTTCTTTCTTGAACCCTGTTATAGTCTTGGCCTTCACAACATCCTCTGGCAAAGAGTTTCACAGGTTGACTGGGCGCTGTGTGAAGAAATACTTCCCTTTTTTGTTTGAAAACTGCTGCCTATTACTTTCATTTGGTGACCCCTACTTCTTGCCTTATGAGAAGGAGTAAATAACACTTCCTTCTTTAAAACAAAACAAAACAATGCGGAGTCCTGTGGCACCTTAAAGACAAACAAATTTATTTGGGCATAAGCTTTCTTGAGTGGCAATTTAGACCCCATTATTTTCTATGTATAGTTGGGATGATGTTTTCCCATGTGCATTACTTTGCATTTATCAACATTGAATTTCTTCTGCCATTTTGTTGCCCAGTCACCCAGTTTTGTGAAATCCTTTTGAAGCTCTTTGCAGTCTGCCTGCAAATAATTTTGTATCATCTGCAAATGTTGCCACCTCACTGTTTACCCCCTTTTCCAGATCATTGATGAATATGTTGAATAGGACTGGGCCCAGTACAGACCCCTGGGGGACACCACTATTTAACTCTCTCCATTCTGAAAACTGACCGTTTATTCCTGCCCTTTGTTTCCTATCTTTTAACCAGTTACCGGTCCATGAGAGTACCTTCCTTGTTATCCCAGAACATCTTAATATTCCAGAAGCCCCAGTTTTTATGGACACACGATCATAGATGGATATAAAGATTTGTAACCTGATGACAGATATTTTGATTTGACTCTGGTTGCAGATCCCATTGCTGTGCCTAGTGCTGGATTGTTTGTGGAATTTCTGCCCCCATGCGACATATGGCAGAAGGAATTTTCTGCAGCTTTGGTTTTTGTATTTTCCCTATCGGGATTCCCCTCACTGTGTGTTTCACCCCTTCCCTGCCTCCTGTCTGATCCAGGCCATCCAGTTGCTGCTAAGATCAAACCTGCTGGTGGCACATTGCAATTTATGGGATTCTCCAGGCCTCTTCAGCACTGGTCCCAAGTGGGTCAGAACCACCTTCAAGCGGGCCCCTGGGGGAGAAGGGGTAAGAGGCAAACTGACTGAGGAGATAATCTGAGTCATTGACTATTGTCTTTGAAAAGTCATGGAAGACGGGAGACATCCCAGAAGACTGGAAAAGGGCAGATCTAGTGCCCATCTATAAAAAGGGAAATAAGGACAATCTGGGGAATTACAGACCAGTCAGCTTAACTTCTGTACCCGGAAAGACAATGGAGCAAATAATTAAGCAATCAATTTGCAAACACCTAGAAGTTAATAAGGTGATAACAGTCAGCATGGATTTGTCAAGTACAAATTGTGTAAACCAACCTGATAGCTTTCTTTGACAGGGTAACAAGCCTTGTGGATGGGGGGAAGTGGTAGATGTGGTATATCTTGACTTTAGTAAGGCTTTTGATACAGTCTCGCATGCCCTTCTCATTAAGAAACTAGGGAAATACAATCTAGACGGAGCTACTGTATGGTGGGTGCATAACTGGTTGGAAAATTATTCCCAGAGAGTAGTTTTCAATGGTCACAGTCATGCTGGAAGGGCTTAAAGAGTGGGGTCCCACAGGGATCAACTCTGGGTCCGGTTCTTTTCAATATCTTCATCAATGATTTAGATCATGGCATAGAGAGTACACTTATAAAGTTTGCAGACAATACCAAGCTGTGAGTGGTTGCAAGTGTTTTGGAGGATTGTGACAAAGTGGGAATGTTCTTAATGTTTTCTCTGAATACTGTGTGGGTGCCTCAGTTTCCCCTAGGCATTTCTTAAGTATCTAGGTCGTGGGATAAGGGTGTGTGATTGTTGCAGAGCCTTAGAGGGCCAGTGTGATGCTGTCTGCACAGAGAATGGCCGACACCCTGTCTCCTGGCAACTGATGGCCTGGGCCCCTCCTCTGCAAAGGTGCCAACTGAAGGTGTTGGAGAACAAAGAGATCAGGTGGCCTCCTGGCCCGGGAAAGAGAAAAAGGTGAGAGGCGGGGTGAGAGAGTTTCAGTTTTGGAGCTGGCTGGGGAAATGGAGGGAGGCCCAGATGGGGCTCTAGCCTCCCTGCCCCCCAAGATGGACCTGACTGAGGGGTTCTGTTCTTTGTACCTACAAACTCTGTTTTAGACCATGTTCCTGTCATCTAATAAACCTACTGTTTTACTGCTCCCCTGTCACTTACTGCCAGATGCTCCATCCATGGGGTGCAGTACATCCCACCTCAACCACCAGTTGTCACGGCGATGCTCTGGAACGACCCCATACGAAGCCAGTCAGGACTGTGGGGAGCCTCCTCTCTGTGAGCAGACTGTCTCCAGGGCAAGAAGCTTCCACAGCTTCGACCTTCCTGGGGCTGACCTTGGAGCATTCAGCATCCCCTTCTCACACCGTGCGCTTCCCGCAGAGAGTCTGCAGTGCGGGAGTGGGGAAGCCAGTGGACCTGCACCCCAATTCTGCAGTCAGATGTGACTCTCAGCCAGCCAGTAAAACAGAAGGTTTTATACTCCTAAAGAAAAGAGTATAGAAATATAGCTTTAGGAGTATAAATTTGGGAGTACACCTTCTGTGTCAGGTGAATGTAACATGACTGCATGAGATGTCTTCCTGGAGATTGGTATCATACAGAACCTTTTTCCTGATCTATATTATTACTGGTTAATAGCAATAAACTTGAATGACATTGGTTATTTGGTCTCTTGAATATATTTGATAATGAACCAAAGTGGGTGAAGTGATTTATTATACAACACTGAGTAGCATTGTATTGGTTGCAATATAATTAAAGAGAGAATGGTATCTGTTGGACCAGTTTGTGCGCGTCATCAGATCAAGACTTCCCCACAAGTCAACTTCCCATCACCACCAAGTCCCCTACTGTATTAGTTTTCATCATGTTAGTAGATACAAAATAGAGGCCAAACCATTCTTTATCTCACTATGGCTCGTATGCTCCAACGTCTTGCATCTTTTAATAATGAGCCAGATCCAAAGTCCTTTGTAGTTAAGGAAAAGACTCTCAATCATTGACAACAAGGGGTTCTGTATCAGGCCCTGTACAAGGCAAAGGCAAGAGTTATTTTCCCCATGGCTAATATGGACTAGTATCTGTGTCTCCCCTGCCCACTCTCAAAATAAACAGTCACAGATTACATTCCTGTTTTACAATACAGCTATCCACCTCCACCTTTCCCATCCCACATACATAGCATCTTCCCTCACACTTTAGAAGAAGGAGTCCTTCACTCTTTCAGCAAAGGCCAAAAGGATAGGTGCAAGTTAGGCCATCAGGCAACAAAGTGTGGATTTTCAAAGGAGCACAGAAAGGTTAGGTGTCCAACTCCCTTTGACATTCGGGGTAATGAGCCGTTAGGGAAAAGAAAAGATCTTAGGAGAAGCTTATCTCCCACCTGATGAGCCTTCCTGAGAACTTTCCAGAGAGCCTGTAAGTAATGGGTGATATGAATCTACCAGGGCAGGTGACCAGACCACATGACTCTGGACTCCATCTTGGGACGTCTGTATTTTTCCTCAAACTGGTCTGGGAACTGAGTTTTGAAACAAAGGGTTCCCACCCTATGCTAAAGCTATATAAGGCAGGGAGCGATATCATGCCACACAAGAGGATTCCTGGAGAGACCTGAGGAACAAAGAGTGAACTGGGGGAAGTGCTGGAGCCAGGTTAAAGAGATTTCTAGCCTGTGTATGGAAACCTGAGAAACCCAAGCTGCAAGGCAAATGCAACTTGTGCCTTGAGAATCTGTCAGACTGCTGGTATCAGCAGTCAGGGTGAGAAACTGCTCATTCATAGTCAATCTAACTAGTGCGTTAAGCTTAGGTTGCATTTCTGTTTATTTGCTAGATAATCTGCTTTGATCTGTTTGGTATCCCTTCTAATCATTTAAAATCTAACTTTTGTCATTAAAAGCCTTGTATATATTTGAACCTAAACCAGTGTGCTTTTCAGTGAAGTATCTGCGGAAAATCTCAGCTTCATTACCTCAAGTGTGCGTATTCCTCTCCACGTTGAGGGAGAGACGAACCAGGTAATGCATTCATACTGGTCAGTGTTTTGAGGAGGGCAGGATGGTCCAGCTCTGGGATCCTAGGCTGGGGAGCTGGTTGGTATCTTGACTGCAGCTTCTCTCTTTCTGGTTCATGCAGTGGCTGGCCAGAGCTTGCACGTAACTGCAGCTGGGTGCATCCCTGCCTGTGGGAATGCTGGAGGAAGTGTAGGACCAGGAGCAGTTTTGCATCTTGTCACAGCAGCACAGTGTGAGAGGGAGCCCAGACTGGTGAGTCAGAAATGAGACATTCCCTTTTTTCCAGTTGCTTTGTCCTTTGGGTCAACAATTCTGCTGTCTCCGTTATTTTCCCTCTTTGAATCAGTTGTTTTCCATGACTTCCCCTTTGAGGTTAGTAATAAGATTGTTCTTGCACCATTGTTTTTCCTTTCTAAAAATAAATATTATCTTTCCTCGATGCAATAATTTCAAATTCCCACTGGCAGAAATATGAAGGGAGATTACATCATCTATTATGAAGGAGAAATTACCAACCGAGGGAGACATAAATTTCTGTGAAAGGGAATAACAGCAAAATACACCCAGAAGTGCCGTAGGATCCAGACATCCAGGTAGGAACCCAAAGCTCATTTTACTGAGATTATTGAAGACTATCAATAGTAGAAGAGAATTGAAAATGTAGTGCAAAGATTATAATTTTAACTCAGGAAATCTGAAGGAAAGATTGGGGTTAGGGGCAATAGATCATCAGTGAGAAAGGTAAAGCAGCACAGTTAAAATGAAATAATCTGATTATCAAATAGAAATACCTGCTCAGGCATCCACCATGTCAGAAAGAGTATGATTGCTTGTTCAGTCCAGGGGGGGAGGAAATGAAGGTAGATGAGTTATAGAAAAGCATGCCTAAGAAAGAGCAATGAACGGCTTTTAGATTTAAAACATAAGAACATAAGAACGGCCATACTGGGTCAGACCAAAGGTCCATCTAGTCCAGTATCCTGTCTTCTGACAGTGGCTAATGCCGGGTGCTTCAGAGGGAATGAACAGAACAGGAAATCATCTACTGATCCATACCCTATTGCCCATTCCCAACTTCTGGCAAACAGAGGCTAGGGACACGATCCCTGCCCATTCTGGCTAATAGACATTGATGGACCTGTCCTCCATGAATGTATCTAGTTTATTGACTCCTTGTGTGTGTATTTTCTTTTTCACCACACGACTCTGTTTCTTTTCCTTAAATGTGATATTTATTGCTTGTAAAATTTTTGAAATAAAAAGAATAGTCTCTCTCGTCTCTCTCTCTGTGTATGTTTTTCTGGATTTCCATTTTTCTGTCCTACATTTATGTTGCACCAGTGTCAATGTACCATTAACATTCCTGGTGTAGACATAGTTTCTATGGGTGCATTATAAATTAGTGAATGAGGAAATAAAAAGTGTGTAAGGGAAAAGCAAGGAAGAGAGGAGTTAACCCCTGATAGAATTTACCACTATATATTTTTCTGCCATGTTTCCAGGCCCCATTTCAGGTGAATGTACTGCCCTCCGTTCCCGCTTTCAGTTGTGTACAGTTTGACACCTTTGGCTATTTTGAAATATATATTCTTTTTTATGTTTGGACAGGGGAATGTTTTGTGCTTGTGGTTTGACACGTTTGGCTGATTTTTTTTAGAAAAAGTAAGGGTTAATCTGAAAGAATCGAGAGAAATGACTTAAGGAAAAGGAGGTTTAAAACAATAAGAATTGGTTCGCTTTAGTAAGGAGAGAGGTTGGTTATTAAAGAGAGGAAAGATTTTTGGTTAGGAGAGAGAGTTTTAAAGACAAAAGTTTGAAACAAAGGTTATTATAGAACTAAACAAAATTGAAATGAAAGAGGAAAATATAAAGGTGGATTGAAGAAGGAGCATTTAAAAAGAGAGATTTTTTTAAAAAAGAAGAACATATCAAGGTAAAAAAAATAAGGTTGAAAGAAAGCACAAGATGGAAAAAAAGGGATTTTAAAAAGTAGCTTGAAAGCCTGTGTTCAATGACAAAGGGCTGTGTGACAGAGCTAAAGTGGCTCATTCACCTGCACATCTACCAATGTGATATATGCTATCATGTGCCAGAGATGCCCCTCTGCCATGTACATTGGCCAAACCAGACTGTCTCTATGAAAAATGGACATAAATCAGGCATCAAGAATTCTAAGATTCAAAAACCAGTAGGAGAACACTTCAACCTCCCTGGACACTCAATAACAGACTTAAAAGTGGCAATTCTTCAACAAAAAAACTTCAAAAACAGACTCCAAAGAGAAACTGCAGAACTGGAATTAATTTGCAAGCTGGATACCATCAAATTAGGCCTAAAAAAAGACTGGGCATGGATGGGTCACTACAAAAAGTAATTTTCCCTCTGCTGATACTCACACCTTCTTGTCAGCTCCATGCATCTGATGAAGTGGGTGTTAGCCCATAAAAGCTTATGCCCAAATACATTTGTTCGTCTCTAAGGTGCTACAGGGATTCCTCATTATTTTTGTGTTGGGAAAATGTTTCTTCAAACACGCTTATCTTTTAAGTGTATAGAACAGCTTCTGTTTGGTCCGACAGGGTTTGCTCCCAAGGCTCACAGCCTCTGGTATCGTTATCATTTCCCTAGGGACAGCCGCTGGGTAAGCTTGCTGCTTAGCTCTTGCTACCACTTTCTGTAATTTACCTTTCTCGCTAGCCATGTGTTCTGCTGATGAACAAAAAAAGATCTTTCTCTCTCTTGCTGTTTTCTAAACTTTACGTCTTTCACACAGCCCTGTGTTCTGCTCATGAACAGAAAAGCATCTCTCTCTCTCTCTCTTTCATTTTCTATACTTTATCTCTTTCACACAGCCCTTTGTCACTGAATACAGATTTTCTTGCTAATTTTTAAAATTCCCTTTTTTTCTGGCATGTGCTCTCTTTCAGCCTAATTCTTTTCCCCTTTATATTTTCCTTTTTTTTCCTTCAAAATAACTCTTTTTAAATGCTCCTATCTCAAGCCACCTTGATATTTTCCTCGTTTATTACATTTTTTTTATATTTTAAAATAACCTTTCTTTCAAACTTTTGTCTTTAAAACCCTCTCTCCTTAGTAAACCTAACCAAAAATCTTTTCTTTCCTTAATAACCAACCACTCTCCTTACTAAATCTACCCTAACCAATCTTTTATTTTTTAAACTGCTTTTCATTAAGGTCTCTCCTTCTGTTCTTCCATTTTTTTTTCTTTAAAACCCTCTCTCTCCTTAATAAACCTAAACAAAAAATCTGTCCTTTCTTTAATAACCAATCTTTACTCTTTGAAAACCGCTCTCCTTACTAAACCTAACCAATCTTTCTTTTTTAAAAACTCCTTTTCTTTAAGCTCTCTCTTTCTATTCTTTCAAACTAACCCTTCCCTTTTTTTCTAAGAAATCATCCAAATTTATCAAAACACAAGCATACAACCTTCCCCGGTCCAAACATTAAAAACAAATATTTTTTTTCAAAATGACTAACAGTGCCAAACCTGTACACAACCAAAAACAGGAGTGGAAGGTGGGACATAAACCCGAAATGGCGCATGTAAACGTCTCAGAAAAGTTTATGGTGATGAATGCTATTGAGGGGACGACTACTGAAGAGATTTCAGATTTATTGGTTCTGATACCTTTGCTTTAACAGAAAGGATATGCTGCTTCTCTTTAAACAGATCTGTATTTTATTGCTCAAAAATCTGGAGAAATAAACTCAGTCTCTCTCCTCTTTCTCTCTCTCACACTGTATTTTTATCTTATTCTGTTTATTTATCTCTTTCGTTTTCTCCATTTTTTAATTTTTCTCCAGGCACATTCTCCCTTCTGAATAAAAACGACGCTCTTATTTCTATCTTGATGAATTTTCATTTCTATTTCACTTACATTTCTTTAAATGGGGTTGGATTCCAGTCTCAGTTGCTCTTGTGTAAATCCACATAAAGCGGATGCAATTTACCCTGGCGTAATTGAGATCAGGTAACAGCCCATGGTCTGTGTTTGGGTTAATTTTGTGTCTTTGTCTGTTTCTCAGCTGTATCTATTAAATGGTGCAAATTCTTCTTTGAATCTGCTGTGATAGAGGACAGCTGGACAGACCTTCATATGAACCGCAGCCTCTTTGGTGTTCGGTGTGTGTCTCCTGGGTTATGTCTATGCTGCACCTGGGCAGTGTAATTCCCTGCTCCGGTGACCTACACACATTATCTGTGATGGAGCTATTGTGCTAAAAATAGCAGTGTAGCCTCGGCAGCACAGACGAGCTGCCCGAGCACAATCCCATCTGAGATCCTAGGTACGTCCACAGGTGGCCCTCCCAAGCCCCTGTATGTGCTGTCCTGTTCTCACTGCTATTTTTATCCTGCTCGCTTGACCATAGCTAGTATTACCTCTACCCAAGCTGGGAATTACACCTCCCAACTGCAGGTTAGACTACCAGTCGTTGAACTCTAAATATCTTTTGTTTCCAATCTCTTGATTTTGTTTATGTCTTCTAGATTTGTTGCTATGACACTGATAGGATTAAGGTATTCCAAAATCCCAGCCTAAAAGTCTTTATTTAACGTTCAAGAAAGCATAAGAGAGTTAGATGGGACATTTCCGTAATTCAGTAGGGTTCCATGCTCTTGGTTCACCTATATTGGAAGCTCAACCTCTTGATTATATTAGTCTTCCTCTGTTTATTAACAACTTCATTCTTCTAGTGGAGAGATGCAGTGGTATGAGGTTACCTACTCCAGGTTTCTGCTAGTGTATCCAACAGCACAAACTGACGGCATGCACTCCATCAATATTTAATGGTTTTCTTTTTCTAGATACAGATTATGGAGAAAGCGGAAGGAAGAAATCAAACACCCATCGTGAAATTCATCCTTTTAGGATTTGGGAATGTCCCTGAGCTGCAGCCCCTTCTCTTCCTCGTGTTTCTAGTGATCTACATTGTGACTGTGGCAGGGAACATCCTCATTATTGCGCTAGTTGTGACTGATCAGCACCTTCACATCCCCATGTACTTCTTCCTGGGGCACTTGTCCTGCTTGGAGATCTGCTACACCTCCACCATCCTGCCCAGGCTGCTGGCCAGTCTCCTGACTGGGGACAGATCCATTTCTGTTAAGGGCTGCATTCTGCAATTATACTTATTTGGTGTCATGTCAACTACAGAATGTCTGCTGCTCATGGCAATGTCTTATGATCGGTATGTAGCGATATGCAATCCACTCCGTTATGATGCTCTGATGAATGGCAGGGTTTGTTGCCAACTGGTGGCAGGGTCCTGGATAAGTAGCTTTGTGGGCTGCGCCATAGTAGATATTTTCTTTTTCCGATTAACGTTCTGTAATTCCAAAGAAATTGATCATTTCTTTTGTGATTTTTCACCCATGATTAAGCTGTCCTGTGATGACACCCAGACTCTTCAACTGGTAACATTTACTATCTCTGCCATAGGGACAATTGTGCCCTGTCTACTGGTCCTGACATCCTACGTTTGTATCATCGCCACCATCCTGAGAATCCCTTCCACCACAGGGAGGCAAAAGGCCTTTTCCACCTGCTCCTCTCACCTCATTGTGGTTATAGTTTACTATGGGACACTGATTACTGTCTATGTGGCTCCAACAGCTAATACTCCCAAGGTCCTACACA
The DNA here is from genome assembly GCF_965152275.1 of Natator depressus. Classification (NCBI taxonomy): domain Eukaryota; kingdom Metazoa; phylum Chordata; order Testudines; family Cheloniidae; genus Natator; species Natator depressus. The sequence goes on from NC_134246.1 coordinate 39,403,060, forward strand.
AACTCTTCTCTGTCTTCTACACAGTCCTGACTCCCATGATCAACCCTGTCATCTACAGCCTGAGAAACAAAGAGGTCAATGAGTCCCTGAGAAAAGCTATTCTTAAACTGATTGCTTTCAAAAAATCTATTAAAATTAATAGATAAGCTATTACCAGCAGGAGAGTGGGGTGGGAGGAGGTATTGTTTCATGGTGTCTGTGTATATAATGTCTTCTGCAATTTCCACAGTATGCATCCGATGAAGTGAGCTGTAGCTCACGAAAGCTCATGCTCAAATAAATTGGTTAGTCTCTAAGGTGCCACAAGTACTCCTTTTCTTTTTATGAACCCTAATGAAGACTGTTAGATAACCAGAACTTAATATTAAACCCTAGGCTTGGTTTTCAAAGATTTTCCAAAAGGAAAAGTTTTGTACAGCTGGCAGGATGAAGCTAGAAGTGAGAACATGGCAGCACAGGCTGCAGGTTTGGATAGCCACCTGGGCACAGGGCCTCAGGTGGGACGGGGCACGGGCAGCTAGTCTGTGCTTCCCAGGGTACACTTCTGCTTTCAGCAAAGTAGCTCAATCAAAGATGGTTTGTGTAGATCTGCCAGAGAAGGGAATTACACTGTCCAGATGAAGCTGTGGTTTGTATGAAGGTCTATCCAAAGCTGTCCTATATCACAGAGGAGTAAAAGAGAAAATTGCACCATTTGATAGATGCAGCTGAGAAACAGACAAAGACACAAAATAAACCTGACCACCCACCCCACCCTCCTGCTCTCCCCTGATGCAGGGCCGTATGCGGTTCATAGATGGAGGTATATACAGTATCAGGCTTTGTTTGAATGAATAGTTTATTTGGTCAGCCCAAAGTGATTCATGAATTTAACTCAAATTAGCTGGATATTTTCAGCAACAAGCAACCAAAATCTTTCAGGACGTAGATGCGGGGTAGCAACGCGCCCCTGTTATAACATTTAAACTTGTGGTTAGAGCACTTGTGTGTGTGTGTGTGTGTGTGTGTAAGACCCACGTTCAATATCCCCCATGCCTGATGGGGGCGGGGAGGGGGGGAAGTCTTCAGTCTCCCACATTGCAAAGAAGTGTACTGGCCTGTGGAATACTCTCTGCAGAAGCTCTCTCTCTCCTTTAAAAGTGGTTCCATTGGGTATAAATAATTAAATAGTCATTGAAAGAGGGAGTTGAACTTCGATCTCCTGCAGCCAAAGTGTGCGTCTTAACTGCCAGGCTACAGATTCATCCTTGGATTTGCTTTTTGGCCCAATGACTATTGATTCTCATCATGAATGTGTCATTGGGATACAAAAAGTAAGTGAGAATGACTCATAGCCTGGTGGTGAAGCTTTTATTTTCCAGAACTGGCAGAGAAATAAAAAATCAGTGGTTCACTGAGCTCTAATTGTCATCTTCTGCCACGGAACATCTGGCAGGACCGAAATACACACTGAGTGGGTTATCCATCAAGGGTTGGGTGTCTTTTGGTTAAGACATAGGTCTGAGAATCACGACTCTTCATTTCTCTTCCTAGATCAACCACCTACTCCCTGTAGGCCAGAAACTTTGTCACAACCTAATTCATCCTTATGTAGAGTGTGGGGTATTGAAAACTGTGTTTAAATTACAAGCTGTCACTCTGAGTGTAAGGGATTTCTGGTCCCAATTGCAGACTGGGGATCTCTATACAGAAATATATGCTCTGGTTGTTGTGAGTCATTCTGCATCCAGCCATGCTAGCGTTAGGCCTCTCTGTTTTAGGGAGCAGCCTGCTTTGTCCCTCAGTTTTGGTGTTCTTGCATCGTATGGGTCTAAATTGTAAGAAATAAATGAACATTTGCCTATACTTTTCACTCTGCCCCCTTTTCTCTTAACTTTAATATCCTACATCTCCACAGTCCTCCTAATCCCTGGAGGCAAAAGGCCTTTTCCACCTGCTCCTCCCACCTCCCACCTGTTCTATGGGACTCTGATTATTGTCTACATGTTATCAAAGTCCAACTCACCGAGAGACCTGAACAAAGGGTTCCATCTCTTCGAAACAGTCCTGACTCCCCTGTTCAGTCCCCTCTTCTACAGCCTGCAAAATACAAAGGTAAAGGAGGTCCTGAGTAATTCTGTGGGTAGACTTGTGCCATGCACATGAATTCAGAGAATCCAAGTGAATGTATTTTTTTATTCAAAAGAAAGGGGGATACGTTCTGCTGGTTTAATGAGGCAGAGGGGTATAGCTTAGTGGCTTCTACCTTCTTTGTTGTTTCCCTGCTTGTTTAGTCAGGCTGCGGTGGTAGAAAATGAGGATGACCTGATTGGTTTGCTCATGAAGATCCTTCAATACGTAACAAGCTACAGTGTGCACATCTCCACCTCTGGGACGATCAGAGGTAGCTGAGAAAATCAATGTGAACCAATAAAAAGCAGCATCATGAATTCAGGTGGAACATTTTTGAATATGGGTTTTTCAAGTTAATTTCCGCAGCCAAATACTAATGTAGGAACCTAAATATCATGACTCCAGGATTGAAAATCTTTCTAGGAACACTTGACTCTACCGCTTCAGCATAGACTCGGCATACTCGTATTTATAAGTAAGGAGGGTAAAACTCTACATTCACATCTCTCAGTTCTTCAGGGCAAATGTGGGAGTGATGAACAAAGCCAGTCATGAAATGGTGGTTTTTATTTAGGACGTTTTGGGGGTTTTTCTACAGTCTCCCCAGAAAGAAGTGGAGTCCTCTAACCAGCAGGCTTTAGAGTCACTCTTATATTTGTTGTCTTTCTTGCTGACCCGATGACTCTTCCATTAGTTATCCAGCACGAAACAGCTTCAACTGGAGTGAGAGAGGAAGTCCCACATACCATAATATCCCACTGCCCAGTGGTGACGACACTCGCTTGAGAAGTAACATCGCCTTGTTCAAATCCTCCCTTTTCCCCTTCCAACAGAGGGAGAACTTGAACTGGGATCTCTGATATCCCAGCTCAGTACCCTAACCACTGTGCTAAAAGTGACAAGGGATTCCCTCTTTCCACCCCCACTTTCTGTGTGAGCTCACCTACCAGATTGGGCCCCTTAGGTGAGTTAGGGGGAGGAACTCAAGGATGTATGTCTCCAGATGCCTGGTCTCAGGCTGCAGTGCACATGCCGAGAGACAGAAACCTAGGCACTCTAGGGCATTTCACTGCAAAAAGTAGGCCCCAAGTTGAGTTTAGATGCCTACAGAGTTTGGGAGAAGCTGAGTGGAGGTTTAGAGAATCCTACTGGGGCCTGATTCTGGGATTTGGGCACCTAGAGTGGTTAGGAGCCAAAGTCCATTTTTTGTATGTTGCCCCCTGCTGCTTTTGAAAATCTCACTAGGTTCCTATCTGCATCTTTAGGAAAACCTATTGCATTGACACTCTGGCCCTGAGTGTTTGGAAATAAAGGACCAGGGCTCTAATCCCAGCTCTCCAGCTCTGTGCGTGTTTTCACAGTCTGGGCTGTAACTGTGCCTCGCCTCCGTGGGCAGCACGGACTGGTTACAATGGAAGCACAACACGTAGCCATGCTTCTGCGTTCTCCTTTCGACAGCAGTAGGTTTTATCCCACATTATTGTGAGATGCTGGAGACCTTAGAATGTGCACAATGGCCCAGATTCTCATCTCAGTTATGCTGGTGTAAATACAGAGTAATTCCCCTTACTCCAGTGGTGTGTCTGTTATCAGAAGCCAGCTCAGTATCTCAGTGATAAAAACACACTGGTTCAGATGCACCCCTGGGGTGGCCACAGTGAAAAGAGAGGAGGTACACCAGGGAACAGTTTGGACCATGCTATTGAAAACTCACTGCAACTTACTAGCAATATTTCAGAGGACATGATGCAACCAATGTTGGTGTTAATTAATACCCAAAGGCCCTAATTTCAAACCCTCCATCACCAGTGGGATATATTAGTGAAGACACAGTTTAGAGTCCATCGAGGGATTCTTGTGTTGTGTTTATACATCAGTTATTTAAATCCCAGATTCCCCAGCTGCAAACAGGCTAGGACAAGACGCTTGGAACAGTCAGCTGGGCTTTTCACTGATATGAATCCAAGTGCTTTTGCCCCTGTCTACATGCTGGTAAAACATGATGACAATTTCATAGCTTTGGCCCATTTCCTAGTGGACACATGTCAAAACCATAGCTACAGCTCCAGGCCTAGGACCTGTGTGAAGCCAGTTGGTGGAGCGTTGATGATTTCTGGTGGAGTTTGACCCGTTCCTCATCATTAGTTTCTTTATCACTCTGCACTCTTAGATTTGGTAGGAGTGACTATCTGAGGAGTAGTTACAGAAATTTAAGGGTACTGAGTGACTAATCAGTTAATTAACACCACCCAAAAAAGGTACTACTTAAACACTCAAGCATATTAATTAATGACCAGGCCATTTTCTTTCAGAAGACACTCAGAAATTCATGATTCTTTATGGCTGAGATTTTCAAAGAAAACAAGGAGAATTAGGTGCCAAATTGTCATAAAAAATTACTCAGAATTGGGCTTCTAACTCCCATAGGTCCCTTTAAAATCCAAGGTGGTTTGATGGGTAAACATCATGTTATGTTTATTCACAGAGTACCTCTGGATAACAAGAACAATGTAAGGTCTTCTAGAGTTATTGTTTGCTGGGTAGCATTATTTATTATTTTATAGCACACACAGGTATGCTAAAATCTTAACAGAAAATTAACATAACAAATGAGTTTACAATCCCAATGTATGAGACTTCAAGACACATCAAAACTTCAGCAATCATATGATATACATAAGTGATAAAATGCTTGGCATTTCTTACCGAGATGAGGTTTATCTGGGCTTGAATTTATTTACCTCAGCTGAATGACTTTTGTTTTACATTGGTTTAAGTGAGAGGGGAATCTGGACTGTTGACTTGAGAGAATCAAAGAATTTAAGGTCAGTAGAGGCCTTTAGCATAATTCCATCCATAGAATCTCAGCTGGTGTTTCCTGAATGAAACCCAGCAAGTTCACCTGAACATGAGGATACCTTTCAGAGAAATATCCCATCTCTCTGGAAGGTGTTCCCAGGGATAATTCATAGATTCCAGGGCAAGAAGGGACCATTGTGATCATCTGGTCGGATCTCGTGTAGAACGCAGGCCAGAAAAGTTTCCCCAAAATAATTCCTTTTGAACAAGAGCAGAACTTAAAAAAAAAAAAACAATTTGGGTCAACGGTTTTCCTGTCTCCATTATTTTCCCTTTGGAATCAGTTGTTTTCTATGACTTCCCCTTTGAGGTTAGTAATAAGACTGCCCTTGTACCCTTGTTTTTCCTTTCTAAAAATAAATATTCACTTTCCTTATACAATAGTTTCAAATTCCCACCAGCAGAATATCAAGGGAGATTACATCATTTCATATGAAGAAAAAATTACCAAGCAGGAGAGATGCTAATTTCTGGAAAGGGAATAACAACAAAATACACCAAGAAGTGCAGCATGATCGAGAAATCCAGGAAGGAACCCAAAGCTCAGTTTACAGAGATAATTGAAGACTATGAATAATAGAAGAGAATGGAAAATGCTGTGCAAAGACTATAATCTTGTCTCAGAAAAGGTGATGGAAGGGTTAGGGTTAGGGTATGGCTGGGAATAGATCTTCTGTGTGAAAGGGAAAGCAATACAGTTAAAATGAAATAATCTGATTTAGAAATGAAAAATTCCTTACCAGGCATCCACCCATGTCAAAAAGAGTAGGTTTCAGAGTAACAGCCGTGTTAGTCTGTATTCGCAAAAAGAAAAGGAGTACTTGTGGCACCTTAGAGACTAACCAATTTATTTGAGCATGAGCTTTCGTGAGCTACAGCTCACTTCATCGAGCTGTAGCTCACGAAAGCTCATGCTCAAATAAATTGGTTAGTCTCTAAGGTGCCACAAGTACTCCTTTTCTTAAAAAGAATAGGGTTGCTTGTTCAATCCAGTGGGAAAGTAAATGAAGGTAGATGGTGTGACACTGCACCCCATAGGCTTCGTAGGGATATTATTATGATATGATTATAGCATAATTATGATGCATTTTGTGTAAGACGGGTCATTTAAGGTGTCATTGGAAAAGCTATGATTTGCTCAATATGATTATCCTGTTTGTATGCATGTCTCATTTTTGTATCTGAAGTTATCAATATTGACTATGTATCTGTATTTCAAATGTAGTTACATCTGGGTAACATCCACTAGTGAAGATGCTTTCAGTCTCCATAGGTGGTTGGGAAGGGCCAATTCAGGGTAATGAGCCATTAGGGAAAACAATTGGCCTTAGGAGAAGCTTATCTCCCACCTGGTGAGCCTTCCTGAGAACACTCCAGAAAGCCTGTAAGTAATGGTAGCCATGACTCTGCCAGGGCAGGTGACCAGACCACATGACTCTGGACTCCATCTTGGGACGTCTGTATTTTTCCACAAACTGGTCTGGGAACTGAGTTTTGAAACAAAGGGTTCCCACCCTATGCTAAAGCTATATAAGGCAGGGAGCGATATCATGCCACACAAGAGGATTCCTGGAGAGACCTGAGGAACAAAGAGTGAACTGGGGGAAGTGCTGGAGCCAGGTTAAAGAGATTTCTAGCCTGTGTATGGAAACCTGAGAAACCCAAGCTGCAAAGCAAATGCAGCCTGTGCCTTGAGAATCTGCCAGACTACTGGTATCACCAGTCAGGGTGAGAAACTGCTCATTCATAGTCAATCTAACTTGTGTGTTAAGATGAGTTTGAATTTTTGTTTATTTGCTGGTATTCTGCTTTGATCTGTTCCCTATCCCTTATAATCACTTTTGTTGTTAATAAACTTGTTTGCAGTTTAACTTAAACCAGTGTGCCTTTAACTGAAGTGTGTGGGGGAAAATCTCAGCTTGGTTAGCCCAAGTGCGCATATTCCCCCTCACATTCAGGGAGAGACGAACCAGGTAACAAATTCATACTGGTCGGTGTTTTGACCCGGGCAGGGTGGTGCAGCTCTGGAGTCCCAGGCTGGGAAACTGCTGATTATCTTGACTGTAGCTTCTCTATTGTTGGTTCATGCAGTGGCTGGTCGGAGAGCCGGCATGTAACTGTAGCTGGGTGCATCTCTATCTGAGTGAATGCCGGAGGAAGTGTGAGAAGGAGCCCAGACTGGTGGGTCAGAGGGCTCAGTGGAATCCTAATTCCAGGTAGCATGCTGGGGGAAACCAATCACCGATGAGTTATAGCAAAACATGCCTAAGACAGAGCAATGAATGGTTCTCAGATTTAGAACATAAGAACAGCCAAACTGGGTCTGACCAAAGGTCCATCTAGCCCAGTATCCTGCTTTCCGACAGTGGTCAGTACCAGATGCTTCAGAGGGAATGAACAGAACAGGTAACCATCAAGTGATCCATTCCCTGTAACCCATTACCTTTTGAATGTACCATATTATTACTGGTTTATAGAAATAAACTTGACTAACATTGGTTATCTGGTCTCTTGAATATATTTGGTAAGGAACCAAAGTGGGTGAAGGGATTTACTATACAGTTCATCAACACTAAGTAAAATTGTATTGGTTGCAATATAATTAAAGAGAGAATGGTATCTGTTGGACTGGGTTTGTGCACGTCATCAAATCCATACTTCCCCACAAGTCAACTTCACATCACCAACCAGCCCCCTACTGGGTAAGCTGTCACCCTGTTAGGAGATACAAAATAGAGGCCAAACCGTTCTTTATCTCATTATGCTTCCTATGCTCTAGCATCTTGTATCTTTTAATCATGAGCCAGATCCAAAGTCCTTTGTACTTAAGGAAAAGACTCTCAGTCCTTGACTACAGGGGGGTTTGTTTCAGGCCCAGTACAGGCAAAGGCATCAGTTATTTTCTCCACGTCTGCTATGGGCAGGAGCCATGTCTCTCCTGCCCACTCTCACAATACACAATGGTAGACTACATTCACGTTTTACAATACAGCAATAAAGATACACATTCCCTGTCACCCATTCCCAGCTTCTAGGAAACAGAGGCTAGGGACACCATCCCTTCCCATCCTGGTTAACAGCCATTAATGGACTTATCCTCCATGAATTTATCTAGTTTATGGGTTGCTTGAGTGTGTATTTTATTTTTTACCACGTGAGTTTTATTGCTCCTAAAAATTTTGAAACAAAATAGTCTCTCTTCTTTGCGTGTGTGTGTGTGTGTGTGTGTGTGTGTGTGTGTGCTTTTCTGGATTGCCATTTGTCTTTCAATGTACCATTGCCACGCCTGGTATAGACAGAGTTTATATGGGCGCAGCCTAAGTCAGTGGATGAGAGATCAGAAGGTATGATCAGGAAATGTGTAGGGGAAAAGCAAGGAAGAGGTTTCACACTTATTAGCTCGAATATCTTTGCTTTAACAGCAAGGATCTGCTACTTCTCTTTAAACTTGTCTATATTTTATTGCTCATAACATTTGGAGAAATAAACAATCTCTTTCTCTCTCTGTGTATTTTTATCTCATTCTGTCTATATAACTCTTTCTTTTTCTCCGGTTTTTCATTGTTCTCCAAGCACATTCTCCCTTCTGGATAAAAATGACTCTCTTATTTCTCTCTTCATGAGTTTTCATTTTTATTTCACTTACATTTCTTTATATGCGGTTGGATTCCAATCTCAGTTGCACTTGTGTAAATCCACATGAAGCTGATGCAATCTAACCTGGTGTAATTGTGAAACACGTGGTGTGTTTTTAGGAGCGGTTTGTTTTTGTTTGTGTGTTTGTTTGTTGTGTGTCTGTGTCTGTTTCTCAGCTACATCTATCAAATGGTGCAAATTTGTCTTTGAATCTGCTCTGATACAAGACAGCTGGATAAACCTTCGCGCAAACCTCAGCCTCTTTAGTGTTTCGGTGTGTGCCTATGGGGTGTGTTTATACTGCATGTGGCAAGTGTAATTCCCTGCTCCGGTGACCTACACACTCTATCTTTGAGCTATGGAGATACGGTGCTAAAAATAGCAGTGTAGCCTGGGCAGCACAGACTAGCTGCCCGAGCACAATCCCATCGGAGATCCTAGGTACGTCCACAGGTGGCCAATCCAAAGGGCTGCGTGTGCTACTGTGTTCTCTCTGCTAATTTTATCCTGCTATCTTGATCCAAGCGAGTGCATGTACCTCTACCCAAACTGGGAATTACACCTCCCAGCTGCAGGGGAGACGTACCCATGGTTGAACTCTCAATATTTTTCATTTCCAATCTATTGATTTTTTGTTATGTCTTCTAGGTTGCTTGATATGACACTGATGGGATAAAGATTTCAACATCCCAGCCTAAAAGTCTTTCTTTAAAGTTCAAGAGAGATTAAGGGAGTTAGTCGGGACATTTCTGTAATCAGTAGGGTTCTATGCTCTTGGTTCACCTGTATTGGAAGCTCAACCTCTTAATTATATTAGGCTTCCTCTGTTTATTAACAACTTCATTCTTCTAGTGGAGAGATGCAGTGGTATGAGGTTACCTACTCCAGGTTTCTGCTAGTGTATCCAACAGCACAAACTGACAGCGTGCACTCCATCAATATTTAATGGTTTTCTTTTTCTAGATACAGATTATGGAGAAAGCGGAAGGAAGAAATCAAACACCCATCGTGGAATTCATCCTTTTAGGATTTGGGAATGTCCCTGAGCTGCAGCCCCTTCTCTTCCTCGTGTTTCTAGTGATCTTCATTGTGACTGTGGCAGGGAACATTCTCATTGTTGCAGTAGTCGTGGCTGATTGCCACCTTCACACCCCCATGTACTTCTTCCTGGGGAACTTGTCCTGCCTGGAGATCTGCTACACCTCCACCTTGCTACCCAGGCTGCTGGCCAGTCTGCTGACTGGGGACAGAACCATTTCTGTTAAGGGCTGCATTCTGCAAACATATTTCTTTGGTATTCTGTCAGCTACAGAATCTCTGCTGCTTGCGGCAATGTCTTATGATCGGTACTTAGCGATATGCAATCCACTCCGTTATGCTGCTCTGATGAATGGGAGAGTTTGTTGCCAGCTAGTGGCAGGATCCTGGATAAGTAGCTTTCTAGGCTGCACCACAATAAATATTTTCTTGTTCGAATCAAAGTTTTGTGATTCAAAAGGAATTGACCATTTCTTTTGTGATTTTTCACCTGTGATAAAGCTGTCCTGTGGTGATACCCAGGCTGTGCAAGTGCTGACATTTATTGTCTCTGCCATAGGGACATTTGTGCCCTGTCTACTGGTCCTGACATCCTACATTCGTATCATCACCACCATCCTGAGAATCCCTTCCACCACAGGGAGGCAAAAGGCCTTTTCCACCTGCTCCTCTCACCTCATTGTGGTTATAGTTTACTATGGGACACTGATTACTGTCTATGTGGCTCCAACAGCTAATACTCCCAAGGTCCTATACAAACTCTTCTCTGTCTTCTACACAGTCCTGACTCCCATGATCAACCCTGTCATCTACAGCCTGAGAAACAAGGAGGTCACTGAGTCCCTGAGAAAAACTATTCTTAAACTAGTTGCTTTCAGAAAAGACATAGAACCTTAAAGGACAAATTTTAGCATATAGTAAAATAGAGATGAACTGACATAGTTTCTTAGACATGGCCCATTGGAGTCCTTGAGAATAGGAGAGTCCTTGAGAACCCCTCATTGACCTTACTTCATCCATTTTCTTTCTTTCTTTCTTTCTTTCTTTCTTTCTTTCTTTCTTTCTTTCTTTCTTTCTTTTACTCTGATACTTTTTCAGCATTAATCTTTCATACATTTAATACACATTTCTTTATACAAAACTTGATACAGTAAAAAGAAAAGGAGTACTTGTGGCACCTTAGAGACTAACCAATTTATTTGAGCATAAGCTTTCGTGAGCTACAGCTCACTTCATCGGATGTGATGATATCTTGATACTGTAAGAGACATTCTTTAAGAAAAATGTTTTCTTTTCCAGACACACATTTCAGTAAAGCACTCTGCTTCATGCATCCATACATTCATCCGTACATGAACACTAGTGCCCAAATTCTGCAAGGAGCTTAACATCTTTTGAGTGGCTCTGGGTCTCTTCCACTCCTACTGAAGCCAATGACATTCATTCTCCGCTGATTAGGATCCTCTGTTGTCAATTTTCAGAGTGGTAGCCATGCTAGACTGTATCAGCAAAAACAAAGAGGAGTCCTTGTGGCACCTTAGAGACTAACACATTTATTTGGGCATAAGCTTTTGTGGGCTAAAACCCACTTCATCAGAAGCATGGAGTGGAAAATACAGTCAGCGGTATATATATATATAAAAAGATGGAAGTTGCCTTACCGAGTGGAGGGTCAGTGCTAACGAGGCCAATTCAGTTAAGGTGGAAGTGGCCTATTCTCAGTGGTTGATTACTTCTGTAGTACTAACGAGGCCAATGCAATCAAGGTGGACGTCGCCCATTTCCAACAGTTGACAAGAAGGTGTGAATATCAACTGAGGGAAAATTAGTTTTTGTAGTGACCCATCCACTCCCAGTCTTTATTCAGGCCTAATTTGGTGTCCAGTTTGCAAATTAATTCCAGTTCTGCAGTTTCTTGAAGTTTTGAAGTTTTTTTGTTGAAGAATTGCCACTTTTAGGGCTGTTATTGAGTGACCAGGGAGATTGAAGTGTTCTCCTACTGGTTTCTGAACGTTATAATTCCTGATGTCAGATTTGTGTCCATTTATTCTTTTGTGTAGAGACTGTCCAGTTTGACCAATGTACATGGCAGAGTGGCATTGCTGGCACATGGTGGCATATATCACATTGGTGGATGTGCAGGTGAATGAGCCCCTGATGGTGTGGCTGATGTGGTTAGGTCCTATGATCGTGTCCCTTGAATAGATATGTGGACAGAGTTGGCCCCGGGGTTTGTTGCAGTGTTTGGTTCCTGGGTTGGTGTTTTTGTTGTGTGGTGTGTAGTTGCTGGTGAGTCTTTGCTTTAGGCTTGGGGGCTGTCTGTAAGCGAGGATTGGCCTGCCTCCCAAGGTCTGTGAGAGTGAGGGATCGTCCTTCAGGATAGGTTGTAGATCCTTGATGATGCGTTGGAGAGGTTTTAGTTGGGGGCTGAAGGTGACGGCTAGTGACGTTCTGTTACTTTCTTTGTTAGGCCTGTCCTGTAGTAGGTGACCTCTGGGTACCCTTCTGGCTCTGTCAATCTATTTCTTCACTTCCCCAGGTGGGTATTGTAGTTTTAAGAACGCTTGATAGAGATCCTGTTTGCGTCTGTCTGAGGGAATGGAGCAAATGCGGTTGTATCATAGAGCTTGGCTGTAGACAATGGATCGTGTGATGTGGTCTGGATGAAAGCTGGAGGTATGTAGCTCGAATGCATGAATTCATTTAACTCAAATTAGCTGAATATTTTCAGCAAAAATCAATCAAAATCTTTCAGGACTTAGATGCTGGACACCAACCTGCCCTTTATAATATTTAACCTTGGGGTTAGAGCACGTGTGTGTGTGTGTGTGTGTGTGTGTGTAAGACCCATGTTCAATATCCCCCCTGCCTGATAGGGGAGAAGTCTCCAATCTCCCGCATTGGAAACAAGTGCACTGGCCTAGAAAATACTCTCTGCACAAGCTCCCTCTCTCTCTCGGTCCTTTTAAAGTGGTTCCATTGGGTATAAATAATTAAATAGCCCCTGTTACAGGGAGTTGAACTTCAATCTCACACAGCCAAAGTGTGCTTCTTAACTACCAGACCACAGAGTCATCCCTGGACTCATTTTCTGGCCCAATGACTATTCATTCTCATCATGAATGACAATGAGTAGTCATTGGGCTAGGAAAAGCAAGTGTGAATGCCTTCATACCCTGGTGGTAAGGCTTTTATTTTCCAGAACTGCCAGAGAAATGAAAAATCAGTGGTTCACTGAGATCTAACTGTCATCTTCTGCCACAATACAGCCGGAAGGACAGAAATACATGCTGAATGGGTTTTCCAGCAAGGGTTGGGTGTCTTGTGGTTAAGACATAGGTGCGAGAGTCACGACTTTTCACTTCTTTTCCTAGATCAGCCACATACTGCCTATAGGCCAGAAACTTTGCCACAAACTAATTCATCCTTAGCCAGAGTGAGGTGTGTTGAAAGCTGTGTTAAAATGACAAGATATCGCTCTGAGTGTAAGGGGTTTTTTTTCAGGTCCCGCTTGCAGACGGGGACCTTTGTATGGAAATATATGCTCTGGTTATTATGAGTCATTCTTCAGCCCATCACCATAGAGTTATGCCTCTCTGTTGTGGGGAGGAGCCTGCTTTGTCCCTCCGTTTTTGTGTTCTTGCATCTTATGGGTCTGCATTCTAAGAAATAAAGTAATGTTACATTGCAACCTTCAAGCAATACTGTTTTATGTTTTTATCTAACTGAGAACATAACTGAGAGCTGGTTGGAAAAAGATGTGGGGAAATGGGATTTTTTCTCATTTTGGTTTTTTTTTCCCTTCATTTTTAAAATTTCATTTGTTTGATATTTTTCAGCACTGTCATTGTCATAGACACTGGAGAAGGGGTTTCAAAGACACAGACAGGAGTTGGGCATCAGGAAAGCCAATGGGAGATAGGTACATAGGTGGATGAAAACTTTGCCGGGTATGGAGAGGTGATGGATCTTGTCCATGAGCACCCAGGAGACCAGTGATATGAATGGGAAGAGTACACACGTCTCCTGAGTCCTGGCCACTGCCTCGCATGACATAAACACCAATGTATCAAAGGAAATGATATAGGCTCGGGTTGTCCAATCCTCTCAGCCCCTTTGAAAATCCCACCAAATCTTGGATGAGGGCAGGATCTGTGGGGGTAATTTTTAAAGGCACCTAATTTTCCCCTAGCTGAAAAAGGTGGATAAACCTTGCTTCTCTTCCTTTGCCAGGTGCTTTTCAAACAATGAGTGAAAACTGCACTAGGGGAGCTAAGGCAAAGATTTCAGAACCACCCAGAAGATTTGGATGCCCACAACCAGCGCAGTGGCAGTAAAAGGGAAATATAGTGCCCATCTTTAAAAAAGGGAAGAAGGAGAATCCAGGGAACAATAGATCAGTCAGCCTCACCTCAGTCCCTGGAAAAATCATGGAGCAGGTCCTCAAGGAATCCATTTTGAAGCACTTGGAGGAGATGAAGGTGATCAGGAACAGTCAACATGGATTCACCAAGGGCAAGTCATGCCTCACCGACCTGATTGCCTTCTATCATGAGATAACTGGCTCTGTGGATATGGGGAAAGCACGGACGTAATATACGTTGACTTTAGCAAAGCTTTTGATACGGTCTCCCACAGTATTCTTGCCAGCAAATTACAGAAGTATTGATTACTGTATTTCAAGGAATCCCTGTTGAGGTTACAGGGACAAACCATCCCGATGAGTCGAAAGAATAGTAAACATGGCAGGCGACCAGCTTGGCTTAATGGTGAAATCCTAGCGGATCTTAAACATAAAAAAGAAGCTTACAAGAAGTGGAAGGTTGGACATATGACCAGGGAAGAGTATAAAAATATTGCTCGGGCATGTAGGAATGAAATCAGGAGGGCCAAATCGCACCTGGAGCTGCAGCTAGCAAGAGATGTCAAGAGTAACAAGAAGGGTTTCTTCAGGTATGTTGGCAACAAGAAGAAAGCCAAGGAAAGTGTGGGCCCCTTACTGAATGAGGGAGGCAACCTAGTGACAGAGGATGTGGAAAAAGCTAATGTGCTCAATGCTTTTTTTGCCTCTGTCTTCACTAACAAGGACAGCTCCCGGACTGCTGCGCTGGGCATCGCAACATGGGGAGTAGATGGCCAGCCCTCTGTGGAGAAAGAGGTGATTAGGGACTATTTAGAAAAGCTGGACGTGCACAAGTCCATGGGGCCGGACGAGTTGCATCCGAGAGCGCTAAAGGAATTGGCGGATGTGATTGCAGAACCATTGGCCATTATCTTTGAAAACTCGTGGCGAATGGGGGAAGTCCCAGATGACTGGAAAAAGGCTAATGTAGTGCCAATCTTTAAAAAAGGGAAGAAGGAGGATCCTGGGAACTACAGGCCGGTCAGCCTCACCTCAGTCCCCGGAAAAATCATGGAGCAGGTCCTCAAGGAATCAATCCTGAAGCACTTACACGAGAGGAAAGTGATCAGGAACAGTCAGCATGGATTCACCAAGGGAAGGTCATGCCTGACTAATCTAATCACCTTCTATGATGAGATTACTGATTCTGTGGATGAAGGGAAAGCAGTGGATGTATTGTTTCTTGACTTTAGCAAAGCTTTTGACACGATCTCCCACAGTATTCTTGTCAGCAAGTTAAAGAAGTATGGGCTGGATGAATGTACTATAAGGTGGGTAGAAAGTTGGCTAGATTGTCGGGCTCAATGGGTAGTGATCAATGGCTCCATGTCTAGTTGGCAGCCGGTGTCAAGTGGAGTGCCCCAGGGGTCGGTCCTGGGGCCGGTTTTGTTCAATATCTTCATAAATGATCTGGAGGATGGTGTGGATTGCACTCTTAGCAAATTTGCAGATGATACTAAACTGGGAGGAGTGGTGGACACGTTGGAGGGCAGAGATAGGATACAGAGGGACCTAGACAAATTGGAGGATTGGGCCAAAACAAACCTGATGAGGTTCAATAAGGATAAGTGCAGGGTCCTGCACTTAGGACGGAAGAACCCAATGCACAGCTACAGACTAGGGACCGAATGGCTAGGCAGCAGTTCTGCGGAAAAGGACCTAGGGGTTACAGTGGACGAGAAGCTGGATATGAGTCAGCAGTGTGCCCTTGTTGCCAAGAAGGCCAATGGCATTTTGGGATGTATAAGTAGGGGCATAGCGAGCAGATCGAGGGACGTGATCGTTCCACTCTATTCGACATTGGTGAGGCCTCATCTGGAGTACTCTGTCCAGTTTTGGGCCCCACACTACAAGAAGGATGTGGATAAATTGGAGAGAGTCCAGCGAAGGGCAACAAAAATGATTAGGGGTCTGGAACACATGACTTATGAGGAGAGGCTGAGGGAAGTGGGATTGTTTAGTCTGCGGAAGAGAAGAATGAGGGGGGATTTGATAGCTGCTTTCAACTACCTGAGAGGTGGTTCCAAAGAGGATGGTTCTAGACTATTCTCAGTGGTAGAAGATGACAGGACAAGGAGTAATGGTCTCAAGTTGCAGTGGGGGAGGTTTAGGTTGGATATTAGGAAAAACTTTTTCACTAGGAGGGTGGTGAAACACTGGAATGCGTTACCTAGGGAGGTGGTAGAATCTCCTTCCTTAGAAGTTTTTAAGGTCAGGCTTGACAAAGCCCTAGCTGGGATGATTTAATTGGGGATTGGTCCTGCTTTGAGCAGGGGGTTGGACTAGATGACCTCCTGAGGTCCCTTCCAACCCTGATATTCTATGATTCTATGATTAGATCAGGGATGGGCAAACTATGGCCTCTGGGCAGGATCCGGCCCCTCAGGGCTTTGGATCCAGCCTGAGGGATTGCCACCCCCGTGGTGCTGCTGGGCTAAGCGGGGGGAAGGGCTGGCGCTGTGTCCCTGCGGCTCCTGGGGGAGAGGGGCAGAGGGCTCTGTGCGCTGCCCTTGCCTGCAGGCACCACCCCCCGCAGTTCCCATTTCCCGGGAAGGGGGAACCGCAGCCAATGGGAGCTTCTGGTGTGGTACCCACAGGCGAGGGCAGCGTGCAGCAGAGCCCTCCCCACCCCACCCCAGGAGCCCCTGCTGGACATGCTGGCCACTTCCGGGAGTGGCGCGAGGCCAGGGCAGGCAGGGAGCCTACCTTAGGCACGTTGCGCACCGCTTCCACCCCAGTGCCACTCGAGGTAAGCAGTGCCGGGCCAAAGCTTGGACCCCAAACCCCTGCCTTGAGCCCCCGGTCACACTCCCCCCTGCACCCCAACCCCCTGCCCTGAGCCCCCTGCTACATCTCCCACTCCTCCTGCACCCCAACTGCCTGCCCTAACCCCCTCCCACACTCCGTACCCCTCCCTTCACCACTGCCCTGAGCCCCCTCCTGCACTCTGCACACCCTCCTGCACCCAACCCCCTTCCCTGAGCCCCCTCATACACCCGCACCCCTCCTCTGCACCAACCCCTTGCCCTGAGCCCCTTCGTGCACACTGCACCTCCTCACACATCCCGCACCTCAACCCCTGCCCCACTCCTGCATGCAATTTCCCCACCCAGATGTGGCCCTCGGGCCAAAAAAGTTTGCCCACCACTGGATTAGATGAATGGACTATAAGGTGTATAGAAAGCTGGCTAGATTGTTGGGGTCAATGGGTAGTTATCAACAGTTCGATATCTAGTTGGCAGATGGTATCAAGTGGAGTGTCCCAGCAGTCGGTCCTGGGGCCGGTTTTGTTCAACATCTTCATTAATGATATTGATGATGGGGTGGATTGCACCCTCAGCAAGTTCATGAATGACACTAAACTCGGGGCAGAGGTAAATATTCTGGAGGGTAGGGATAGGGTCCAGAGCGAGCTAGTCAAATTGGAGGATTGGGTCAAAAGAAATCTGATAAGGTTCAACAAGGACAAGTGCAGAGTCCTGCACTTAGGACGGAAGAATCCCATGCACTTCTACAGGTTGGGGATCGACTGGCTAAGTGGCAGTTTTGCCAAAAAGGACCTGGGGATTACAGTGGACGAGAAGCTGGATATGAGTCAACAGTGTTACCTTGTTGCCAAGACGGCTAAAGGCATATTAGACTGCATTAGTAGAAGCATTGCCAGCAGATCGTGGGAAGTGATTATTCCCCTCTATTCGGCACTGGTGAGGTCATATCTGGAGTACTGCATCTAGTTTTGGGCCCCCCACTACAGAAAGGATGTGGACAAATTGGAGAGAGTCCAGCGGAGAGCAATGAAAATGATTCAGGGGCTGGGGCACATGACTTAGGAGGAGAGGTTGAGGGAACTGGGGTTATTTAGTCTGCAGAAGAGAAGAGTGAGGGAGGATTTGATAGCAGCCTTCAGCTGCCTCAGGGGGGATTCCAAAGAGGATGGAGTTCGGCTGTTCTCAGTGGTGGCAGATAACAGAACAAGGAGCAATGGTCTCAAGTTGCAGTGGGGGAGGCCTAGGTTGGATATTAGGAAAAACTCTTTTATTTGGAGGGTGGTGAAGCACTGGAATGGGTTACCCAGGGAGATGGTGGAATCTCCATCCTTAGAGGTTTTTAAGGCCCAGGTTGGCAAAGCCTTCACTGGGATGATTTAGCTGGGGTTGGTCCTGCTTTGAGCAGGGTGTGACGGGTTCGGTCACAGAGATCCCTTTGGGACTGTCACCTGATGTGCTGAAACTACCTTTGAGCCTGTTTTCAACTGCCAGTTTGGGACTCCAGAACCCTGCCTTGTTGAGCCAGACATGCTAGTCACCTGCAACACAGACCGAGGTCTGATCCACACCCCCAAAGCTGCAGACTTTAACCAAAAATTGCTCAGCAACTCACCTATCTCTAGCACCCGGACACTCAGTTCTCAATGGAATCCAAACCCAAATAAATCCGATTTACTCTGTATAAAGCTTATACAGGGTAAACCCATAAATTGTCCATCCTCTATAACACTGATAGACAGATATGCACAGCTGTTTGCTCCCCCAGGTATTAATCACTTACTCTGGGTTTACTAATAAACAAAAGTGATTTTATTAAGTATAAAAAGTAGGATTTAAGTCGTTTCAAGTAATAACAGTCAGAACAAAGTAAGTTACCAAGCAAAATAAAGCATGCAAGTCTAAGCCTAATACATTAAGAAACTGAATACAGGTAAATCTCACCCTCAGAGCTGTTCCAATAAGCTTCTTTCAGAGACTACACTCCTTCCTAGTCTGGGCCCAATCCTTTCCCCGGTACAGTTTTTGTTAGTTCCAGCTCAGGTGGTAACTGGGGGATTTCTCATGACTGGCAGCCCCCTTTGTTCTGTTTCACCCCCTTTTATAGCTTCGGCACAAGGTGGGAATCTTTTGTCTCTCTGGGTCCCCACCCCTCCTTCGAAATGGAAAAGCACCAGGTTTAAGATGGATTCCAGTCCCAGGTGACATGGTCACATATCCTGTGAGACCCCAAGCCTCCATTCTTTCTGGCCTGACTCACTGGAACACAGGAAGGCTTACAAGTAAACAGAGCCATTTACAACCAATTGTCCTAGTTAATGAGAGCCAGCAAGATTCCAAACCACCATTAATGGCCCACGCTGTGCATAATTACAGTAGTACTTCAGACTTATACTTTATATTTCTAGCTTCAGATACAAGAATTATACATACATACAAATAGAATGAACACACTCAGTAGATTATAAGCTTTGTAACGATACCTTAAAAGAGACCTTTTGCATAAAGCATGTTCCAGTTACATTATATTCACACTCAGTAGCATATTTTCATAAAACTTATGGAGTGAAACGTCACACAGGGGCTTAGACTAGATGAGTCTCTGAGGGCTCTTCCAACCCTAATCTTCTATGATTCTATGATTCTGTGATACATAGAGTAAAATTCTCAAAAACACCTATGTGACATAGGCGAGTAATGCTGGGATTTTGAAGGAGCCGAAGGGAGATAGAAGCCCAACTCCCAGAATCTAGCTCACTTTGGCCCTTTTGAAATTTTCATTCTAAATTCCCCTTTCAAAAGTGATATAAGGTCAAAATGTTAAGGATATTTAAGCCCCTAAAGATGTAGATAGGTTCCTAATGGGCTCTACAGACATGCCTAGGCATCCAAGTGCCATTGAAATCAATAGGAGCTAGGCACTTAGATGCTTCTGAAACTCTCACTAGGTGTCTAGCTGCCATTTTAGACACCTAAATACCTTTGAAAATCTGACTCCTAGATGCCTACATCCCACTGACTTTCACTGCGACTAAGGGCATGTGTACACTATCCCTCGGTTTGGACTAGGGGACTGTGAACAACAGGGCACACCAAAGTCTGTGCTGAAACTCCCCCTTTGGATGCTGCGGGTGCAGACTACAAGGTTCCTCCTTCACACGAATGTATTCCTGCTTGAAGAGGGCTATGCTATTGCTCACTGGGAATCTTTAGTTCACACCTGCAGCGCACACACAGGGAAGTTACCGTGTAGCACTTTGGTGCACATTGCTAGTCACACCCCTGTAGTCCGAACTGCAGGACCATGTAGACAAGACCTTAGACATCAGAATTCCTAAGTCATTGCTGAAAATGGAGCTTGAGTTCCTTAGTCAGTTTCGTGTGGACGGATCCAGGCTGAGGCTGACGGTGGGATGGAAATTGTTGAAATCATGGTGGAATTCCTCAAGGGCTTCTTTTCCATGGGTCCAGATGACGAAGATGTCATCAGTGTAGCGCAAGTAGAGTAGGGGCATTAGGGGACGAGAGCTGAGGAAGCGTTGTTCTAAGTCAGCCACTATGGATGTAGAAGCCTGCTGATTATAAATTTTCAAAATACTTTCAAAAATACACACTTTTAATCATGTATATTTCCTTCCTTCATTCTTTCATATCAAAATCTACTGTATTTTATTCTACTGTTAGAATATCCAATCATTGTTATTAATAAAAAGTTATAACATTAGAATGGTGGATACTCCATCATACAACAACAACTGACAATATCAGTATGACAAATTTCAACAACCTACACACTCATATTTGCACAATAGTGAGTTTGGATCCCGTGCCACTCCCTGGAGCCAGCGGTGGCTCCCTGGGGAGACTAGTGGATCCAATCGGAGAGAAACCCCCATGCGGCTCTGTGGTGGGCAGGTGGCCTGAACTAGGTCCTTTGTCCGAAGTCCCTTGACCCTTTTTGCTTGGTGCCAGGGAGTGCCACTTTTTTGACTGCTTCTTGGGCACTGGCGAGGGGTAGAGGTGCCAGACTGATCCTGGTGCCAGGGGTGAACTACAAACCGAGGCCAAGGTGCTGGGCCTAGAGTCCTGCTGAGACTGCAGTCCTGCAATAGGGGGAGCGCAGCCTCAAACGAATATCATGCTCCTTCTGCGATCTCGGACAAAAGTTTTTACAAATCTGACACTTGTCTTTCATGTTTGATTCCCTCAAGCACTTCAGGTAGCTGCTATGGGGGTCACTCACAGGCTTAGGCCTGTTGCAGGCATAACAGGGCT
Source organism: Natator depressus (assembly GCF_965152275.1). NCBI lineage: Eukaryota > Metazoa > Chordata > Testudines > Cheloniidae > Natator > Natator depressus. The sequence goes on from NC_134246.1 coordinate 39,424,147, forward strand.
TAAAACCCAGATACTGGCAGGGGTGGCAGGTTTGTAGAAATTTTGGTGGTTCCTAGAACCCACCCCCCCCAAACTCTGCCCCCCACCTGCCTAAGGCTCTGGGAGGGAGTTTGGATGGGGGGAGGAGGTCTGGGGTGCAGGCCCTGGGTTGAGGCAGGAGATTGGGGTGCAGGCTCTGGGAGGGAGTTTGGGTGCTGGGTGCAGGCTCCAGGCTGGGGCAGAGGGTGGGGGTGCAGGAGGGGGTGAGGTGTGCAGGCTCTGGAAGTGCGTGTGAAGGGCTGGGGTGCAGGCTCTGGGAGGAAGTTTGGCGGCAGAGAGGGTGTGTGGGAAGGGGGTGGGGTGGAGGGGTGAGGACTGTGGGGTGAGGCTGGGGATGAGGGGTTAGGGGTGTGGGAGGAGGCTCAGGGCTGGGCAGACGGTTAGGGTGCGGGGCGATGAGGGCTCTGGCTGGGGTTGGGGATGAGGGCTTTGGGGTGTGGGAGAGGCTCGGAGCTGGGGCAGAGGGTTGGGGTGTGAGGGGGTGAGGGCTCTGGCTGGGGGTGCAGGCTCTCAGGTGGGGCAGGGCTGGGAATGAGTTTGGGGTGCAGGCAGGCTGCCCCAAGGATGGGGCCAGAGAGGAGGACTCCCCCCAGCCCTCTCTCCGCTGGCAGCAGTGAGTTCTGTGGGAGGGGCCCCCCACGTCCCCTCCCCCACTGGTAGCACACTCACCCTGCGCCACTGTCAATGCACATGCTCCTAGGGTCCCTCTCAGGACCAGGAAGCCCCCTCGCCTCCCCTGTGGTGGGAGCTGGGAGGGGGGGCTGCCATCACATGTGCGCCTCCTCCCCTGCTGCTGCCCCTCACTGTAGCCTCACTGGGGGTGACCCTTGCCCAGTGTGGGGCAGGAGCGGTGACTGCGGGTGGGGGTGGGGGGGGCCCTGTGCTGGTGGAGGGTCCTGCCGGAAAAGGGAAGGTCTGAGGGGGAAGGGCAGGGGAAGGGCAACCTGCCCTGCCCTAGTGGAAATGGGGCACTAGGACCCTGCGGCAGCAGTTGATGCCAGGAGCAGAGCAGAGCCGAGGCAGTGTGGGGCTGCAGGAGAGATGCAGGGACTCTTCTGGGGCTGGGGAAAGGGCGCCGGGGCAGCAAGTGGGGGCTGGGGGACACTTTGGGGAAGTGCGGGGGAAGGGGGCGGCAGGCTGAAACACTGTAAAAAAATTGGGGGGGCACCGTTTTTTGGTGCCCCCAAATCTTGGTGCCCTAGGCGACTGCCTAGTTCACCTAGTGGTCGCACCAGCCCTGGGAATATCCACCCGCTTTATGGGGATTGTCTGCCCCATTCTTTGCAGTTCACCCTAATGGAGTGACCAGAGCTGTCCCGCACTGGGACACTGGTCACAGCCAGATATGCCATGTAAGATATCTGCAAAAATGTTAGAATTTGCCACATATGATGATCTTGTTTATACGTTTGTATCACCTCAGATCTACTTACCGTGGTGTCTTCACTGCGGTAACTCGGCAGCTGAGACTCTCCCGTTGACTCCGCTTGTGCTTTTTGTTCTGGTGGAGTACCGGAAAAGACAGTGCTCAGTGGTTGATTTATCGCGTCTATACTAGATGTGACAAATAGACCTCCCGCTGGATCGATCACTGCCCACCAATCCAGCGGGTAGTGTAGACAAGCCCTAAAGGCTTCCCAGCCATGTGCTGGCCAGCTTGTGTTTGGAACAAAGGAAGCACAGGCCGCATGGAAAAGACTATAAAAGGCAGCTGCATCTTCTCCATTTGGTCTTCAGTCCTGCTTCTTCCCTCTGGAGGGACTTTGCTACAAATGGAAGCTCTGAACAAAGGACTGAATGACCCATCCGGGCTGTGGGTGTGCTCCAGGGCTTGACTTAAGACAGCAGATTACTCCATCACTGCTACAAGCCTGAACCACGAACTTTGCCATTACTGGATGTCATTGATTCCTTTAACCAATTGTAACTCTCACCTTTCTTTCTTTCTTTCTTTCTTTTTATGAATACACCTTGAGATTTTAGAAACTAAGGGATTGGCATCAGTGTGATTTTGGGGTGAGATCTAAGTTATATATTGACCTGGGTGTGTGGCCGGTTCTTTGGGATCAGAAAAACCTATTATTTGATGAGACTGGTTGTAAAGAACCACTCATCTCTGAACCTAGTGTTTTTTGGTGGTGATATAAGAGCTGGAATGCCTGAGGAAACTGCCTTTATGTTTTCTTGTTAGCCAGTGTGGTGAAACAGGAGTTTACTTTTGTGGCTGGTTTGGTATATCTTATAAAAGAATAGCCATCAGTTTGGGGATGTTTTTGCCCTATTTCTTAGCAGTCCATCATGAATTTGGCATTATCAGTTATGACCCACTAAGACACAGTTACACTTATCTTACCCTTAAAACTACCAGACCTTATCACTTGACTGGGGTATGGTGTGGGGGATAAAGTGACATGCCCAAGGTCGCCCAGGAATTCCCTGGCAGAGGTGGTAACAGAACCCAGGCCCCAGGATTCTAGTGCTTTACCACTATGGGAAAACTTTCTGTAGCCAGCTGCAAATCTGTGAGGGAATTAAAGTGTAGGTAAAGGCAGTAGACCATCTCTCTTCACTGAATTCATTTTTCACTCAGTGTTGGGTAAAAATCTCTTCTCTGTCACTCAGCACAAATCGAGAATAATTATGTTTACCACAAGGAAGCGACTTCATATCTAAAGCAACGTCACTGCCAGGAGAATTTGGTCCATTCTCTTTATGTTAGAGGCATACAGTAATTGTAAGTATGTGTCTATTTGTGTGTTTGTGTTTATATGTGTTCGTGTGAGCGTTTTCTGTGTGTTAAAAGATGAATCTGTTTGTATGTGTGTGTTTATGTGTGTATATTTGTGTCAGGAAGGGTTCGTTTGTGTCTCTGAGCTTGCTTTTTGAGTTTAGGTGTGTGTTTGTTTTTTCAGTGATGGTGTATATAAGTTTTAATGTGTGTTTGCATGCTTTCTCTGTGTGTGTACTTGTGTGCTTTTGTGCAGCAGTGATTGCCTGTATGTGCTTATGTGTGTTTGTGTATTTTTCTGTATGCATCACTGTTTTGTTTGTGTGTCTGGAATAGAAAAAAAAGGGGGTGGGGCGGGGTGCGGGGAATATTTCCCACACAGTGTCAGATGCTGAGAGGAGTTCCGGGGGAGTGAGTTAAAGCGATTATGAAACTACACCAGTCCGCAACTATCTATAGCCTGGGAGACTTTCTCAGTCCCGCTCTTTGAACCAGGGGCTGTGATAGTTCCCCGCCTCCCGGCGGCGTTGTGGGGATAAAGGCCACACCTGAAGGGCGGAGATGCCACGGTGAGGAGCCCCACGTCGGTGATAATGAACTAATCACCTTCCGCTGCATTAATGCCATAAACATCCCAGGTTTCAGAGTAGCAGCCCTGTTAGTCTGTATCCGCAAAAAGAAAAGGGGGACTTGTGGCACCCTAGAGACTAACCAATTTCTTTGAGCATGAGCTTTCCTGAGCATCCGATGAAGTGAGCTGTAGCTGAAGAAAGCTTATGCTCAAAGAAATTGGTTAGTCTCTAAGGTGCCACAAGTCCTCCTTTTCTACAAACTTCCCAGTCTCCTGAAACGGCCAGAGCCTCCCTGGTGTAAATCAGGAGTAACTCGAGTCTAGTGAAAGCAGTTGTGTGACTTTACACTAGAGGAGGATTTGGCCCCAGGGGCAATTCGCTCCATCCGTTGGGTCTGATGCGAACCCCAACGCGCTTGTCCCCTTTACACGGACAGACGCTGTCCTGTGAGTCTGACACTGAGACCGGCCGGGGGAGCCAACATGCCAGGTCTCCGAGGGGAGAGCGACTCAGAACAGGACTCACTCCGGATTGGAGTTCACAGACGAAGCGAGGGATCTCTGCACCTCAGGCCCAGCGGGGCTCTGGGCAGGAAGGGGAGACACATTCCCCGGGAACGGAAGGGTTAAACTGGCGGGAGGTTTGTGTCCCGTTCCCCCGGGTGCCGGGTCTCCTGCCCGAGCCCGAAGCGGGGGGTGTCGCTGCTGCCCCCGCGCGGCCGCCGGGAGAAGGGCGATTCCGCAGCCTGGGTTTTTGTACGATCACAAACCGGTTTCGTTTCACTGTGTATCGCGCACAGTAATAGCGGGCGGTGTCCTCGAACTTCAGGCCGGTCATTTGCAGATACAGCTCACTCTTGGAGTCATCCCTGGAGATGGTGAATCGCCCTTTCACTGCATCGAGGTAGTATGTAGCACTCCCACCGGGGTATATAGCAGCGACCCATTCCAGTCCCTTCCCGGGAGCCTGGCGGACCCAGTTCATGTAGGCGCTGCTGAAGGTGAACCCGGAGGCTTTGCAGGAGAGGCGGAGAGAGTCTCCGGGCTTTTTCACACCCCCTCCGGACTCCACCAGCGTCTGGGACCGGACACCTGGGAATAAAGACAGGCCATTAATGTCGGTATCAAAACAGCGAGAACACAATATTCTTCTAACTCTGCCAGTTCTTCAGAGGAGGAAAATACCTTCCAGAGCTGCCACAGCGACAATGACAAGGAGCAAAAATCCCATTTTGCCGGGTGCTGGAGGTGAAAGTTCTCAGGGGACTGGCTGGTGACTGCACAGACCCAGGGGGCTGCGGATTGTGTCTCCGGGTGCAGCCTGGGCAGAGGGAGGCAGAGATTTAAAGAGGAAACTGTCTCCCTCATTTGCATGCCCCGCTTTATAAGAGACACACACTCCTGCTGCCAGTGATCGGATTGACTCGCCCTAGGGCTCCGGGTGCTGCAGTGACCGGCTACATTGAAATGATCCATGACACAAGGAACCCGTGATCTGAGTAGGTCTGGGGGCCCGGCTCCGGGGCAGGTGGGAGAAGCTGGGGGGGTCGGGGGGGGTGTCTGAGGACAGAGTTAAGTTTTACAGTGGAGCCTCCCTGACATTAGTGAGCCGAGAGCGGCGTTTCTGGGAGTTTTTCTTCAGAGGGGAATCGAGGGAGGATTCAGGCCACAGTGAAGGGAGATTATGATCCACGGGTGATATTTATATTCGTGTTTATATTCCTGTTCCCAGTCAGACTCCACTTCCCTTTTACACTCGGATTGTAAACTCGGTGGGACTGAGAGAGGTTTTATGGTCTGTGTTTATACCATGCCTAGGACTATGGGACTCTAGACTATCATTAAGAACGTAAAACGGCCAGACTGGATCAGACCAAAGGTCCACCTAGCCCAGTATCCTGTCTCCAGACAGTGGCCAATGCCGGATGCTGCAGAGGGAATGAACAGAACAGGGAATCACCGAGGGATCCACCCCCTGTCGCCCATTCCCGGCTTCTGGAGACCGTAGGCACTAAGCCCACAACCAGCACCAAATCCATCACCGCTGAGCATCATCCTCAAGATCATTTACTTAGTTAATTATTAATAAGCAGTAAAGTGTAGACAGAAGCTTTCTCCTGGTTGTATTTAAAGAACTTGTGTGATAGGAACGCTAGGTGTTTTTACACCATCCCCGTGATGTAATATTGAGGGATAATAACAAAAACAACAACAAAACTATTTCCATTCCCACTTCCATTCAGACAGGTATAAGCATTCACGCTGAAACACACATTTTCATTCCCATTCCCATTTATGTTCCCCTTCATATCCCCAAACTCATTCACACACATTGGAGAGAGAGAGAGAGAGAGAGAGAGAGAGAGAGAGAGAGAGAGAGAGAGAGACGCTGTAAGGGAATGTCCGATAGACAGTTACACTGAATGAGACTCAGACCATGGGGGGTGGGTGGCTCCATAACGCGCCATGGTCCTAGGCTCTCAGACTGGCAGGAGACCAGCTCATTGATGAGGCTAATAAAAGTGAGACCATGTACAGGGCAGGGAGTCAAATAAATCTATAAACAGGCATTACCCAGCTCTATGGCATTGTCCAGCAGGGATTTGGGGAACAGCCTTGTTCCCTTTTATAGCTGCCAGGGTTTGTGTTTTCACCTCTCCTGCTTTCTATCCTCACATGGGAACTGAGACATGAACATGGGACAATTTGGGCTTCGGTTTGGCAGATAATAACTATTGCCCCCTTACTAAAACTCAGTGGGGTTGTTTGGTTGGGTAGCTTCCAGTACCAAAAGAAAGGGGAAGTGTCGATGGGAAATCAGGACCCTGAGATTGACAGTCCCCAGGGGCAATGGGGAGAGGCCAATGCTCCAGGTCAGCCTGATTGACAGGGCAGGAAGCCTGGTCAGGGAGTCAGCAGGCCAGGGGGATCCCATCCTCCCTGGAAGCTGGAATTGCCTGGGTCAGACAGAGTGGGGCCGAGCTAAGGAGAAAGCAGGGGCCCGAGCTGAGCTGGGGAGCAGAGCTGGGCCAGATCCAGAGGAACCAGAAAAGCAGCCCAGAGAGAGCAGACTTGTCCTGGGAGGAGAGCTGGAGCAACCAGAGCCAGAGGGCCAGAGAAGCAGCCCAGGAAGCAGGTGAGTGCCGGGAGCAGAGTCACAGAAGCAGCCCACAGAGCAGACCTGTCCTGGGAGCAGAGCTGCAGCAACCAGAGCCAGGGGGGCCAAAGAAGCAGCCAGGGAGCTGGAGGCAGAGCAGCAGCAGCAGCCGGGCTGAGGCAGAATGGAGGAGCTGGAGCTGAGGCAGAGTGGAGCTGGGGCTGGAGCTGGGGCTCGGGCTGGGCCTGGGGCTGGAGCAGTCCTGAGCTGGGTGTGGTGAGCAGCTGGGGGGAGTGAGGGGGACCCTGAGCAGTGGGCCCAGTGCAGGGACACGCCCCCAGCCAAGAGGCTCTGCAGGCCAGACTGGGAGGGGGATCGTAACCCCGACGGGGTGGGGGTGACACTGCGAAGAAGGGTCCTGCCACCTCGAGTCTGAGAGTGTGTGGCCACTGCCAGAGTAAATGTCCAACCCGCAGCATCCCTGCAGCAAAGCCAGGGCCTGGGCAGGGGCCTGGGACGTGTGAGGAACAGACCGAGCTGCCCTGACGTGCCAGAGACGCTGTTTGTGACGTCCCCGGGCCAGAGAGCGGGGTGAGGTGTTTTCCTTTCACCTTTCCCATTTTTTCCTTTTTTAAAAGAATGACTGCTGCTTAATAAATTGTATTTGCTTTGAACTGTATGTAATGCTCAGTGGTTTCAGAGTAACAGCCGTGTTAGTCTATTCGCAAAAAGAAAAGGAGGACTTGTGGCACCTTAGAGACTAACCAATTTAATTGAGCATAAGCTTTTGTGAGCTACAGCTCACTTCATCGGATGCATACTGTGGAAAGAGAGAGCCCCCAGAGTGGGGACACCCTAGCCCCTGCCCTAAGTGACCACAACAAGTTTGGGGGTCGAGCCCCCCAGGAATCCTGGGCCCAGCTTTGTTGGGGTTACAAGGACTCTGCCACATGGGAGAGTGGAAGGGGAGCCCCAACTCAAAAAAGATCTATTGGAGTTGGAAAAGGTACAGAGAAGGGCAACAAATATGAGGAGGGGGATGGAACAGCTTCCGTATGAGGAGAGACTAAAACGACTGGGACTTTTCAGCTTGGAAAAGAGACGACCGGGGGATGTGACAGAGGCTTATAAAATCTTGACGGATGTGGAGAAAAGGAAAAAGCAAGTGACATTTACCCCTTCACTTAACACAAGAATCAGGGATCACCCAATGAAATTAACAGGCAGTAAGTTTAGAACAAACAGAAGGAAGTATTTCTTCACACAACGGAGTCATCCGTGGAACTTTTCACCAGGGATGTTGTGAAGGCCAAAATTATAACAGGGTTCAATAAAGAACTAGATAAGTTCATGGAGGACAGGTCCATCAATGGCTATTAGCCAGGATGGGCAGGGATGCAATCCCGTGCTCTGGGTATCCCTAGCCTCTGTTTGCCAGAAGCTGGGAGTGGACAACAGGGGATGGCTCACTCGATGATTCCCTCTTCTGTTCATTCCCTCTGAAGCACCTGGAATAGTCACTGTTGGAAGACAGGATTCTGGGATAGATTGACCATTGATCTGACCCAAGATGGCCGTTCTTACATAAAAATAATTATCATAAAAAAGTTTAGTACAGAAACTGCCCAAGATAATGACCTCTTGAGATAGCGATGATGTGAGATAATGACCTTGGCAAATAATGCGTTTTGAAAATCTTGGCCTACTAGGAAATGTATGTGTACAAGTTTCCCAGTCACAAATCTAGCATCCTGTAGTGAAGTCACTAGAACATAGTCCAATGCTCTGGCTGCTGTTGTCTGTCCATTCACTCTACCGCTCTGTCCCCCATGGCCCTGCACCGTCACCTTCTGCTGCCACCTGCCACTGTGACCTCTGCGAGTGGGTCTCTCGCGGTTCCACCAGTCCCAGTGATTTCAGCTCTCAGTGGGGGAACCTCGCTGCTGGTGCAGGCTGGGCCGTCTCTGCCACAGAAACACTGTCCCCACCGCAGGTCTGAGCCCTGAGACCTGATTCTCAGTGATTTCAGCTCTAGTGGTCACTGAACAAACCAAAAGACTCTCTATGGAGCCACATCAGCTCTGTCTCTAAACAGGAGAGAGGGGCAGGTCAGACAGTGCATGTGACTCTTAGGCAGAGCCCACCCCACCAAGAAAAACATCTGTGCGCCTCCCTCTCTCTTCAGTGGGATTTGGCATCCAAACCTCCTGCTTAGTCAGTGCAGTTCAGTTGCGAGTTACCAGAGCTTAATTTGTAACGAAAGAGGTGCCCGGACTAAAGCAAGTTTATTACTTTCAGGTTTCAGAGTAACAGCCGTGTTAGTCTGTATTCGTAAAAAGAAAAGGAGGACTTGTGGCACCTTAGAGACTAACCAGTTTATTTGAGCATGAGCTTTCCTGAGCTACAGCCGCATGGAGTGGAAATCTATCAACTGCATGAAAAAACTTGTACAGATACAGACAGACATCATCTTCCTTTCCAAATGCAAACAGATGGACATCGTACCAAAAGGACTGAAGGTAAAAAATCCATTACAATCTACACACCACACAGACTATGCTGACAGCTTGTGCCACACGCTCTCAAAAAGCATCCGATGAAGTGAGCTGTAGCTCACGAAAGCTCATGCTCAAATAAACTGGTTAGTCTCTAAGGTGCCACAAGTCCTCCTGTTCTTTTTTCTTTTTATTACTTTCATAACTGATGTGACAAGCCCAAAGGTCCCAGGGCTCTGCACTGCCGAGCCTAGAGGTGCCCCAAATATCAGGACTGTCTCTATAAAATCGGGACATCTGGTCACCCTAACTGACAGATGCTGTCCTGTGAGTCTGACACAGAGATGGGCCCCTAGAGAGTCTCCGAGGGGAGAGTGACTCAGAACAGGACTCACTCCAGATTGGAGTTCACAGATGAAGAGAAGGATCTCCGCACTGCCGGCCCAGCGGGGCTCTGGGCAGGAAGGGGAGACACGTTGCCCGGGAACGGAAGGGTTAAACTGGTGGGAGGTTTGTGTTCCGTTCCCCCGGGTGCCGGGTCTCCTGCCCGAGCCCGAAGCGGGGGGTGTCGCTGCTGCCCCCGCGCGGCCGCCGGGAGAAGGGCGATTCCGCAGCCTGGGTTTTTGTGCGATCACAAACCGGTTTGGTGTCACTGTGTCTCTCGCACAGTAATAGCGGGCGGTGTCCTCGAGCTTCAGGCCGGTCATTTGCAGATACAGCTCACTCTTGGCGTTATCCCTGGAGATGGTGAATCGCCCTTTGACTGCATCAGCGTAGTATGTGCTACTCCCACTGCCGCTGCTGATACTGGCGACCCACTCCAGCCCCTTCCCGGGAGCCTGGCGGACCCAGCTCATGTAGGCGCTGCTGAAGTCTAACCGGGAGGCTTTGCAGGAGAGGCGGAGAGAGTCTCCGGGCTTCTTCACACCCCCTCCGGACTCCACCAGCGTCTGGGACCGGACACCTGGGAATAAAGACAGGCCATTAATATCGGTATAAAAACAGCGAGAACACAATATTCTTCTAACTCTGCCAGGTCTTCAGAGGAGGAAAATACCTTCCAAAGCTGCTACAGCGAAAATTACAAAGCGCAAAAATCCCATTTTGCCGGGTGCTGGAGGGGAAAGTTCTCAGGGGACTGGCTGGTGACTGCACAGACCCAGGGGGCTGCGGATTGTGTCTCCGGGTGCAGCCTGGGCAGAGAGAGGCTCAGATTTAAACAGGAGACTGTCTCCCTCATTTGCATGCCCCCGGCATATAAGAGACGCAGTGATCTGTGTCTGCTGCCAGTGGTCTGACTGACTCCCCCTAGAGCTCCGGGTGCGGGATTCAGAGTGTCCCGTCCTGTGTGTCTGTACAGCGCCGGGCACAGGGCGCTGGGGTCCTCCTGACACTTTTGGACCCCTGGGAGGAATGAACAGCTCCCTGCAGTGACTGTGTTTCCTCGCTCAGAAACTGAGGGCCTATTGTAAGCTGATATTGGGGTTGTGGGGGACTCAGCTCTGGAGCCCCGTTCACGCGCACAAGGGCCATGCAACATCCGGTCAGGGGGTCAGTGTCTGGCGGGGGTGGGGGGAGGCAGGGTCTGTCCACCGACGTATTGGGCTGGGCCACCCACTAGAGAGGGAAAAATTCCCATCACGTTGGGAGGGTTTTAGGAGGGAAACCCCTTTCCCTTCCCAGCAGCCACCGGCTACAGTGAAATGTTCCATGATAGTAGGAACGTGATCTGAGCAGGTCTGGGGGCCTGCCTGTGGGTGCGGGTGGGAGAAGCTGTGGGGGGCGTCTGAGGACAGAGTTAAGGTTTTGCAGTGGAGCCTCCCTGACATTAGTGGGCGGAGAGCAGCGTGTCTTGGAGTTTTTCTTTAGGGGAGAGTCGAGGGAGGATTCAGGCTACAGTGAAGGGAGATTATGATCCACGGCTGATATTTATATTCGTGTTTATATTCCTGTTCCCATTCACACTCCACTTCCCATTTACACTTGGATTGTAAACTCGGTGGGACTGAGAGAGGTTTTATGGTCTGTGTTTATACCATGCCGAGGACTATGGGATCCTAGACTGTAATTAAGAACATAAGAACGGCCACACTGGGTCAGACCAAGGGTCCATTTCACCCAGTATCCTGTCTTCCGACAGTGGCCAATGCCAGGTGCCCCAGAGGGAATGAACAGAACAGGGAACCACGGAGTGATCCATCCCCTGTCGCCCATTCCCGGCTTCCGGAGACCCTGGGCGCTAGGACCACAACCAGCACCAAACCTCTCACCCTGAGCGTCATCATCAAGATCATTTACTTCGTTAATTATTAATAATCAATAAAGTGTAGACAGAAGCTTTCTCCTGGTTGTGCTTAAAGAACTTGTGTGATATGAACGTGACATGTTTTTAAACCATTCCCACGATGTAATATTGAGGGATAACAACAAAAACAACAACACAAATATTTCTATTCAGACACGATAACCATTCACGCTGAAACACATATCTCCATTCCCATTACCACTGTCACTCATGTTCCCTTTCCTATAACCACACTTTGGAGAGAGAGAGAGAGAGAGAGGGAATGTGCTAAGGGAATGTCCGATAGACAGTTACACTGAATGAGACTCAGACCATAAGGGTGGGTGGGTGGGTGGCTCCATAACGCGCCATGGTCCTAGGCTCTCAGACTGGCTGGAGACCAGCTCATTGATGAGGCTAATAGAAGTGAGACCATGTACAGGGCAGGGAGTCAAATAAATCTATAAACAGGCACTACCCAGCTCTATGGCATTGACCCACAGGGATTTGGGGAACAGCCTTGTTCCCTTTTATAGCTGCCAGGGTTTGTGTTTTCACCTCTCCTGCTTTCTATCCTCAGGCGGGAACTGAGAGGTGAACATGGGACTATTTGGGCTTCTGTTTGGCAGGTAATAATTCCTTTGAACCCACATCAGTGTCTGTAATAGAATATCTGGGACCGAGTGAATCCCCAACACAGCCAGTGCGGGACACCCGGTTCCCGGTGTCTCCGCCTCCCGTGGATCTAGATCTGACTGTACAGCCGGGTTCGTTTCCCCCATTTCAAACGGAGGAAATTACTGTCTCCTGTGAGCTCCCAGCGCCCGGCCTGTCAGCATGAAACCAGCCGGGGCTTTCTCTGGGAACCTCCACAGGATGTTTTTGTCTGAGCTCAGACCGGCTTCCCCTCTGGGCAGGGGGTGTGTCTGGCACAGCGAAAGCGGGCGGTGTCCTCGGCTCTCAGGCCGGTCAGCTGCAGACACAGCAGGTTGCTGGGATTGTCCCTGGAGATGGGGAGTCGCCCTGTGGCTGGTCACCGTAGTGTCTGTGCTGCTCCCATTGCCCCTGCTGATCGGGGGACCCACTCCAGCCCTTCCCGGGGCCCTGAGGGACCCAGAGCACCCAGTATCCGGGGGTAGCCCTGTTACTCTGTATCCACAAAAACAACCAGGAGTCCGGGGGCACCTTAAAGACCAACAGATTTATTTGGGCATAAACTTTCGTGGGTCAAAAACCACTTCAGATGCACCAGTGCATCCCGTAGCTGCTGAAGGTGAACCCGGAGGGTTTGCAGGAGAGGAGGAGAGAGTCTCCGGGCTTTTCCACATCCCCCCTGGACTCCACCAACCCCTGGGACCGGGCACCTGGGAATAAAGACACGTTATGGGGAGTATCTCGGGTAATAGCACAATAATCCCCCGCCTGCCCAACACATGGAAAGGGAGAAAATACTTTCCAGAGCTGCTGCAATGAGAACGAGATGTAACCAAACCTCCTTGTCCCTGGTGTTGGCAGGGAAAGTCCTCAGGGGGGTTGGCTGGCACAGAACCAGGGGGCGGCAGATTGTCGCTCTGGATACAGCCTGGGCAGGGAGAGGGACAGATATAAACAGGAAACTCTGACTGTCATTTGCATATCCCCCTCTTTATAAGAGACACCCTGTATTTCCTAACGCGAACTCAGAGTGGGAAGGTTGAGATAGAAGGGCTGGGATGGCCCTTCTCACAGCAGATTGCATTTGAGATTCCTAGCTGAATTTATGTAGGTCAAATTCACATTTTCTCTATCCCCTTCCCTAACTCCCAGACCACGTCCTAACCCTAAGGTAAATTCGAACCCTAACCTGGACACTTATTGTGACGTTATCTGATTAGAATATGACCATATGGATCATTGTTGCAACCACTGTTATATATTGCAGCAAATACTGTACAAAGGGTGTCCAATGAGGTATCTATGAAAAGGTCATAATTTGCTGATTATAATTATGCTGTCTATATGCATGTATCATTGTTGTAGGTGAAGTTATAAGTATTGGAATATCCACCTGCTTTATGGGGATTGGCTGCCCCTTTCTTTGCAGTTCACCCTGGTGGAGTGACCATAGCGATCCCCCACTGGGACACTGGTCACAGCCAGATATGCCATGTAAGATATCTGCAAAAATGTTAGAATTTGCCAGATATGATAATCTTGTTTATATGTTTGTATCACCTTGGTATTATGAGTTATAGCTATGTCTGTAAGTCTGTATTTCAAACTTGTGCTATGCTTCTGGGTGACACCCTGGACAGGTTGGCATCAGCACTGCCTAGCCTGCTGGATCGCCCATTTAGGACCATCAGCGACACAACTGACCCATCGCTCCTTAGAACGCTTCCATGGAGTCACCATTGAAACCGGAGTAGCTCAGGCTTTGTCAACACTGGCAGATGTTTCCAGCACTAGGAGTCAGAGCGCCCCTCAGACAGCGCTGCAGGGAAAGCGCTCTTGTGTGTTCACACAGCCAGCTGCCCAGGAGCTCTGCATTCGGAGCGGTGCATTCTGGGCAGCTATCCCACAGAGCACCTCTTCCTCTTCCGCCGCTGAGGCTTGTGGGAAGGTGGAGAGGGGGTCGTGGGGCATCCTGGGTCCTGTGAGAATGACCCATCATGCATCGCTTTGCATCCCAGCAGCCCCTAAACAATTTCCCAAGGTAAATTTTAGGGTATGTCTACACTGGCAGAGTTTTTGCGCTATCACTTTCACCAGGGATAGGGAAGCGCTGGTTTGTGACTCCCTCAATTCCTCAGGCATCAGAGAGCGTTTACACTAGCAGCACTTCCATCGCCGATGAGAGCAGCGCTGTAGGGCAGCTATCCCACCGTGCAGCTCTCTCAATAGGACTTGTGCGAAGGGGGGGGAGTGAGCGTAAGGCATTCTGGGTCCCTGCTCAGTGCCCCGTGCTGCCCTGCTTCATGTCCCAGCAGCCCCATTACTTCCTTGTTTCTTTCGTGGCATTTTTAAAAAACCCCTGCTGTCTGGCTGCTTTCCCTGCCATAGCTACAGGCAAAGGGAAAGGGAGTTTCAAACTTCCCGGGGCTCACAGGGGGAGGGGCGGACGTCCCTTTACCTGGCATCAGAGCAGCGGAGATGCTGGCCAGAGTGGTCACTTTAGGAACTGTGGGATATCCTCTGGAGGCCAAAAGGTGTTTATACCGGTAGAACGTGTCTTCACTTTCACAGCAGCGCAAAAAGAACAGCGGAAGGAGCTGTAGGCCTCTCGTGAAGGTGGCTTTCTTTTTGCGGTGAAACTTTTGAGTTTCACCGCAAAAAGTCATTAACAAGTGTAGACGCTCCCATGGTTTTAGGGCAAAAAAGGGACATTTTGCACTTTAAATGGCAAGTGTAGACATAGCCTTAGTCTCCTTTAAAGTCACAGGATGTAACCCCGGTTGCAAGGCCTGCAGGTATAATTCCGACCGAATCTTAAAAGAGAGCATAAATGTTCACACTTCTCTGCTCCCGGTCATTTCCAGCCAAATAGTCTTCTCTCACACAACATGAGCCAAAGCCCACTAAAGACAAGGGAAATATTTCCCTTCACCACAGATGATTTAAAAGTAATCCCTAAAAATGAATGGCTAGCTAAGTGAGGTCATTAAGGGAAGGGGTTTGTATGTCTTATAAAGAGGGGAATATGCAAATTGTGGTGGCAGGTTCCTGTTTAAAGCTGTTCCTCTCCTCTCCCCTGGCTGCACCCTGAGAGACAATCCCCAGCCCTCTGTGTCGGTGCAGTTACCAGCCATCGCTCCCCTCCAACAACAGGGAAAATGAGACTTTGGGTCTCTTTAGTTTACATTGTGGCAGCCCTTCAAGGTATTTTCTAACCCAAACATGCTGGAGAGGCAGTGATTATTTCGTATTTTCTGTTTTGATACTAATGTTTGTATCGTGTCTTTACTCCCAGGTGCCTGGTCCCAGATCAATTTGGTGGAGTCTGGAGGGGATGTGAAAAAGCCAGGGGAGTCTCTCCGCCTCTCCTGCAAACCCTCCGGTTTCACTTTCAGCAACTATGGCATGATCTGGGTCCGTCAGCCTCCTGGGAAGGGACTAGAATGGGTGGCTTATCTAAACAGCGCTGGGGGCGATATACACTCCGTTGATTCAGCGAAAGGCCGGTCCTGAGTGGGAAGAAGCCTGGTGTGACGCTGGCAGACCAGGTTCCAGCTAGGCCTTACAAGTGCATAGCTGGAAACCAGTCTTGTTTACCTGTGTTAGCATCATCAAAATAGATGTTAGATTCTAAGTTCATAAGAATATGTTTAGTATTTAGACTTCATAAAATGCTTGTAGGATGTTGCCTGCACTGTTTTCACTTATCTGTACCCTGGTATAACTTAACAACAAACATTTACATTGTATACCCCCCCGTAACTCAGGCCCCGTCTACACTGGCAAGTTGGTGAGCAGTAAAGCGGCTCTGAGCGCTGTAACTCCCGAGGTGTACACGCTGCCAAGCCACTTAGTGCGCAGAAACTCTGCAGGTGCAGGGCTCTAAAAAGCCATCCCGACGAGAGGCCTACAGCTTTCTGCACCGGGGCTGCAGCGCTGCGGTGCCAGTGTAGACACCCTGGTGATTACAGTGCTGTGATTGGCCTCCAGGAGGTGTCCCACAATGCCTGTTCTCGCCTCTCTGGCCATCGGTTTGAACTCTACTGCCCTGCCCTCAGGTGACCAACCATCAGCCCCACCCCAGACATTCCTTTGCAAATTTGAAAGTCCCCTTCCTGTTTGCTTGGTGACGCATGCAGTGGTCTCAGTGCATCTTTCCAGGTGGCCATGCCTGCTCCATGCACCAGGTGATCCCCCACTTGGAGCAATGCTGAGCTGCTGGACCTCATCGGCATTTGGGGAGAGGAGGCTGTGCAGTCCCAGCTGCGCTCCAGCTGTAGGAATTATGGTACCTACAGACAGATTTCACGACGCATGACAGAAAGGGACCATGACCGGGACACACTGCAGTGCAGGGTCAAAGTGAAGGAGCTGCGAAACGCCTACCACAAGGCGCGGGAGGCAAACCACCGCTCCGGTGCTGCACCCACGAGCTGCCAGTTCTACAAAGAGCTGGACGCGATACTCGGCGGCGACCCCACCTCCACTGCGAAGGCCACTGTGGATACTTCATTGGCTCACATGCCAGTCGAGAGTGGACTGAGTCAGGAGGAGGAAATCTTGGATGAAGAGGGGGAGGAAGACCCAGAGGCAGAGGATAGCTCGGAGACTAGAGATGCATGCAGCCAGGACCTCTTCTCTACCCCAGAGGAGCCTAGCCAGCCACAGCAGGCGGATATTGGCAAAGCGCAGACAGGAGAGGAGGCCTCTGGTAAGTGGATCTGATTCTGGAAATTGCCTAAGCGATTTGTTGGGGGCAGGAGGGTTGCAGAAAGCAGGCTTGTCTCCCACCGCATGCCTAGTCTGAATGGTGGAACAGGCTGCAGATACACTCCCTCACTTCACAGGAATCTCCCTCACAGATCTCCAGGAAACTCTCATGGAGATACTGGGCTATCCACTGACGCAGGTTCCTCGGCAGAGCTGCTTTTGTTTCTTGCCCCATTAACGGTAACTTTCCCGCACCACTTTGCCGTGACAGGGTGGTTGTGGGGGGGAGCATTGCTGCACACAGGTGAGCCGCATAGGGCCAGGGGAGAAGCCGCTCCCTTGATCCTGTGGAAAGTGTGGGGACAGGAATGATTATCAGGCCCCTCCTACAGTGCTGGCTCTCCCCAAGTGCCCAAGAGCCATGTGCCCAGTGTACAGCAGGGTCCGGGAAGAGCGATTTACCCTGCCCCTGCAGCTACTCTCCATTGTGGGGGTCTTGTGGCTCATGTGTGCTTGCCTGGGGTCAGCCAGTTAGTGACAGGTGTGTGAGTACTGGCTGTGTTTTAAAGCACTGAATCAGTGTCATCTGTGTTGCAAACAATACTGCTTCTGTAAAATGTTGCATTTAAACTTCACAGAGGTGACCATGGGAGGCCAGCCTCCCTCTTTGTTATTGGCGGCAGAATGGTTGCGAAGAATTAGGAAGCATCCAAGAAGAACTAAGGAGGACTTTATGTGTGAGGTTATGATTCACTCCACTGCTGAGAAAAAGGAATTGAAGGAGTGGCAGGACAGCGAGAAGAGGGACCGAAAGGAGAACGTAGCACACCAGAAAATTGTCATGGATTGGCTCTTAACAGTTATGGAGCGCCAAGCGGACACGCTCCAGGCGATACTAGCTCCGCACCCGCCTTTCCCTGCAGCCACTGTCGCAAAACTCTTTCCCATGCACCCCCCCCACACACACACACCCCACCAACACACTGTTATCAACCTCCTGGCTCCACTCTCTACCCGCAGCGTTCCACTCCTCCCTCCTCACGGTCCAGCACTGTGGACTCCCCACACCCACTGCACTCAAGAGCCAGCCCTCTGCAGTTTGGCCCTGCTGAAGTACAGCTGCATCGTACTCCAAAGGAGATGGTTGGGTATGATCCCTGGACATACACAAATCTGTAGCCGTCCCGGGACCCCTCCTGCTCTTGAGACCTTCCCTTCCCTGATGATGATTTTTTTTATTTGACTCTTTCCTCTGGTTGTTGTCTTTCAATAAAAGAATTGTGTTTGTTTGAAAGCAATCGTTATTCTATTAAGTGAAAGCAAAAAGAGCACTCCAAAGCAACATACAATTTTATGTTTAGGCCCTTTCTTGCATCATGTGAACCAATCGCCTCCTAGCATTACAAGCACTGCAATCCTGAGCATATCAACAAATATTAGTGGCTTTCAGCTTCAGATTGCTGCCTCAAAGCATCCCTGATCCTTATGGCCCCGCGCTGCGCCCTTCTAATAGCCCTGGTCTCTGGCTGTTCAAACTCAGCCTCCAGGCACTGAGCCTCTGTGGTCCAGCCCCGAGTGATGCTTTCACCCTTCCCTTGACAAATATTATGGAGCTTACAGCATGCAGCTATAAACATATGAATATTGTCATCGGCCATGTCCAGCCTCCCAATCAGGCATCGCCAGTGGGCTTTTAAACAGCCAAATGCACACTCCACAGTCATTCTGCACTTGCTCAGCCTGTTGTTGAACCGCTCCGTGCTGCTGTCAAGTTGCCCTGTGTATGGCTTGAGCCATGGCATGAAGGGGAAGGCGGAGTCTCCCGGGATCACAATGGGCATTTCAACTTCCCATACAGTGATCTTCTGGTCCGGGAAGAAAGTCCCGGCTTGCAGCTTCCTGAACAGGCCAGTGTTCCGAAAGATGCGTGCGTCATGCACCTTTCCGGACCAGCCTGCGTTAATGTCTGTGAAATGCCCACAGTGATAAAAAAGCGCCTGGAGAACCATTGAGAAATACCCCTTGCGATTAATGTACTCGGAGGCTAGGTGGTCTGGTGCCAGAATTGGAATGTGCGTGCCATCTATCGCCCCTCCACAGTTTGGGAAGCCCATTTGTGCAAAGCCATCCACAATGTCACGCACGTTCCCCAGAGTCACGGTCTCTCAGAGCAGGATGCGATTAATGGCCAGTGGTCAACTTTCCCACTCCGAACTGGCTAGCAACCCATCGGTAGCAGTCTGGAGTAGCCAGCTTCCACAGTGCAATCACCACGCGCTTCTCCAATGACAGAGCAGCTCTCATTCTCGTGTCCTTGCGCCGCAGGGGTGGGGCGAGCTCATCACACAGTCCCATGAACGTGGCTTTCCGCATGGGAAAGCTCTGCAGCCGCTGTTCGCCATCCCAGACGTGCATCGCGCTGTGATCCCACCACGCAGTGTTTGTTTGGCAAGCACAAAAGTGGCGTTCCACTGTGGTCAGCACCTCCGTGAATGCCACAGGCAATCTCGTGTCGTAGCTAGTATGCGTGGCGAGATCAATGTCAAACTCCTCTTGCCTTTTCAGTTTAAGGAATAACTCCACTGCCACGCGTGATGTGCTGGTCAGTGCGAGCAGCATTCTGGTCAACAGCTCAGGATCCATTCCTGCAGCCAGAAAGAGGCGGGTCATGCAATACACAAACCACTGAAAGATGGTGCGAAATGCGGATGGAAACACAGGGGTTGCTGGGGTGCGAAGCGATGCATCATGGGGCATTGGGACAGGACCCAGGATGCCCTGCGACCCCTTCCGCCTTCCCACAAGCCCTAGCGGCAAAAGAGAAAGAGGTGCTCTGTGGGATAGCTGCCCAAAGTGCGCCGCTCTGAATAGAGCTGCAAGAGCAGCAGGTGTGAACACGCTATTGGGCAGGCAGCTGCCAGTGTGAACACACAGCAGCGGTTTTCCTTCTGCGCTCTCTGAGCGGCGCTGTAACTTTGCAAGTGTAGACGTGCCCTTTAAGTAACCCTTCAAACGCGAAGGAAGCCTTCTGTACGAAGTTGTTTATTCCTGTTCATTAACCGCAACCGAGCCATTGTGAGATCGAGGATCAAAGACTTTGCTAAATGCATTCCTCCCTCCCCCACACCCAACTACTTGTAAACCAGTTTACAAGAACTTTGGAATTAACCCTCGGCCCACCCAAAAGTCAAAACTTTGGAGGCTGAGACTAGCAGTTTGTCTCTTCTTGCTGCAGGAAGTTCACGGGGAAAACCCCGGATTCCTAGACTCCTGCTGTAACAGGATGGCTAGTCTTGCCTCCCGCAGCCGGGAAGAAATAGAACCTAGGCGTTCTGGTAATGTGATGACAAAGTCTGTTGTTGGCTGACCGGAAAATTTATTCAGAACAAACAGACTTCAAGGTGCTCAGACTTCCGGGAAGGGGCTGCAGTGTGTCGCTGCCGTGACTTCTGATGGGGGTGCTGTGTGTATTACACCCATTGGGCCAAGGGGCGATGCACCATCTCCAGGGACAATCCCAACCATCTGATGTATTTACAAATGAGCAACCTGAGAGACCGGAGGACACCACCCCGTATTAGTGAGTAACAGATACTGGGTGAGGAAAGACTCATAGACTTTAGGGCCAACAGGGACCAACCTGATTATCTAGTCTAGCCACAGAACCGCACCGACCCCCTCCTGTAACAGACCCCTGACCTCTGGTTGAGTTACTGAAGTCCTCAAATCATGGTTTAAAGACTGTCTGAGCTCAGACAAAAACCTTTGTCTCCCTCAAGGTCTATTTAACCTACAATAAGCTTAACTGGGAGAAAAGAGACAACTCCAGGAACCCATGGATTTTATTTCATCTCATTCCTTTCTGTTCATGTAATACTGAAACCCAGTGATTAGCTATAAATCCTCACAGACAGATAATAATACTTTTATAAAAGGGACCTTCTCTTCCCTCTCCATTCACCTTCTCCTAACACACTGATTGAGCTTCCCCAAGGAGCCCCAGATGTTTCATCTCAGCCTAGTAGCCTATCCAAGGAACGACCCAGTCCCTTTTGCACTTACGGATACAATTACTGAGAGTTTGTTCAAGCAGAGGCACAAGATTCAAACATCGCTTAGCACTGGTGGAGATGCCCAGACCCCTAGTCCTGTAGAAATCAACATGAATAGGGCTGCATAAAGCTGTTAGAAAGCTAAAATTTTCTGACATCTGCCTGCACCTCAACACCTGTTCACTCCCATGCCACAGACACTTTATCCCTACCCCCATGTCCTCCCACTGATATTCCCACCTCATAGAGACACCCACAGCAGGGCTTATTCCCCTGCCCTCCATATCTACCCCCTAGTTTTCCCCCTTACCTACTTTCACCCGCACAGACCCCCCAATCAGCAGAGCCTGCACCTCTCCTCTCTTTAGATCATAGATATTAGCTGATAGCAGTAGCTTTCTGGACATGCCTCTAAACTGGTGCCTAGGGATTTGGGATCTTTCAAGGCAGGTGTAGATTTGTCCCTGAAGGAAAAGTATAATGCGGATCCCACTACAGTGTGCTTGGTGCTATACAGACATTGGGAAAGCTGCAGCCTGGTTCCCCTCTCTCAGCCCTTGTGCAAGTGATTCGGATCCATAATGGAAGAAGTGTGATTCTTTTATAAGGAGGGGGATATGCAAACTGGGGTGAGAATTTCCTGTTTAAATCTCTCTCTCTGCCCAGGCTGAACCCGGGGAGACAATATGCAGCCCCCTGGTGTGGGAGGCAGCGGGTGGCGAGAGAGGAAAGGATGGTGGCCAAACTTTGCTGGTGGTGACCTGGGGGCGCCAGGGAAAGAGTTTTGGGGCACCGGCTGCAGGGGAGGCCGGGCGCGGAGCTGCTCCGTATGCGATGCTAGGCGCATCTGGATCGATTCTGCTTGGCACTCCATAATCTTTAGGAGCTGCTCCACGGCTTCTTTCCAGTGCTCCGCGCTCTCCTTCCGTTCCCTCCTTGCGATGTCCTGCCACACCTGAGTTTTTGATTCTCAGCAGTGGCCTGCTAGCTGCTGTATAACTTCATGGAGCAGGTCCTCTTTACTTTCTCGAGGCCGCCCGCACAGCCGTTCAGCTGCGGATAATAAGGACGACTGGCAACATTTCACACAGGCACCATTGTTAACACTCGACAGAGCACTGAGATGGCTGATCTTAAACACAAGCACAATTCACATATCTATCACAACTGGCTGTCCCAAGGCCAGTGCACATAAGCCACAAGACCCCCAGAAATGGAAAGTAACCACACGGGGCAGGGGACCGTATTGTTCCAGGCCGCACTGTACTCAGGGACTTAACGCTATCCACATATCTTCCACAGGTGTGTTCAGCACTGAAGATGTCTCCTGCTGAGGGTGAACAGGGAAGCAAGGGAGGGTCTTCCGCAAGACTGCGGCTTCCGCCCTGGCCCTTATGCGGCTTGTCTGTGTGCAGCAATGGTCCCTCCCTCGATGGCACAGTCGCGTGGGAATGTTACCCTTAATGGGACAAGGAACAAAGCAGCTCTGCCAAAGAATCTGCGGAAGTGGATTGCCCAGTATCTGCCTAAGACTTTCAAGGAGATCTCTGAGGCCGATTACTGCGATGTGAGAGAATCCATCAACACCTTGTTCCGCTTCTAGGCACCGCAGACCCAAGCCTGCTTTCTGCAACCCTCCTCGCCCCACCAACCTGCCCCCAACAACTCGCTTCCCAAAATCAAAGCTGCTTACCAGGCACCTCCTCTGATCTTTGTGCTTCCCCAAGCTCCAGCTGCTGTGACTGGCTATCCTCCGCTGGGGTACAAAATAGCTTCTGGCTGCATGCATCTATGGATGTCGAGTCATCCTCTGGCTCTGGGCCCCCCTCCTCCTCAGCACCCTCACCCCTGATTTCCTCATGCTCCTGGCTCAGTGCACTCTGGGCTGGCACAGCACCCGAAGTGTCCATGGGGCTTTTCATGGTGGAGGTGGGGTCACCCCCAAGTATCGTGTCCAGCTCATCCTAGAACCAGAAGGTCACGGGGGCAGCACCGGAGCGGAGGTTTGCCTCCTGTGCCTTGTGGTAGGCATTCTGCAGCTCCTTCACTTTAACCCTGCATGCAGTGCGTCCCGGTCATGGCCCCTTTCGGTCATGGCCCTTGATATCTGCCAGTACGTATCATAATTCCTGGAACGCAGCTGGGACTGGACAGCTTCCTCCCGCAAAACGCTGATGAGGTCAAGCACCTTGCTGTTGCTCCATACTGGGGATCGCCTGGCGCGTGGAGGAATGGTCACCTGGAAAGATTCCCTGAGAGCACTCCACGCCTTGCTGAGAAAACAGGAAGGGGATTTTCAAAATTCCCTGAGAATTTAAAGGGCGGGTCTGACAGCTGGTCAGCTGAGGGAGGGCAGTAGAGTTGAAATCGATGACTAGAGCGGCTAGAACAGGCATTGTGGGACACGTCTCGGAGATCGATCAGATGCAGTAATAGGCCGCGGCACTTTAGCCTGGGCGCAGAAAGCTCTACGCCTCTCGTGGAGGTGGATTACCAGGAGCGCTCCAGCCGCAGAGTCCGGGCGCACGAAGTGCCTTGCCATTGTGGACACCTCAGGAGTTATCGCACCAGGGGACTGATTTAATGCACTCCAGCTTGCCCGGGTAGACAAAGCCTCAATCACATAACTAACCTCAGTACCAGCACTGGACAGATTCAGAGAAGGAAGGGCTGCAGTTGGGTTATTTATTCTCATGAAAATAATTTTGCATTGTGGATACAGGTCATGGACCACATTACTAAGCTTCCCCCAATCCCACTCGCTGAGAGGCTGGGCGGGAATTTCCAAATGGTTGGGGTGCCTTAACTCATGAGTCTGCTTGGAAAATCCAAGCCCTGACCCATATCTCCAGCTGTAACTGACTGGAGTTTGCTCAGGTTTTGAGCCATCTCTGTACAGAGCCCACCATGAAGCAAGAGGTGTCATTGTTAGCAAATTGTAGGGTTAAAAGCCCCTGGCAGATTTTTGATTCATGCTGATGCCTCTGCTCACGCCAGTGCCCAGCGCTGCATGTACACTCCTGCCTTCACACGGCTCACGGGAGGTGGAGCAGTCTGGGTTTTTGCAGCAGCGCTGTTAGGTTTTGTTTCACAGTGTGTCTGGCACAGTAATAGAGTGCGCTGACCTCGGATTTCAGGCCGGTCATTTGCAGATAAACCGAGCTGACGGAGTTGTCTCCGAAGATGGTGAATCAGCCTTAAACAGCGGGGGAATGCCATTGTTTGGATCCACTTGGCTGACTGACCTGAGCCACCCACTGCAGCCTCTTCCCGAGAGCCTGATGGAACCAGTTCATCCTTCACTGAATGTGAAGCCGGATGCTTTGCAGAAGAGGCGGAGAGAGTCTCTGGGCTTTTTCACATCCCCTCCGGACTTCACCAGCTGGACCTGGGACCAGACACCTGGGAATAAAGACAGGTTACAAATCACTGTAATATCAGCTGCAGCCATGTAACGTCCCCCTGTTTCTCCAGTACAGTTGCGGGGAGAAAATGTCTTCTACAGCTGCTACAGTGAAAACTAAGCCAAAGTCTCATTTTCCTGGGCGCTGGAGGGAAAAAATCTCAGGGGATTGGCTGGTATCTGCACAGACCCAGGGCACTGCAGATTGTGTCTCTGGGTGCAGCCTGGGCAGAGAGAGGCACAGATTTAAATGGGAAACTCTCCCTCTCAATTGCATGTTCCCTTCCTTATGAGAGAGACAAACTCCGATGTGATTTGTTACTTGCAGTAGAGCCCAGAGGGTGGGTGTCAGATTGTTCCAGACTGTGCATTCGTGCAGCACCTCAGATAAGGGGGAAACAAAGAGATGGAGGGTGTGAATCACCCCTGCAGAGTGGAGAGGAGCAGGTTGACACTGATGCTTTGTGGTAACACAGCAGTCACCCCCAACCCCCTTTCCGGTTTCCTGTGGGAACCACCAGCCCTTGGGTTGAAACCCAGCCCCACCGCACTTCAGCACACTGGATTCTCCTGGCTGCTTCACTTTGGAACCCACCTGGGTCCGAACACTGTGTGACCAGGCCCCTATGGGAGGGGTGAGAAGAGGGAAGCGGTGACAACAAACAGATCCTGGAACAACTAACAGGGGACCAAACACTGCCCCACACACACATGCAGAAGAGAGCCCGGGGCTGTCTATCTGGACTAGAGACCCCAGAGCGTCAGGACAAGGAGGGGAGTTGGCTGGGAAGGGTTGGGGGTGTGATGGTTTGGATCACAGAAGATCCCTTGGGAACTGCCAACTGATGCGCTGAGACTACTTCTAAGTCTGGTTTCCCTGGCAGCTTGGGACTTCAGTGCCCTGCCTGGTTTGAGCCAGACACGCTAGCCAGCTGCAAACCCAGACCCAGGTCTGAACCACATTCCCTAACAGCTGCAGGCTTAACTGAAAGCAGCTTAAGAAGTGTTCCTGTCTCTAACACTCAGATGCCCAGCTCCCAATGGGGTCCAAACCCCAAATAAATCTGTTGCCCTGTATAAAGTTTATACAGGGTACACTCACAAATTGTTCGCCCTCTATAACACTGATAGAGAGATATGCACAGCTGTTTGCCCCCCAGTATTAATACTTACACTGGGTTAATTAATAAGTAAAAAGTGATTTTATTAAATACAAAGAGTAGGATTTAAGTGGTTCCAAGTAACAGCAGACAGAACAAAGTGAATTACCGAGCAAAATAAAATAAAACATGTGTAAGCAGTGTCAGGATGAGCTCCACCCTGACATCTGGTGGTGAGGTGTGGCAAGTTGTGGAAAAAAAAACTTCAGGGGCTGATCTCATTTGCATAGGCACACCCACGCCGCCTAGACTGAGGCCATAGCTGCCCAAATGGTCACTTCGGCTGCTGTGGGATCCCCAGTGTCTCTGTTATTGGGGCAGGAAGAATAAATTGTTATTACCCTGATTATGGGAACTGTGCTTGGAACTGTACTTGGCCTTTTGCTATGATGGAGGGACTCACCATCAACTAAGTAGCACTCGCTAGGCAAGGGTTCCAAAACTGTGTGAATTGAGAGAGACTTGAGACAGATATTAGTGCCTGGTGGTATGGGCCCCTTTGTGAGGGCCTGAAGCACCAATTGCACCTCTGTCTCTCTCCACTGTGGAATGTCAGAGCTAATTTTGGGTCTATTAAGAGTCTTGCTACAGGTACTATGCTGCATTCACTTTGGCCTTAAGGTGCACCAGCACTAAGGCCCCCACTACTATGAGCTGAAATCACTAAGAGCTGAAATCACTGAGCACTGTGTCAAGTAGTGGGGAGCCGGAAGATCTAGAGTGCAGCGGTGTGTTTGTGAGACGGCGAGCTGTGCGGAGTGGAGCCAGTCGTGGTGGAGCGGAGCTGTCTGTGAGACAGCGGTGTGTTCGTGAGATGGCGAGCTGTGCAGAGCGGAGCCATTCATGAGACAGCCAGCTGAGCAGAGCTGTTCTTGAGACAGCGAGCGGTGCAGAGCAGAGCAGAGCCGGTCGTGGTGGAGTGGAGCTGTTCGTGAGACAGCGGTGTGTTTGTGAGACGGCGAGCTGAGCAGAGCTGTTTGTGAGACGGCGAGCGGTGCAGAGCGGAGCCAGTCGTGGTGGAGCAGAGCCGTTCGTGAGACAGCGTAGCAGAGCAGAGCCCTGTGGGGCAGTCAGCTTCAGGACACGTAAGGTGCCCCTTGCCCCTTTTCCCCACACACAGGCACATTTTAGCCAGACTGGGGAGTAACACTATGCAGATGAACTTTTGAACTCTGGGGCTGGACTTTTTGGACTTTGGGTGATTCGTGGATTGCTGGACTCAAGAGACGTTTGGGTGCTGGGACTCAAGAACCCGAGGGAAAGGGGCATGCCCCAATTTGCTTGGGGTGGTTTTTTTGCTCATGGGTTGTGTTATGAATCCTGTTGGTGGTGTTTCCCCAACATAATGCCACATTGTTTCTCTCTGTTATTAAAAGGCTTTTTGCTACACTCAGACTATGTGCTTGCGAGAGGGGAAGTATTGCCTCTTGGAGGTGCCCAGCGGGGGTGGTATATATTTGTCCCAGGTCACTGGGTGGGGGCTCGAGCCGGTTTGCATTGTGTTATTGGAATGGATCCCCTAGATATTGAACCCGGCCCTTGTTGCTGCCAACTCTGATGGGCAGAAGGGTTACACATGCAAACCTATGCCGAATGCAGTAAGAAGCTGAATACAGATAAAATCTCACCCTCAGAGCTGTTCCAATAAGCCTCTTTTACAGACTAGCCTCCTTCTAGTCTGGGTCCAGCAATCACTCACACCCCCTGTAGTTATTGTTCTTTGTCCCAGTTTCTTTCAGGTATCTTTTGGGGTGGAGAGGCTCTTGAGCCAGCTGAAGACAAAATGGAGGGGGTCTCCCAAGGCTTTATATAGTTTCTCCTTTTGGGTCTAAACCCCTCCCTCCACCTGTGCAGAATTACTGCTACAAAATGGAGTATTGGAGTCACATGGGCAAATCACATATCCACGCATGACTCAGAACTTTACAGGCCAAGCCACAATCCTAGGAAAGCTCAGATGTGGATTGGTGTCTCCAAGTTCTTTGTTGGCTTAAGTGTTTCTTGATTGGGCAATTACTGAGAATGGTCTTTTCTCAGGAAGCTGAACAACTGCTTCGCTGAGGCTACTTCAAATTAAACAAATACACAGCCAATATTCATAACTTTGAATACAAAAATGACACATGCATACAAAAAGGATGAATAGATTCAGTAGATCATAACCTTTACAGTGATATGTTACATGGCATATGTAGCATAAAACATATTCCAGTTATGTCATATTTACATTCATAAGCATATTTCCATAAAGCCTTATGGGGGGCACCGTCACAGGGGTGTCTCAGCCGGATCTGGCAGTTGAGTCCCTGCGGCCCCTTGTTCTAAGCCAGGGAACTGCTTGTAAAGTGACCTTGACATTCTGTGCACCGAGGCTTGGTGGAGATGAATAAAGTTCAGCCTGTGACATGTTTGTGACCTGTTCCTGTGGAGTCTTCATCACAGGTTTGTTGTGTTGTGGCTCCAGTCACCTGACAAACTGGGTTTCTCCCCCTGTTCTGTGTATTAGATGAAGTCGACTGTAGTCATGGGGGATGAAACTGCTCCTGTTCTTAAAGTGTAGGAGGCGCTGTGCATCGGAACAGGCCCACAGCCCATCTGCTTTGCAGAGATTAACAATGGACCACATGGGGCTGAGCCGGGGAGAATCCGGATTGTTCATCTCTAAGCATCTGCGTTGCACTGAGAGATTCCTGTGGGTTATGAACTCTGCCTTGTGTTTAGAGGTAATGGTATAACTGAGGCAGCCGAGTGCATGTCTAAGTGAAGTCGATCTCTGTAGACTTTTATTTTGTCATGAATTGGTTCTATGAGGCTGAATCTGGGGCACAGAGGCAGAGAAGGCAACACCTTAGGGAAATGCGGTAAAACCAGAGAAGTTGGCTCCTGTAAAGATGGTAGGACAAGGCCTGTGAAAGATTAAAAGGACATGTCATGCTGAGGTGGGGCTCACTAGGGGCTCAGGCCTTTGTGCTGGGCTCTCAGCACTGGGATGAATTTCACCCACAGGGATTTATCAATGGGCTGAAGGGGAAGAGCTTTAGCCGGCTCAGCACTGTGCAGGCCTAGAGCCAGAGGGAGGTGTTGGCTGTTTGCTCTCAATCAGTGTGTCCTTGAGCCATTGACTCCGACTTTGTCCTCCAGGAAACAGAAGGCCTGGGCTCTGTTCCATAGCTCATGACAGTCGGGCTCTAGGATCTACAACAGGCCCCGGTAAAAAGACTCCTTGTTTATTTCTCCAGCCATGGGAAGGAAGAATAATCTGGTTGCTACAGCGTGAGTCTAGGTATGAATATTCCTGGGGTCTTTCTGGGAGTCAGGACTCCTGGGTTCCATTCTCAATCTTGGTATTTCTGATTCATTGTGTGACTTTGGGTACTATGGAGTTTAATTCACAAGGGCTTGTAAATTGCTGTGAAATCTGCACGGAGCAGAAGACTAACCAAGCAGAGAGAGCGCGGTGCTGGCAGCTGCTGCTCCCGGCGGCTCTCACAGGCAGGCTGGCTCTCCGCACTGTCAGTTTTAGTGCCGGCTCTGATGGGTTTCCCCTCACTGTGTGTCTCTAGCACAGTGATACACCGAGGTGTCTCCGGGCTGCAGGCCGGTCAGTTGCAGGACCACTTGGCTTTTGGAGGTGTCTCTGGTGATGGTGAGGCGACTTTTGAGAGCATTGTTATAAGTGCTTCCACCACCCCAGATACCTCCCATCCATTCCAGCCCCTTCCCCGCTGGCTGGCGAACCCACTGCACCGCGTTGCTAGTAAGAGAGAATCCGGACACGGTGCAGGTCAGTCTGAGGGTCTCCCCGGGCTTCTTGATTCCCCCACCGGACTCCACCAGGCTGACCTGGGAATAGACACCTGCAGGGGGGAAATAAAGGGGAAATATTGCAGTGATTACTGGAGGCGCAGTTATTAGGGAAGATATGGTACGGGGCGCCCAGCGGCAGCGCAGATCCCGCCAGTACCCACAGGGAGCAGCAGGAGGAAGGCGGTGGCCAGGCTGGGGGTCATGTCTGCGGCTGGCGGCTCGTTCCCCAGGCGGGATGAGAAGCTGAAGCCCGGCGCTGGCTCTGTGCGGGGTGAGGGGCCTGCGGCTGGGCTATGAACCGGGCCCCGGGGAGCTCATTTGCATGAGGGGGTGGGGACAATATAACGGGGGGACACAGGTGGCGTGTGACGCAGCATCGCGTTGTTCAGTCTCCTGGCAGGTGGACTCCAGGGTCCCGCTGTCACACGGAGTGTTCCCTTCTGCTCTGTCTTCTGCCCGCCTGAGAGTTGCCTCTGTGAAGTCTATGGAGGGGGTTATCTGTCTGTCTGTCTGCCTGTCTGTCTGTGTGTCCGTACTCCCCCCCCCCCCCGCCCTTAGATGTGCCTGTTCCAATGTGATAAACCCGGAGCTAGTCAGGTTACTCATCCATTCCTCATGCCGGGGAACCTGGGAAATGAGAGTGGAAAGAAATCTGGGAAAGAAGCATCCTGATATTCTGCTTGGTGCTGCGATGCTGGGAGGGTTTCGGAGGGAAACGCCGGGGTCTGAGGAGAAGGGTCGGGGCTGCAGGGACAGGGTCGAGCTCAGCCCCGGGCAGAAGGGCACCGCGAGGCTCAGCCAGTGATTCCATCGCGCTGTGAGGTGGAGGCGGGGCCCGGGCTCTGCTACCGGCCCCTCTGCAGAGCGGTGGATTTCACCCACAGAGAATTATCAATGGGCTGGTGGGGAAGATGATTGACCCCGCCCGCCCAGTCAATAATCCTCACCCAGGTTCGGCATCGCCCTGATGGTCACTCAGGCCTCAGCTTCTCCATTGACCGCAGTGGGGGGAAGATGGAGCCCCACACTGGAGCCCATCTGATGGGAGAGCCCCGGAGAGGCACTGGGGGATATTCACAGAGCTACTTCTTCCTGCTCCGCTGAACCGCACCATGGGCACGTGGGCTCCCTGCGCCCCCAGATGGGGCCAGCAGAGCCTCTCTCTCCCCCGGCCACCCTGTGGGGGGTCGATGTGGGGAAACACTTTTGTGTTTGTTCTCATGGCTGTGGAGCCCGAGCGCCACCCCCACTGAGCCCAGTCCTAATAGCAAGAGTTGAGGAAGGAATATTCCTGGGGCCTTTCCCTTCACTTCTTGGCGGTTTGATAGAAAAACGGAGAGAGCGGGCGGCCGGGCGTCAGAGCTCCTGGGCTTGATTCCCAACCTTGGGAGTTCTGATCCACGGTGTAACTTTGGGTGAGATGGGGTTTAAATTCGCCAGTCCTTGTAACTCGCCCTGGAATTGGGATGAAGGGAGTAAGGAAGCGATCAGAGAGAACGCTGTGTGGGCAGCTGCTGCTCGCTCTCTCTGTCTCCCCCACCCCCATTTTGGATGTTGGTGTCAATGTTATACACTAGGAGCCAGTTACATTACTGGACCACTCCTGAGAATCTGGAAAATTAGGATGGAGACAAACTGTGTAAAGATGGTTCGGGAGAATTTCTGGCTTGCGGCTGTATTTTTGAAAAAGATTTTTGAGTCGAATTCCTTAGTCTGACCCTTCAGTGCTGCAGGGGCAGGAAAAAAAATCAGCCCTGGTGCTCAGCAGCTGGATAGGCCCTTGTGATGCCCCTTTAGAAAGCGGTAAATTTCACACGTAGAGGATGATCAATGCGTAGCCAGGGAAGGTCACTTCTAGTTTATTGGTCAGACCCTTCAGGCCCATAATCCGCACTCAGGGCTCAGCGTTCCCACTGCTCTTCGCCAAGGGCTCAGTTTAGGATTAGGAGGGAGCCTTAAAGTGGAGCGTGTCTGATCAGACAGCCCCGGTGAGTCACTGGGGGCATCCACAGGGCGAGGGCGGATGCATCTGCTCCTCCCTGCTCCGTGAAAGACACGCTGGGCATCTGCTCCCTGCAGGCGCCCCACGGGGAGATGGAGTCAGAGGACTCACTGTGTGCGGTGTCGATAAGGGGAGAGACTTCGGGTCTGTTCTCATTGCTGCGGAGTGAGAGCGCCACCCCCAGGAAACCCCTTCCCCGGTCTCTGCAGGGGGAGGTTTTTGTCTGAGGAATGTGCTTTTTGTGACTTTTACCGATAGTGATTACAGTGGATGAGAAGTGGATGTAAAAGGAGGAGTACAAGGAGGAGGGAGACAAATTACTCTCTTTAACCTCTGAGGATAGGACAAGAAGCATTGCGCTTAAATTGCATCAAGGGAGGTTTGACATTAGGAAAAACTTCCTAACTGGCAGGGTGCTTAAGCACTGGAATAAATTTCCAGGGAGGTTGTGGAATCTCCATCAGGGAAGATTTTTAAGAGCAGGTTGGACAAACACCTGTCAGGGATGGTCTAGAGAATACTGAATCCTGCCATGAGTGCAGGGGGCGGGAGGAGATGACCTCCCGAGGTCCCTTCCAGTCCCAGGAGTCTATGGCTCTATAGATGGATATTGAGCTCTGAAACCTGAGCACGGATTTGTTTTTCACTCTGGCTGTAGGTCCCGTTCCTGTGCCCAGGGCTGGGCTGTTTGTGGAAGTGCTGCCCCCGCGCGGCGCACGGGAGAAGGGCGGTTCTGCCGCTCGGGTTTTTGTGTGAGCCCTGTCGGGATTCCCCTCGCTGTGTCTCTCGCACAGTGAGACCGGGCGGGGTCCTCGGGCTTCAGGCCGGTCAGCTGCAGATACAACAGGCTGTTGGGGTCATCTCTGGAGACGGCGAATCGCCCTTTGACCGAGTCACTGTTGTCTATGCTGGTGCTGTAAATGCTGGCGGTCCCTTCCCGGGAGCCTGGCTGACCCAGCTCATCCCGTAGCGGCTGAAGGTGAACCCAGAGGCTTTGCAGGAGAGGCGGAGAGAGTCTCCGGGCTTCTTCACATCCCCTCCGGACTCCACCAGCTGCAGCTGGGACCGGGCACCTGGGAATAGCAATTAATTATGGGGAACATGAGGCCCTCGGGCAATAGCACAATAACCCCCCGCCTCCCCAGTACATCCAACCCATGCAAAGGGAGAATGGACCTTCCGGAGATGCTGCAATGAGAACCAGGAACAACCAAGGCTTCATTTCCCCTGGAGCTGGAGGGGAAAGTTCTCCGGGGACTGGCTGGTGACTGCAGAGACCCGGGGGGCTGCGGATTGTGTCTCCGGGTGCAGCCTGGGCAGAGAGAGAGACAGATTTAAACAGGAAACTCTCACCCTCATTTGCATATCTCGCTCCTTCTAAGAGACACCCGCCATTTCCTAGCCCGAACTCAGTTCCTTTGTGTGGGGCTGAGAGAAGAGGCGGCGCTTCGTGTCTCTGGCACCTAACCCCGTCTCAGTCGGAGCTTCCTACTTCATCATAAGGAGAGAAACTGGCCTCTTCTTTATCCCTCCTCTAGCTCCCCCACCTAACCGTGACCCTGAGGATAAAGCCACCTTCATATATGTCTGAACCGGAAAACTACATGAATACCTGACTTAGAGCCCCAAATCCGGACTTTACCCAGGGCGCAGTTCTAACTCTGAATGTAAATTCTAACCTGAGTTTTAATATTAGCCCTCAACCTTCATCCCTACCGCGAAACTAACACTAGGCGAGACTTTGGAGAGTCTGGGGCCCTATCTCAGTCAGTGGGAGCTGCGCTCTGTTACCCTAGTGCCCCCTGGCCCGCCACCCACGGGCCTCTGCTTTTCCCTCGGCAGCCGCCTCCCCCTGAGCGACCCCATGAAATCCCATCGTGTCCCTGTCCACAGCCCTTAGCCACGTGACTGTCCCCAATGCCCTGCGGGCCAGCGCTGGGCTGTGATGTCATCGGGGCCTGAGGGGCGGGGCCTTTTATCTCCATGGTGACTCTGTGACATGGGGGCACTTTATTGTGGGCAGGATCCTGAGCTGCACCGTTCACACCAGGGCTGTGATTTCCAGCTGTCCAATGGATGGAAAAAATGCTCGAGTCTCTTTGGAAAGTCCCGGCGGTGCCACATCCCCAGGCGCAGCGGAGCGGGGTTTATTCCGGCGCCGGCTGATCTCTGCCCCCCAGCCCCGCCCGGACCCTGAATGGCCCATTTCCACAACCCGGCCTCCATCTCTCGGGTATGGAAATGGGCTATTCAGAGTCCGGGAACGGAAGGGTTAAAACTGGCGGGAGGTTTGTGTTCCGTTCCCCGGGTGCCGGGTCTCCTGCCCGAGCCCGAAGCGGGGGGTGTCGCTGCTGCCCCCGCGCGGCCGCTGGGAGAAGGGCGATTCCGCCGCCTGGGTTTTTGTGCGATCACAAACCGGTTTCGTTTCACTGTGTCTCTCGCACAGTAATAGCGGGCGGTGTCCTCGGACTTCAGGCCGCTCATCTGCAGATACAGCTCACTCTTGGCGTTGTCCCTGGAGATGGTGAATCGCCCTTTCACTGAATCGAGGTAGTATATAGTACTCCCATCGTACTTTATAGCGGCGACCCATTCCAGCCCCTTCCCGGGAGCCTGGCGGACCCAGCTCATCCAGTAGCTGCTGAAGTCTAACCCGGAGGCTTTGCAGGAGAGGCGGAGAGAGTCTCCGGGCTTCTTCACACCCCCTCCGGACTCCACCAGCGTCTGGGACCGGACACCTGGGAATAAAGACAGGCCATTAATATCGGTATCAAAACAGCGAGAACACAATATTCTTCTAACTCTGCCAGTTCTTCAGAGGAGGAAAATACCTTCCAAAGCTGCCACAGCGACAATGACAAGGAGCAAAAATCCCATTTTGCCGGGTGCTGGAGGGGAAAGATCTCAGGGGACTGGCTGGTGACTGCACCGACCCAGGGGGCTGCGGATTGTGTCTCCGGGTGCAGCCTGGGCAGAGAGAGGCAGAGATTTAAAGAGGAAACTGTCTCCCTCATTTGCATGCCCCGCTTTATAAGAGACACACGCTCCTGCTGTCAGTGATCGGATTGACTCGCCCTAGGGCTCCGGCTGCAGGAGTCAGAGTATCTCGTCCTGTGTGTCTGTACAGCGCCGGGCACAGGGCGCTGGGGTCCTCCTGACACTTTCGGACCCTGGGAGGAATGAACAGCTCCCTGCAGGGACTGTATTTCCTCGCATGGGAACTGAGGGTCTGGCTTTTTTGACCTGATATTGGGGATTGGAGGGACTCAGCTATAGAGCCCGGTTCCATAATCATAAGGGCCATGCAACGTCCGGTCAGGGGGTCAGTGTCCGGTGTGGGGGAGGCGCGAAGTCTTTTCTCAGGGATCCATTGGGCTGGGCCACCTGCTGGAGACGGAAGATTTCCCTTGGCGCTGGGAGGGATTTGGGAGGGAAGCCCCTTTCCCTTCCGTTCCCGGCAGTGACCGGCTACAATCAAATCATCCATGACACTCGGAACTTGATCTGAGCAAGCCTGGCTCGTGCTTTGGAGCAGGTCTGGGGGCCCCGCCTGTGGGTGCAGGTTGGAGAAGCTGGGCGGGGGGGCGGGAGTCTGAGGACAGAGTTAAATTTTGCAGTGAAGCCTCCCTGATATTAGTGTGCCAAGAGCTGCGTGTCTGGGTGTTGTTCTTTAGGGGACAGTCGAGGAGGATTGAGGCTACAGTGAAGGACGATTATTATGCACGGTTGATATTTATATTCCTGTTTATATTTCCATTCCCACTCCACTTCCCAATTACACTCAGATTGTAAACTGGGCAAGGGGGGTCCCGTCCTCTGTGTGAGCTAGAATTGCCTGGGTCAGTCAGAGTGGGGCCAAGCTAAGGTTGTAAAGGTAGTTGGAGTGAGGACTCAAATCCTTTCGCTAGCCCATTTCACCAGGGTAGTGTATAAGCCAGGAAACTTCCCCACAATAGCTGGACCATTCCCCCGCTTACATAATTGACATCACGAACAGGATCCTATCCACAGGGTCCACCCCACTGATTTACTGGCTGAGTTCCGACAGCACTGTCCAGGCTTGGTCAAGAACCTGTCTATGGCTGGAATTGGAGAACTATGGGCCCACTTTGCTGAACTTGTGAGCAGATGATCAGACCAAGCTGAGGCATTACAACAAGAAAGAACAGAACAGAGAGAAGCCTTATCACTGGCTAAGGCAGTAAGGTACCATCAGGCAGCAGAAGCTAAGAAACCCCCTACTATTTATGTCTTATGGGAGCAGAAAGTCACAGAGTTTGGTGGCTTCCCAACAAGACCAGGAGACATTACAGTAGAGGAGTGAGTCAAGTCTGTGAAGGCAACTCTGTGTGTGCTAAGAGTACCTGAAGAGTATCATATGGACTTCCTAGAGGAACACCTCAAGGGCCAGGACCAAGGCCACAGTTAAGCTCATGGCAATGGCAGACTAGAAAGGTGTGGAAAAGGTATTTGAACTCCTCCTCGAAGCCTACGGAGACAAGGTGTCACAGTCACAATAAAATAGCCTCATGGGAATGTCCCAGGCACGATAAAATTGCCCCCCATGAGGTCTCATGGGTAAGAACCAGCATTCTATATCACTGACACCTATATAGCATATTCACGGGAAAGGATTTTGGGAGGGGTTGAAGGTGTGAGTGTGGAGTGAAAGATTCCTTTGCAGGTTGCGAGAGGCCAAAAGGGGAGGAAGGGAGAAAGGAATGGGTTAACCCGGCGATCCAGCTAGGTCCGAAGAAAAGAAGCTGACTCCAGCCGCTCAAGGCCAATGCACCCAAGCAGACTCTCTTTGATGCCAAGAAAGACGGGGGCCTAGATTCCAACCCCAAACAGCTGTGAGAACAGAGCAGTAAACTGAACAGGACTGCAGGGGATTGCAAAAACTAGTGAGAAGGCAAAGGTCAGTGAATGGGAACATAACAACCCTGAAGCCAATGTGTTTTGGGGAAGCCAAGGAAGCCTCGGAAGGCCGGTTTGGACTGATACAAAGAGCACGGCGGACAAAGGTCCCTGGACGAAATGCCCCCAGAAGAACCCAGGACTTAAAACCCTCCCAAGAGCTGAAGCAAGTTGGAGATCAAGAGCGGACCCTGGACGACCTGTGCACAGCACAGAATTCCCGTCCTCCTCTTCTGCCGCTTCTTCGTACATTACACCCGGGCTTGGACAGCCTCGGGTAGTGTTGTATGAGTATGAAGTGGATTAGGGCTGGGGCACTAACGCTTTCTTCCTTCCTCTGAGTGACGTGGGAATCCCTCTGCACTCTCCGCTGTTATTTTACTTTATTTTCTTAATAAAGCTTTAAACTCAGTTACTTGGTGTCCTCCATCATCTCCTTCCCTAAAGATCCTGGGGCCTCAGCCTGATCACCTGACACCTCAGGCAGATTGGTAACTTAATCTCTCACAAAGGTACCTATTGGAACCAGACTAAAAGAGTTATTTGAGAGCAAGCAGGAGCCTGGTGAAACTGTCTGGGCATATGCATATGAGCTCCAGGAGAGAATGAGAGGAGTGGAGGGGCGAGACCC
Organism: Natator depressus; assembly: GCF_965152275.1. Taxonomy (NCBI): domain Eukaryota; kingdom Metazoa; phylum Chordata; order Testudines; family Cheloniidae; genus Natator; species Natator depressus. The sequence continues at coordinate 39,460,697 of NC_134246.1, forward strand.
TCGATGAGTTCCAGACCCAGTAATGTAAGGTGTAATGATTTCCAGACCAATGAAGAAGATGGAAGGAGTATGGGATGTGAAGTCAGGGTGCAGGATTCGCTGCAATCAAAAAGACTAAAATGATGGTGACACTGTAGACAACAAACAGAGGATAGGATTCCGATAGGGCAAATATTGTCAGGGTCAGTCAGACCTAAAGGCAGACATGGATGGTGACCCTGTACTGCTACCTTTAAAGATGTTTAGGGCTGAAGAGAAGAAGAAGAAGAAGCTGAAGAAGAAGCTGAAGAAGAAGCCCTATAATCTTACCCTGTAAGTCACTGAATTACCTTAGACCTTAGTCCATCCTGTGCTTTGCTGCACGTTGGGCTACCCACATTTGCCACTCTTGCCTAATGGAAGCATGCTGAGAAGGAAAAAGAGAGGAAGCTTACCCTGGAGATGGAGAAGGCAAAGGCTCAGCAGAATAGCAATCTTTCTCCAGGTACCACTTCACATCCCAGGAAGTTCCCCACCTACAAGGCAGGCGATGATACCGAGGCCTTCTTAGAAAACTTCAAAAGGGCCTGCCTTGGGTACAGCATCTCTACAGATCAATACAAAGCTGAGGTCACAGCTCAGTGGATCCTTACCTGAGGCGGCAGCTGAAATGCCTAAGGACCACAGGAATGAGTATGAACTGTTTAAAACCAAGGCGAGAGTCAGAATGGGGCTAACCCCCGAGCATTCCCGTCGGCGGTTCAGAGCCCTAAGGTGGAAACCAGACGTGTCATTTACCCGACAAGCCTACCACATTGTGAAACATTGGGATGCCTGTATATCAGGAGCAAGTGTTAAATCTCCAGAAGATTTGCCCTTCCTAATGCAAATGGAGCAGTTCTTAGAGGATGTTCCTGAGGAAATAGAAAGATACATCCAAGATGGGAAGCCCAAAACTGTAATTGAGGTGGGGGAGATTGGAGCCAAATGGGTGGAGGTGGCAGAAAAGAAAAAAACTGGTCGCTGTTGGAGCGGATACCAGAAGGGACAACCTCAGAGCACACCCTACTACCGGGGGCAGCCCAAGGCCCCAGCTACCCCCGAGGAACCCTCCAGCCACCTTATTGTCCTGCCACACCATTCTCCAGCAACCCGCTTCGCCCCAGTGATCCGTCAGCTGGACGATGTTTTAAATGTAATGAGCTGGGGCATGTGAAGGCCCCAAGAACCCCAACAGATTACAGTTCATTGCACCGAAATCACACCAGAGGTCCTCAGGCCCAGATACAGCGTATGCAGCGACAACAGATCAAGGAGCTCTGCACTAGCTACATGCTGACATTCTCAGCCACCTCAGGACTGACTGAACGGGCATACCACTCCATTGACACCGGTAATGCTCACCCAATTAAAGTCCAACCTTACCGGGTGTCTCCTCAAGTTAAAACTGCTATAGAATGGCAGATCCAGGATATGCTACAGATGGGGGTAATCCGCCCCTCCGGCAGTGCATGGGCATCTCCAGTGGTTCTAGTTCCCAAATCAGATGGGGAGATGTGTTTTTGCATGGACTACCATCAGCTAAATGCTGTAACTCGCCCAGACAACTATCCAATGCCACGCACAGATGAACTATTAGAGAAACTGGGACGGGCCCAGTTCATCTCTACCTTGGACTTAACCAAGGGGTACTGGCAGGTACTGCTAGATGAATCCGCCAAGGAAAAGTCAGCCTTCACCACACATGTCGGGCTGTATGAATTTAATGTACTCCCTTCCGGGCTGCGGAATGCACCCGCCACCTTCCAAAGACTTGTAGATGGTCTCCTAGCGGGATTAGGAGAATATGCAGTCGCCTACCTTGACGATGTGGCCATATTTCTGGATTCCTGGGCAGAACACCTGCAATATCTACAAAATGTCTTCGAGTGCATAAGGGAGGCAGGACTAACTGTTAAGTAAAAAAGTGTCAAATAGGCCTAAACAGTGACTTACCTTGGACACCAGGTGGGTCAAGGAACTATCAACCCCCTACAGGCCAAAGTGGATGCTATCCAAAAGTGGCCTGTCCCAAAGTCAAAGAAACAGGTTCAATCCTTCTTAGGCTTGGCCGGATATTACAGGCGATTTGTACCGCAATACAGCCAAATCGCCGCCCCACTGACAGACCTAACCAAAAAGAAACAGCCAAATGCCATTCAGTGGACCTAAGAGTGTCAGAAGGCCTTTAACCAGCTTAAAGCGACACTCATGTCTGACCCTGTGCTAAGGGCCCCAGACTTTGACAAACCATTCCTAGTAACCACAGATGTGTCCGAGCGTGGTGTGGGAGCAGTTTTAATGCAAGAAGGACTGGATCAAGAATTTCACCCTGTAGTGTTTCTCAGCAAGAAGCTGTCTGAGAGGGAAAGCAACTGGTCAGCCAGTGAAAAAGAATGTTACGCCATTGTCTACGCTCCGGAAAATCTACGCCCATATGTTTGGGGATGGCGTTTCCACCTGCAAACCGACCATGCTGCACTACCGTGGCTTCATACCTCCACGGGAAATAAAAAAAATGTATTCGGTGGAGTTTAGCTCTCCAAGATTTTGATTTCGACATCCAACACATCTCAGGAGCTTCTAACAAAGTGGATGATGCACTCTCCCATGAAAGTTTCCCAGAATCAACTGGATAAAATTGTCCTTGAGATGTGGAAAATATTCTTAGTCTTTATGTACTTGGTAGTATATTTAGAGGTGCATGTGTCTTATTAACTCTGTTTTTTCCTAGAGCTCCAGGAAGAAATCCCAGCCAGCATTTCACCCTAGCTGTGATTTGGGGGGCGTGTCATAAATATAAAGGGAAGGGTAAAGCCCTTTAAAATCCCTCCTGGCCAGAGGAAAAATCCTTTAATCTGTAAAGGGTTAAGAAGCTAGGATAACCTGGCTGGCACCTGACCAAAATGACCAATGAGGAGACAAGATACTTTCAAAGCTGGACGAGGGGAGAAACAAAGGGTCTGGCTCTGTCTGGGTGATGCTTTTGCCGGGAACAGAAAAGGAATGGAGTCTTAGAACTTAGTAAGTAATCTCGCTAGATATGTGTTAGATTCTGCTTTCTTTAAATGGCTGAGAAAATAAGCTGTGCTGAATGGAATTTAGATTCCTGTTTTTGTGTCTTTTTGTAACTTAAGGTTTTGCCTAGAGGGATTCTCTCTGTTTTGAATCTAATTACGCTGTAAGGTATTTACCATCCTGATTTTATAGAGGTGATTCTTTTGACTGTTTCTTCTATTAAAATGTTTCTTTTCAAGAACTGAATGTTTTTTTCATTGTTCTAAGATCCAAGGGTTTGGGTCTGTGGTCACCTATGCAAATTGGTGAGGATTTTTTATCAAGCCTTCCCCAGGAAAGGGGGTGTAGGGTTTGGGGAGGATTTTGGGGGGAAAGACGTTTCCAAGCGGGCTCTTTCCCTGTTATATATTTGTTAGACACTTGGTGGTGGTAGCAATAAAGTCCAAGGGCAAAAGGTAAAATAGTTTGTACCCTGGGGAAGTTTTAACCTAAGCTGGTAAAAATAAGCTTAGGGGGTTTTCATGCAGGTCCCCACATCTGTACCCTAGAGTTCAGAGTGGGGAAGGAACTTTGACACCTGTCAACTGCCCTTCTCTCCAAATCTTCCCTCTTCATGCTGAGGTGTCATTCAGACCTGTTCCTTCCCGTGTTACTCGCGTTAGGACATCTTTGAATTGTGGTGCACTACTGACCCCTGCTGTCCATTGGGAAGATTGCACCCACCTCCAAATCCGTTTTTGTCCGGTCCGCACGAGCTTTGTGCTCACTGCGGGATTCTCCAACAATAATACAGGGCGGTGTCCTCAGGTCTCAGGCTGCTCAGCTGCAAATGCACCAGGTTTTGGGGATTGTCTCTGGAGATGGTGAAGCGGCCCTTGAAGGGCTGTGCATAGTTACTGGTAGTTGCAGTTGGGTGTATTTCCCCGATCCCCTCCAGCCCCTTCCCAGGGCCCTGTCTGACCCAGCTCATTCAGTAATCGCTGAAGGTGAAGCCGGAGGCTTTGCAGGAGAGGCGGAGAGAGTCTCTCGGCTCTTTCACATCCCCTCCGGACTCCACCGGCTGAGCCTGTGAAAAAGCCCCTGAAAATAGACACGATGAGATTCGTAGAGACCCTGGCTCCCAAGTGAGATTGTAACAAACCCTGGGGGAAATCGATGTACCTGTGAAAGCTGTTTCAATGAGAAGGAAAAATAACCACAGTGCCATGTTCCCGACTGTGGGGAGAGTTCTCGTGGGGTTTGTCAGGTCTCTGGGCAGACACGGGCTGCGGACTCTGAACCCCAGAGCTGCAGAGTCAGGGAAATCGCTGGCTTTAAACAGGAAATGTAAGGGGATAATTTGCATGCACCGCTCTATATAAGAGAGACATGAACACCAATCCCAAATAACTGATATTTCCCTGAGTTTTACTCAATAGGTTTCATAGATTCTAAGCCCAAAAGGGACCATTGTGATCATCTAGTCAGACTTTCTGTGTAACACACACCTCAGAACTTCCACCAACAATTCCCAGAGCAGATCTTTTGGAAAAAATCTACCAATGTTGATCTAAAAATTATCAGTGATGGAGAATCCACCACTACCCTGATAAATTGTTCCAATGGTTCATTACTTTCACAATTAAAAACTTATTAACCACTATGATTTTGTGGGTTAAATTTCCTACTGTTCCGAGGGTCCATCAGCCCTCTGGACCACTTGAATCCCTTCAACTGAATATCGAGGAATTAAGTGGTCTATAAGCTTTGTATTGACATATCTGCCTAGGGTTGAATTTAACCTATAGAGAACAAGGATGGATAGGCCTACCTGGGTAAGAAAATTATGGGATATTCCTTTGATGCCCCACTGCATTTCCCTCTCTCTCCTTCCCTTTACTGTCCCCTCGCCCTCACTTTAAACTCTCTCTCTCTCTCTCTCTCTCTCTCTCTCATAGATCGACATGCAGAAGTATTGACAGATCCTGAAATCCTTCACTTTGCAAGGCAAACAGTTCTGTCCCTGTGCTATGAGTCTGACACATCTTTCCATCACTGGGGGGATCCCAGTCCCATTGCATCAACGGGAGTTTTGCCTTTGACTTGAATGGACCAGGATCGATCACTTCACAGCTGAGTCACTGTGGTGAAGTGTGTAGTGAGGGCAGCTGTGCTGGGAGGGAGCAGTCAGTCTATATTAGCTCTCTCCACACTTTCTTTCGTGATATTCCAGGCCTGGCCCTTTGAAAGCTTATATGTGAAATGATTCCCCTGCACTTTGCCCCTCTTAGTTAATGGTCTGTCTTTCGCAGACGTGGGCCGAAGGAAGGAAGACGATGCGATGCTACATGGTGACAGCGCTTGTGGGACAGGTTGTGTTCTGCCCTGTTGTAATCTTGAATTTTATTTCAGTTGGAACAAACGTATCGAAACACAGAGGCGCAGAATGACTGTCTGACACAGGAATTCACCAGACACCAGTGGTGTTAACTTTCAGTGCGCTCAGAAAACCACGATTCCTTCTTTTTTATAAAAGGGAATTCTTAAACTGAGACACTCTCTGTACACGGGGTGTTTTATTTTGAATGGGCAAGCGCAAGAAACTTGGAGTTTGGCTAAAGATGAATCCACTAGAGCCTGTAAAGAGGATTCCCACGCTCTGCTTGTGAATTTAGGACGAGTGACCCCCATTTCCTGCTTCCTGCAGAACGTGGCATTGGCTATTCAGGAACCCCAGACACTCTGGAAATGAAGCTGTGTGTTCAAGAAGTACGATTTGGCCTTTCTTTAGGTGCGTGCAAAGTGTGGCAAGTTTCCGGTGTGAAAAATTCTAGTTCACGTCCACCTTTGGCTGCATGGCTCCTGCTTCCTGCCTGTCTTCTCCAGCTTAGTTTGCTGGGAAAGGAGGGTGAAGGACGGAGAGCTAAGCGTGAATAACACTTTGGAGAAGGAATCTATTTCTGCATCACTAGGGAATGTTTAAGGACGGTCTCGGTTCTGACGGAACCGTGGGTCTTTCATCATCAAAGTGAATTTTCCAAGGAGTGAAGCCCGGATAAAGGACTGGAGGCTTCACACTCTGGGTTCCTCTCTGTGTGAACGGCTCTGTTCTGGCGGTGACTGTGGGCACGGAGAGGGAAGGGGATTCGCGCTGGAGGTTTCTGTGCTCACCGCAGGAGGTTTCTGATCGCTGTGTCTCTCGCACAGTGATACCGGGCGGTGTCTTCGGCTCTCAGGCTGCTCATTTGCAGATACACCGTGCTGCTGGACTCGTCTCTGGAGATGGGGAATCGCCCTTTAACTGCATCACTGTAATATGCTGCTGAACTATAAGCAGGACTGAGTATCTCTGTGACCCACTCCAGTCCTTTGCCGGGAGCCTGACGGACCCAGTTCATCCAGTAGCTGCTGAAGGTGAATCCGGAGGCTTTGCAGGAGAGGCGGAGAGATCCCCCAGGGGTTGGAATCCCCCCTCCGGACTCCACCAGCTGGACCTGTGACCGGACACCTGGAAAGAATGAGAATCACATTCACACAGGGTCTGGCTCAGAGCCCATTGGAAGCAGCAGGAAGGTTCCCGTGACTTCACTGCCCTTTGGGTCAGGTTAGGGATGTGCAGCATCCCCCGGTGTCTCCAGTCCATGTAGCGGGGAAGGGGATAAAATTACCTGGAAGGGCTGCTAGTAAGAAAGCGAGGTTCAGCCACAGTCTCATGTTGCTGACTCTGGAGGGTTTTCTGGTGGGATCTGTACTGACACCCGGACTTGTCCGTCCTCTCTGCTCACCCTGCTGGGACCTAGATATCACACGATTGTTATAGTGAGCCGAGGCACTGAATTTGCATCTCCTCCTCTTTATAAGACACATCTTGGACCTCAGCCCTCAGCAAACTCAGCCTCCTGGAGGTGGGTGTAGTGGGAAAGGGTTATGTGAGTAAAGGAGAAGATTAAGAATTTCACTCAGAATAATTTCTGCAGTGTTCTCTACAATTCTTAGAGACAAAATTCCTTAAGAACATAAGAATGGCCAGACTGGGTCAGACCAAAGGTCCATCTAGCCCAGTATCCTGTCCTCTGACAGTGGCCAATGCCAGGTGCCCCAGAGGGAATGAACAGAACAGGGAATCATCAAGTGATCCATCCCATCACCCATTCCCAGCTTCTAGCAAACAGAGGTTAGGGACACCATCCCTGCCCAACCTGCCATCCTGGCTAATAGAATTGATCTAGTTCTTTTTTGAACCCTGTTATAATCTTGACCTTCACAACATCCTCTGGCAAGGAGTTCCACAGGTTGACTGTGCATTGTTTGAAAAAAAAATCTTCCTTTTGTTTGTTTTAAACCTGATGCCTATTAATTTCATTTGGTGACCCCTTGTTCTTGTGTTATGAGAAGGAGTAAATAACACTTCCTTATTTACTTTCTCCACATCAGTCATAATTTTATAGACCTCAATCATATCCCCCCTTAGCTTACTCTATTCCAAGATGAAAAGTCCCTGTCTTATTAATCTCTCATCATACAGAAGCCATTCCATACCCCTAATCATTTTGTTGCCCTTTTCTGAACCTTTTCCAATTTGATATATCTTTTTGAGATGGCGCGACCACATCCGCACGCAGTATTCAAGATGTAGGCATACCATGGATATATATAGAGGAAATACGCTATTTTCTGTCTTATTATCTATCCCTTTCTTTATGATTCCCACATTCTGTTCGCTTTTTTGCCTGCCGCTGCACATTGAGTGGAGGTTTTCAGAGAACTATCCACAGTGACTCCAAGATCTCTTTCTTGAGTGGTAACAGCTAATTTAGCCCCATCATTTGCTGTGCATAGTTGGGTTTATGCTTTCCAATGTGCATTACTTTGCATTTATCAACACTGGGAATTTCATCTGCCATTTTATTGCCCAGCCACCTAGATTTGAGAGATCCTTTTGAACAGGGGTCTCCAATCTTTTACACCCAAGATCACTTTTTGAATTTAAGGGCAACCCAGGATCTACCTGACCCCTTTCCCAAAGTCCCACCACACTCACTCCATCCTCCACCCCTTCACTCACTCTCCCCCACCCTCACTCACTTTCACAAGGCTGGGGTAGGAGGCTGGGGTTCGACAGGGGAAGCGGGGTCCTGGCTGGGGCTGAAGGGTTCACAGTGTGGGAGGGGGCTCTGGGCTGAGCCTGGGGCAGGGTGTTGGGGTGCAGGTGGAGAGGTGAGGGCTCCGGCTGGGGGGTGCGGGCTCTGGGGTGCATGAGGGTGTGATCGAGGGGTTCGGGGGGCAGGAGGGGGATCAGGGGTGCAGGCTCCGGGTGGCGCTTACCTCAAGCAGCTCCCGGAAGCAGTGGCATGTCTCCACTCTGGCTTCTACACACTCCCCTGGTTGCCGGCCAATGGGAGCTGCAGAGGTGACAGTTGGGGCAGGGGCAGTGTGTGGAACCCCCTGGCTGCCCCTATGCATAGGAGCCGGAGCAGGAACATGCTGCAGCTTCCTGCAGCCATGTGAAGCCACGACACATGTGAAGAGGGCAAGCCCCAGACCCCACTCCCCAGCAGGAGCTGGAGGGCCGGATTAAAATGTCTGAAGGGCCAGATGTGGACCCCGGGCCATAGTTTGCCCACACCTGGGGCATGGGGTGCTGGCTCCAGGAGGGGGCTCAGGGCTGGGGGTTGGGGTGCGGCCTCCCGCCCGGAAGCATTTACCTCCAGAGGCTCACGGTCGGTGGCACAGTGTGGCTGCCACTAAGGCAGGCTCCCTGCCTACCTGTGCACGGCGCCACTCCTGGAAAGGGCCAACGCACCCCTCCGGCCCCTGGGAAGGGTCAGGCAGCACATGGCTCTGTGCACTGCCCCTCTCTGCAAGCACCACCCCCGCAGCTCCCATTGGCCACAGCTCCCCATTCCCGGCCAATGGGAGCTGTGGGGGTGGTGCTCGCAGGTAGGAGCAGCATGCAGAGGGAGAACCCTGTCTCCCCACCCCCGGGGCCACGGGGCTACGCTGGCCACTTATGGAAGCGGTGTGGGGGTGGGGCAGGCAGGCAGCCTGGCTTAGTGGCAACCTGCTGTGCTGCCGGAGATCATGATCAACCGGGTGGTGACCACTGCTCTTGTAGCTCTTCGCAGTCTGCCTGCGACTTAACTATCTTGAGTAGTTTTGTAACATCTGTAAATTTTGCCATCTCCCTGTTTACCCCAGCAGGTTCTGGGTGTTGTCTCTGGAGATGGTGAATGGTCCTTTAACCGGGCCTGTGTAGTATGTGGTGTCACCAGCCCCGTTTGTAATTGAAAATCCCCTTTCCAGTCCTTTCCCTGGAGACCTCCATGCCCAGTGCATACCGTGACTAGTGTACGTGTGTCCAGACACTTGACAGGAGAGTTTTGCAGAGTCTTCTGCCTTTTTAACTTCTGTTCCGGACTGGCTTAATTGGATTTGTGACCAGACACCTGCAAATAGACAAATATTAAAGATTGAGGCTGTGATTCAGCAAAGCATCTAAGCATGTTCTTCAGTGCTCTAGAGAATCAAAGACTGAACTGAACGTTCATTTTGGCTGCATTTGTTTCCTCCTTTAATCCCAGGTGCCTCTGAGGTTCTTACCTGAGAAAGCTGCCAGCAGGGAATGAACAATGAAACACATATTTATTTTTGAATCAGAAACCTACCGAAACAGACGAAGGAATACAGCACAAAGTAAGTTACTTGCCGTGTGCCAGAGAAGGAGAAATTCTCTGGCTCTTAAAAAGAGAAGTTGCCTTCCTTAATTTGCATGAGGCCTGAGGCCTGAGGCAGTTCAAAAAGCCTTTAAAGCCAGGCAGCAAACAAAGGGGCAGGAGAGAGGGAAGAGGAGGTAACAATAGGGGTAGGTTTGCAGATGACTTGGGTTAAGATTTCCAAAACTGCCTTTCTTCCTAATATAAACCAGGCATCTAAATGCCTTTAGGTGGCTTTGAAAATCTCAGCCAGAATTAAACTAAAACGCGGGGAGGAGAAACCGAACTGGTTTCAAGACTGAGCTTGATAAACTTATGTGGAGGGGGATGGTATGATGAGGTGGGCACATTGACAACCACTGGTAGCAAATATCCCGAAAGGCCAGTGATGGGACACTAGGTGGGGAGGGCTCTGAGTTACTACAGACAACTCTTTCCCAGGGGTCTGGCTGGTGTGTCTTGCCCACAGGCTCAAGGTCCAACTGACTGATATTTGGGGTCGGGAAGGAATTTACTGCTACCTCCCACTGCCAGATCCTTTCCTTGCCTGGTTTAGCTACACAGACAGTGAGTGTGGATGCAGCCTATGTATTTCAGACCATGTCTCCAATTTGTCAAGCTCATTCTCAATTCTAATCCTGATCTCTAAAGTGCTTGCAACCCCTCCCAGATTGGTATAAGCTGCAAACTTTATACTTTTCTTGCAAACTTTTCTTTGCCATTATCCAAGTCATTTATGGAGCTATTGAATAGAAGTGGACCCAGGACAGATACCTGTGGGACCCTTCTCCGTATTCTCTCCCAGTTTGACTGTGAAACATTGATAACTACTCTCTGAGTACATTTTCTAACTCGTTGTGCACCTACCTTATAATAGGATTATCAGTCTATATTTCCCTGGTTTGCTTATGAGAAGGCTATCTGAGACTGTATGAAATGTCTGACTAAAGTTGAGATATACCACATCTACTGTTCTTGTCCCTGCCCCCAACCCCTCGTCTTGTTACCCTCTCAAAGGAGGATATGAGGTGGGTTTTGTATGGGGAGACTCTGGCAAACCAGTAAAGTGCCTGAAACCACTATGGCTTATTGCTAAAAGCAGCCAAGTCAGCAGGCTGTAAATTGGCCATTCAGCACTCTCAGTTTGACCAAGGCAGGAGCTGGAGAGGGGAGTTTTGGGTGCCACAGAGAGGGCAGCTTGACCCTGTGTCCTTCCTGATAAGAATTATGTTGAAGTTCCTGATACATGCATCTTAGAAGAGCAGAATGTGCCCCAGGAATGTCTATTGGGGCCTCAAGTCTGCAAACTCTGGAAAAACTCCCACCTGGTTAATTGATAATCAGAAGGAACCTCTTGCTTGACCATTGAAACTGCTTACTTAACAAGTTTGCTTTAAGGGACATGTCATTCTATTACTAAGGTATAAATAAGGGGGGAAAGTTTTTTTTTTACTGACAGCACCTCACACAGAGTAAAAGTTACCAAGAGTTTTCGGTTGAAAGAACCGCGGGTAACAGGTTTGACATTATTTGTTCTTTACAAATCCATGTTGACTGTTAGTTGTCACCTCAACTTCCAGGTGCTTGCAAATTGATTATTTGCTCCATTCTTTCCGGGTACAGAAGTTAAGTTTAGTGGTTTATAATTCCTGGGTTGCCCTTATCTGCTTTTTATTGATAGGTACCACTTGCCCTCTTCGAGTCCTCTGGGATCTCTCCTGTCCTCCGAGAGTTCTCAAAAATATTCTTTAATGGCTAAGATCTCTTTGGCCAGTCCCTTAAGTATTCTCTGGTGTATTTCATCTGGCCCTGCTGACTTGAGGACGTCTAACTTGTCTAAGTAATTCTTAACTTGTTGTTTCCCTATTTTAGCCTCAGATCCTACCCCATTTACACTTATGTTCACTGTTAGTCCTCTGATTACTGCTAACCTCTTTGGTGAAAACCTAAATAAAAATGGCATTTAATATTTGAGCAATTGCTGCATTGTCTTGTGACTGTGTTTCCCTCCTCACTGAGCAGTGGTCCTTCCCTGTCCTTCATCTTCCTCTTGATTCTAATGTATTTGAAAAATGTTTTCTTGTTTCCCTAAATACTTCAATGGTTGCGATGCTCAAACACTACAGTCATGGGGACAATATAAAAACCTAAGATAGCTTGAGGGCTAGAGCTCAAACATGGCTTATTAAAAAAAGAGAAAAAAGATATGCCAATGCATATCGTTAATGGCCTGCCTAAGTCATTTAATAGGTCTGCACCTGCATGGCTAGGACACAAGGAGGGGTCTAGGCAGCTAATGCGGAGACACCATGAGCACTTTATCCAGCATCAACAGCATATTTTGGCTGAATTGTCTCTTCAGTCTAGTGGCCTTTAAAGGAATTATGGTTTCTGATCTTTTCTGGAGATATTGGGGAATATTGTGCTTTATGGGCCTGATGCAAAGGTCACTAAAGGCAAGGGGAGGACTTCCAATGGTCTGAGTGGGGTTTGGAGCAGGACCTACTGGAATGTTGATTGACATTTTGAAGGGGACTTAGGTAATGGGGTATCTAATTCCCCTTGACTTTACCCTTTGAAAATTCCAGATGTGATTCCAGAGCCCCCTGCACTGAGGCAGGATTAGACATACCTAGACCACGCCTGGTTCTTCATCTCTTCTTAAAAACCTCCAGTGATGGGGATTTCACAACCTCCCTAGGTAACCGGTTTCAACGCTGATAGTTAGATATGCTTATCCTTAGAAAGTCCTCCCCCCCCTCCCCACATATCTAACCTAAATCTCCCTTGATGGATTTTGCATTTGTTTATTTTCTGAAAGTCACAGAATCATAGAGACGATAGTTGCTCCTGACGGAGAATCCACCACGACTCTTGATCAGTTGTTCCAATGGTTAATTCACCTCAATGTCTTTTTAAAAAATCACCTTCTTTCCAGCTGGACATTGTCTAGCTTCAGCTTCCAGCATTGGATCCTGTTGTACCTTTGTCTGCCAGATTGAAGAGCACATTATCAAATTTCTCTTCCAGATCTAGGATCTACAACCGACACCAGGGTAAAGACTCCTTGTTTATTCCTCCAGCCATGGGACGGAAGAATAATCTAGTGGCTATAGCTTGAGTCTCGGTATGAATATTCCTGGGGTCTTTCCCACACACACAGGGATGGGACCCGGGAGAGCCCACGTGCCAGGTCTGCGAGGGGAGAGCGACTCAGAACAGGACTCACTCCGGATTGGAGTTCAAGGATGGAGCGAGGCATCTGTGCACCGCAGCCCAGCGGGACTCTGGGCAGGAAGGGGAGACACATTGCCCGGGAACCGAGAGTGGTAGCGGGCGGTGCCTTTGGGCTTGAGGCCGGTCATTTTCAGATTCAGCAGGTTGTTGTCTCTGGAGATGGTGAATCTCACTCAGTGGGAGCTGCGCCCTGTGACCCTCGTGCCCCCCTGTCCCTCCCCCCCACGGGCCTCTGCTTCTCCCTCGGCAGCCGCCTCCCCCTGAGCGACCCCATGAAATCCCACCGTGTCCCTGTCCACAGCCCTTAGCCACGTGACTGTCCCCAATGCCCTGCGGGCCAGCGCTGGGCTGAGTGATGCCATCGGGGCTGAGGGGCGGGGCCTTTTATCTCCATGGTGACTCTGTGACATGGGGGCACTTTATTGTGGGCAGGATCCTGAGCTGCACCGTTTACACCAGGGCTGTGATTTCCAGCTGTCAAATGGATGGAAAAAATGCTCGAGTCTCTTTGGAAAGTCCCGGCGGTGCCACATCCCCAGGCGCAGCGGAGCGGGGTTTATTCCGGCGCCGGCTGATCTCTGCCCCCCAGCCCCGCCCGGACCCTGCATGGCACATTTCCACACCCCGGCCTCCATCTCTGGGGTAGGGAAATGGGCCATTCAGAGTCCGGAACGGAAGGGTTAAAACTGGCGGGAGGTTTGTGTTCCGTTCCCCCGGGTGCCGGGTCTCCTGCCCGAGCCCGAAGCGGGGGGTGTCGCTGCTGCCCCCGCGCGGCCGCCGGGAGAAGGGCGATTCCGCCGCCTGGGTTTTTGTACGATCACAAACCGGTTTGGTGTCACTGTGTCTCTCGCACAGTAATAGCGGGCGGTGTCCTCGGGCTTCAGGCCGGTCATTTGCAGATACAGCTCACTCTTGGCGTTATCCCTGGAGATGGTGAATCGCCCTTTCACTGCATCGAGGTAGTATGTAGCACTCCCACCGGGGTTTATGTAAGCGACCCATTCCAGTCCCTTCCCGGGAGCCTGGCGGACCCAGCTCATCCAGTAGCTGCTGAAGGTGAACCCGGAGGCTTTGCAGGAGAGGCGGAGAGAGTCTCCGGGCTTCTTCACACCCCCTCCGGACTCCACCAGCGTCTGGGACCGGACACCTGGGAATAAAGACAGGCCATTAATATCGGTATCAAAACAGCGAGAACACAATATTCTTCTAACTCTGCCAGTTCTTCAGAGGAGGAAAATACCTTCCAAAGCTGCCACAGCGACAATGACAAGGAGCAAAAATCCCATTTTGCCGGGTGCTGGAGGGGAAAGTTCTCAGGGGACTGGCTGGTGACTGCACAGAGCCAGGGGGCTGCGGATTGTGTCTCCGGGTGCAGCCTGGGCAGAGGGAGGCAGAGATTTAAAGAGGAAACTGTCTCCCTCATTTGCATGCCCCGCTTTATAAGAGACACTGTCCTGCTGCCAGTGATCGGATTCACTCGCCCCAGGGCTCCGGCTGCAGGAGTCAGAGTGTCCCGTCCGGTGTGTCTGTGCAGCGCCGGGCACAGGGTGCTGGGGTCCCCCTCATACTTTTGCACACCTGGGAGGAATGAACAGCTCCCTGCAGGGACTGTATTTCCTCCCATAGGAACTAAGGGCCTGACTACTGTAATGTGATATTGTGGATTGGGGGGGTGGGGGTGGGGTGAGGATTATCAGCTTCGAAGCCCCGTTCCACGCGGACAAGGGATATGCAATGTCCGGTCAGTGGGGTCAGTGTCTGGTGGCGGGGGGTCGTGTCCCAGGGATCCATTCGTCTGGGCCCCCCGATGGAGAAGGAAGATTTCCCATGACGCTGGGAGGGATTTGGGAGGGAAGCCCCTTTCCCTTCCCAGTAGTGACCAGATACATTGACATGATCCATGACACAAAGAACGTGACCTGAGCAAGCCTGGCTCCTGCTTTGGAGCAGGTCTGGGGACCCGCCTGTGGGTGCAGGTGGGAGCAGCTGAGGACAGAGTTAAAGTTTTGCAGCGGAGCCTCCCTGACATTAGAGGGCAGAGAGTTGTGTTTCTGAGAAGTTTTCTTTAGGGGAGAGTCGAGGAGTCAGGCAACAGTGAAGGAAGATTATGATCCAAGGCTGATGTTTATATTCCTGTTCCCGGTCACACTCCACTTCCCATTTGCACTCGGATTGCAAACTCGGTGGGACTGAGAGAAGTTTTATGGTCTGTGTTTTTACCGTGCCTAGGACTATGGGATCCTAGACTATAATTAAGAACACAAAACGGCCAGACCGGGTGAGACCAAAGATCCGTCTAGTCCAGTATCTTGTCTCCCTGCAGTGGCCAACGCCAGGTGCCCCAGAGGGAACGAACAGAACAGGGAATCACCGAGTGATCCACCCCCTGTCGCCCATTCCCGGCTTCTGGAGACCCTGGGCACTGGGACCACAACCAGCACCAAATCTATCACCGCTGAGCATCATCATCAAGATCATTTACTTCGTTAATTATTAATTAGCAATAAAGTGCACACAGAAGTTTTCTCCTGGTTGTGTTTAAAGAACTTGTGTGATATGAACGCTACATGTTTTCACAACATCCCCGTGATGTAATATTGAGGGATAACAACAAAAAGAACAAAACTATTTCCATTCCCACTTCCATTCAGACAAGTATAAGCATTCACGCTGAAACACAGATTTCCATTCCCATTACCACTCATGTTCCCTTTCATATCCCCAAACTCATTCACACACATTGGATAGATAGATAGAGAGAGAGAGAGAGAGAGAGAGAGAGAGAGAGAGAGAGAGAGAGATAGATAGATGTCTCCAACAATGATAACATTCCTTAGGGGCATTTGTCACTGAACTTTATGTGTTTCATTACTGCTTATATTTCCTGCATTGGTAGCTCCAGAGCAATGATCCCTGCAAGAAGCAAGGAATATAGAACACGAAACGATTTTATACAGTCCTCGGGACGTTCAATCAAATTCTAAATATTTCATCTTCTCCATTCTGTAAAATAAAACTGAGCACAAATCGGTGCCTTTGGCATAACGTTGACTATTGGGGTTAATTCCTGTCTTTTCTTAGATTTGCCCATTTCAAAACCCAGACGCGGTGTGAACCCACCGTTGGTTTTGGTGATGGGCTTTGTGACTCTGGTCTAGTCTCTCACACAGTGATTCCGGCCTGTGTCCTCGGGTCTCCGGCTGCTCGTTTGTAAATACAGCCAGCTGTTGGGATTGTCTCGGGAGGCAATGAATGGCCCTTGTTTCGCTGAATCGGTGTAGTGTGAACTCTTTCCCTTGTCCTCTGCCCTGGAGAGGCGCTCCAGACGGACCCAGCGCTGTGACTATCCGGGAGACTGGGTGTGGGTTCAGAATTTGTCCCCTGAAGAGGAAAGAAAGAGGAAGGATCCCAAAAAAATAACGTTCTGTCTTTGTGGAAAGGTGTCAACTCCTTCACCTGCGGTAAAATTAAGGAGGAGGAACAATAATAAGAATAAAAAGGGTTTGTTGTTGCTCGCCTCTTTCCCAGAACTGATCTCATTTTCACTTAGAGACCTTGGGCTCCCCCAACACCAAACTACTCTCATTACTGCAGGGGAAGGCTTTTGTCTGAGCTCAGACCGGCTTCCCTCACTGTGTCTCTCGCACAGTGATACCGGGCGGTGTCCTCGGGCTTCAGGCCGGTCATTTGCAGATACAGCTCACTCTTGGCGTTATCCCTGGAGAGAGTGAATCGCCCTTTCACTGAATCGAGGTAGTATACAGGACTCCCACCGCTGCTGATATAAGAGACCCATTCTAATCCCTTCCCGGGAGCCTGGCGGACCCAGCTCATCCCGTAGCTGCTGACGGTGAACCCGGAGGCTTTGCAGGAGAGGCGGAGAGAGTCTCCGGGCTTCTTCACATCCCCTCCGGACTCCACCAGCTGGATCTGCGAGCGGACACCTGGGAATAAGCCATGTTATAAATTATATGAGTACCCATAGCAATAATGTAATCTTCCTCTGCCGCTGCAATGCATTTAGGGGGAGAAATTACCTTCCAAAGCTGCTATAATGAGAACATAGTGGAGCCAAAGCCTCATTTCCCCTGGTGTTGGAGGGAAAGTTCTCACCGGATTGCCTGGTAACTGGACAGACCCAGGGGGCCGCGGGTTGTGAATCTGGGTGTAGCCTGGCTAGAGAGAGGCTCAGATTTAAACAGGAAACTGACACCTTTATTTGCATATCCACTTCCTTATAAGAAACAGCAACTCCTTCCTCCAGCGGTCACACTGTCTGGGGCTGGGGATCCAAGACAAGGAGGAAGACCCGTAACTAGAGAAATAAGGATAGATAGATAGATAGATAGATAGATAGATGGGGTGGATGGGGATAGATAGATTAGATAGATAGGATCTAGTGTCATAACATAGTGTCCAGCTAGTGTCTTAACAAGGGACCAGGCGATTCTGGTGCTCCTAATGGTCTCAAGTTGCAGTGAGGGAGGTTTAGGTTGGATATTAGGAAAAACTTTTTCACTAGGAGGATGGTGAAACACTGGAATGCGTTACCTAGGGAGGTGGTAGAATCTCCTTCCTTAGAAGTTTTTAAGGTCAGGCTTGACAAAGCCCTGGCTGGGATGATTTAATTGGGGATTGGTCCTGCTTCGAGCAGGGGGTTGGACTAGATGACCTCCTGAGGTCCCTTCCAATTCTATGATTCTATGATTGATTCTATTTTGCCTGTTGCTCGTGTGTTGCTGGGGGTATGGCAACTCTGTTTAACCAGATTGATCTCATGACCAGGGCTCCAGGTGAGCATGAAGATGATTTGACTGTGCTACCCACTGACAGTGTGGAAAATTTTAACACGAAGAAAATAATTCCAAAGCTTGTGTGTGTTGAGCTTGGTAACTTGCAGTGTTGCCAGCAAGAAGGGCTGCAAAGGGAAAGAGAGCACCTCTAACCTTTTAACTATGGAGTCTAGCAGCTTGCCTGAAAGGGGGTTGTATAAAAATCCTCTAGATGGGCCAGAGGTGATTCTGGGTTTAAATGAAATTCAGAAGGAGTTGGTTGTGGCTTAGCAGAGCAATGCGTCTGTGGAGCAAGATAAAGGGGAATTGTTGCTTAAAGAAGCTCCTAAGGAGAAGAATCCTCATGGTAGTTTTTGCCACGGTAGATTTTGTGAGCAGTTTGCTGTAACTGAGAGGTGTGGAAGTGATTTGATTAAGGGAGTTTCAGTTTCTAACTGCCAGAGTCTTTCAGATATGTATGGATCCATGACCTTGCTTTTGAAAAATCCAGTGTGGATAGCCTAAAAGGTCTCAGATGGAATAAAAATTGTTTGGGATGTTGAACAGCCCTATAACCAAGTGACTGAGCTTGGCCAGCCTGTTGGGGAAACAATGTTGTTGGAACAGGAATGTCACCATGTTGACTCTTGGAGGGAACAGTCTGTGTCTCAGGTTCGGAGAGAAGACTGCGTAGCTGAATCTACAGACCAAGACAGCGGTGAAGTTAATCTCTTGAGAATACAGAAGATAGCAGGCAAAATTTCATCTCTAAATACTTTAGATATATCTTTCGGTCTCTTAGTGAACCTAACATCTGATTCCATGTGGAAGCAGAGGTTGGTAATGGAAGGACAAAAGAACCTTGGGTCTAACATGCTACTGAAAATGGATAGTATCTCTTTAAGACAGAGTCCAGCCTTGGAATTGTTATTAGTTAAGAATCTGAAAAGCAGTCAACAAACTAGTGTCTGTGCTGATGCAAATTTCCTAACAGACAGGGGGAGAAAGACTTGCCCATAGGCCTTAGCAAAGAGGACACACCCAGCCAGACAATGGATTCTGTTACACAAAAGAGCTCAGATTTTGACACCTGCCTCCCCCCCCTCTTCCCCAAGAACAGGGGAGGAAGGGAAAGACTAAACCTTTCAAATAAAAGCCACCGGTTAACCCTAAAATGCCAAAACCCCAATGGTACTGAGCCAAAGGCGTGGCATGACAAAAATGATTGGAAATGTACACTTGTAATTAATTTAATGTTCATATTAATGTTAATGTTAACTCTTGTGACTAATATTTTGCTGATACCAAAAACTGTGAAAATGTACAAAGTGCCTAATCTTTTGGAAAAACCTTTGAACATGTTGGAAGTGATACATAAGAGCACACTTTATGTTAAAAGACCTTGTGGTATTGATATTTCACAGGGAGTGCCTTAACTAGTCTTGAAACTGTACACAGGAGAAAAGACATTGCAGACCTAATGTGCTGTATGAAAAGGGAAACTGAGGCATGTTACCATGATCTTGCTTCCATGACTAAATGCAAAGATTCCTACACTACACTTTGGAGAACATTAATATCTACATTGACTTGATATGAATTGGGTTCCAAACATTTGCCAGAGCTTGCATAAATAAATTAGCTATTTTCATTATCTTAGGGCAAGATCACATGAAACAAACAGGAATCATACTGCAAGAGCAGATCCAATCTACTATTGATTTAACCAAGTTTTACCTTGGGTTTGTAAAGAAATTCAATCACCTCGTTACTTCCATAATGAACCTTACAAAGAAACATCCTGTTTTAGTGAAGCATGATTTTGATAAACCATTTCACTAGTTATCTTAGGTGCATGTACATGAAAGCAAGAAGCCTGGGAAACAAGCAGGAAGAACTGGAAGTCCTGGCACAATTAAGGAACTATGATGTGATTGGAATAACAGAAACTTGGTGGGGCAGTTCACATGACTGGAGCAGTGTCACGGATGGGTATAAACTGTTCAGGAAGGACAGGCAGAGGAGGAAAGGTGGAGGAGTTGCATTGTATGTAAGAGTTGCATTGTATGCACAGAGCTCCAGTTTGAAAATGGAGAAAAGCCTGTTGAGAGTCTTTGGGTTAAGTTTAGAGGCGAGAGCAACAAGGGTGATATCATGGTGGGTGTGTGCTATAGATCACTGGATCAGAAGGATGAGGTAGACGAGGCTTTCTTCAGACAACTAACTGAAGTTTCCAGATTACAGGCCCTGGTACTAATGGGGGACTTCAATCACCCTGAGATCTGCTGGGAGAGCAATACTGCAGTGCACAGACAATCCAGGAAGTTTTTGGAGAGTGTTGGGGACAACTTCCTGGTACAAGTGCTGGAGCAACCAACTAGGGGCCATGCTCCTCTTGACCTGCTGCTCACAAACAGGGAAGAATTGGTAGGGGAAGTAGAAGTGGGAGGCAACGTAGGCAGCAGTGACCATGAGATGGTCGAGTTCAGGATCCTCACAAAAGGAAGAAAGGAGAGTAGTAAAATATGGACCCTTGGACTTCAGAAAAGCAGACTTCGACTCCCTTAAGGAACTTAAGGATCCCCTGGGAGGCTAATATGAGGGGGAAAGGAGGCCAGGAGAGCTGGCTGTATTTAAAGAAGCCTTAGTGAGGCGCAGGAACAAACCATCCCGATGTGCGGAAAGAATAGCATATATGGCAGGTGACCAGCTTGGCTTAACAGTGAAATCTTCGGGGAACTTAAAAGCAAAAAGGAAGCTGACAAGAAGTGGAAATTTGGCCAGATGACGAGGGAGGAGTATGAAAATATTGCTAGAGCAATACAGGGGTGTAATCAGGAAGGCCAAGGCACAATTGGAGTTGCAGCTAGCAAGGGATGTGAAGGGGAACAAGAAGGGTTTCTACAGGTATGTTAGGAACAAGAAGAAGGTCAAGGAATGTGTGGGACCCTTCCTGAATGGGGGAGGCAACACAGTGACAGATGATGTGGAAAAAGCTGAAGTACTCAATGCTTTTTTTGCCTCGGTCTTCACAAACACGGTCAGCTCCCAGACTGCTGCACTGGGCAACACAGTATGGGGAGTAAGTGAGCAGCCCTCACTGGTGAAAGAACAGGTTAAAGACTATTTAGAAAAGCTGGACATGCAGAAGTCCCCGGGTCCAGATCTAATGCATCCGAGGGTGCTGGGGGAGTTGGCTGATGTGATTGCAGAGCCATTGGCCATTCTTTTTGAAAATTTGTGGCAATAGGGGAAGGTCCCGGACGATTGGAAAAAGGCAAATATAGTGCCCATATTTTAAAAAGGGAAGAAAGAGAACCTGGGGAACTACAGACAGGTCAGCCTCATTTCAGTCCCTGGCAAAATCATGGAGCAGGTCCTCAAGGAATCCATTTTGAAGAACTTGGAGGAGAGGAAGGTGATCAGAAACAGTCAACATGGATTAACCAAGGGCAAGTCATACCTGACCAACCTGATTGCCTTCTATAATGAGATAACTGGCTCTGTGAATATGGGGAAAGCAGTGGATGTGATATATCTTGACTTTAGCAAAGCTTTTGATATGGTCTCCCACAGTATTCTTGCCAGCGAGTTAAAAAGGTATGGTTTGGATGAATGGACTATAAGGTGGATAGAAAGCTGGCTAGATTGTCGGGCTCAGTGGGTAATGATCAATGTCTTGATGTCTAGTTGGCAGCCGGTATCAAGCAGAGTGCCCCAGGGGTCGGTCCTGGGACCAGTTTTGTTCAACATCTTTATCAATGATCTGGATGATGGGATGGATTGCACCCTCTGCAAGTTCTCAGATGACACTAAGCTGCGGGGAGAGGTAGATACACTGGAGGGTAGGGATAGGGTCCAGAGTGGCCTAGACAAATTAGAAGATTGGGCGAAAATAAATCTGATGAGGTTCAACAAGGACAAGTGCAGAGTCCTGTACTTCAGAAGGAAGAGTCCCATGCACTGTTACAGGCTGGGGAGCAACTGGCTAAGCAGCAGTTCTGCAGAGAAATACCTGGGGATTACAGTGGAAGAGAAGCTGGATGTGAGTCAGCAGCGTGCCCTCGTTGCCAAGAAGGCCAACGGCAAGTTGGGCTGTATTATTGGGAGCATTGCCAGCAGATCGAGGGAAGTGATTATTCCCCTCTGTTCGGCACTGGTGAGGCCACACGCGGAGTGTTACGTCCAGTTTTGTTCCCCCCACTACAGAAGGGATGTGGACAAATTGGAGAGAGTCCAGCGGAGGGCAATGAAAATGATTAAGGGGCTGGGGCACATGACTTACGAGGAGAGGCTGAGGGAACTGGGGTTATTTAGTCTGCAGAAGAGAAGAGTGAGGAGGGATTTGACAGCAGCCTTCAGCTACCTGAAGGGGGGTTCCAAAGAGGATGGAGCTCGGCTGTTCTCAGTGGTGGCAGATGACAGAACAAGAAGCAATGGTTCAAGTTGCAGTGCGGGAGGTTTAGGTTGGATATAAGGAAACACTATCTCACTAGGAGGGTGGTGAAGCACTGGAATGGGTTACCTGGGGAGGTGGTGGAATCTCCATCCTTAAAGGTTTTTAAGGCCCGGCTTGACAAAGCCTTGGCTGGGATGATTTAGCTGGTGTTGGTCCTGCTTTGAGCAGGGGGTTGGACTAGATACCTCCTGAGGGCTCTTCCAACCCTGATCTTCTATGATTCTATGATTTCTGTTGTACACTAACACTTCTGCTCCTGGGCTAGAAGCTGTAGTAATACAGAACTAAGAACGGGAAGATCCAATGATGCATTCAGCAGTGCCTGGGACACCCCTTCCCGCATCAATTTTGCGTCGGGGGTGTGACGTTATCTGGATTTTATTTGAGGAAATTGTTTTAAAGAACCACTCATCTTTAAGTCTAGTGGTTTTGGTGGTGATACAAGCACTGGAAAAGCTAAGGAAACTGCGTTTCTGACTTCTTGTCAGCTAGTGTGGAGAAACGTCAGTTTACTTTTGTTGCTGGTTTGGTATATCTTATGAGATAATAACTACCAGTTTTAGGGTGTATGTTCCCTATTTCTCAGCAGTTTGTCCTGAATTTGGTATTCTCAGATGTGACCCACCGAGGCACGGTTATAGCCAGATCCCCAGTGAGTGTAAATCAGGAGTAACTCAAGTCTAGTTGAAGAGGATCCTAAAGGGAGCGGGAAAGAATCCACTGATCGTCCTTCATGTGGGAATAAATGATACCGATAGATTCTCGCTGGAACATATCAAGGGAGACTATGTCAGGCTGGGGAAGACACTTAAGGAAATCAAGGCTCAGGTGATCTTCAGTGGGATTCTGCCTGTTCCTAGAGAAGGGCAACAAAGGTGTGACAAGATTATGACTATCCACAGATGGCTCAGGCAGTGGTGCTATAAGGAGGGAGTTGGGATGTGTGGCCACTGGGAGGCATTCATGGACAGAGGACAGTTCTCTCGGGATGGACTTCATCTGAGTAGGGAAGGAAACAGACTTCTAGAATGGAGGCTGGCACAACTAATTAAGAGAGCTTTAAACTAGGAATTTGTGGGAGATGGTTGGTTGGGGGATGTCCAGGTAATTTCCACGCCAGATTTTAACATTGAGAGGGAAGAAAACAACAAAGTAAGAAAGGATACAGCCGTGGGTAGGAGAATGGACACAAGGAGGAAGGGCAGTGTGGGTACCAGTCTAATAGGTCATACTGGCTGTAGAATGTCCGTGCCTAATCGGGTACAGAATGTGAGCGAGGCCAAACAGCAAAAATTAAGATGTTTGTACACCAATGCGAGGAGCCTAGGTAACAAAATGGAGGAACTAGAGCTACCGGTGCAGGAAGTGAAACCAGATATTACAGGGATAACAGAAACAGGGTGGAATAGTCGTCATGACTGGACTACTGCTATTGAAGGGTATGTGCTGTTTAGGAAAGACAGAAATAAAGGTAAAGGTGGTGGAGTAGCACTGTATATCAATGATGAGGTAGAATGTAAAGAAATAAGAAGCAATGGGATGGATCAGACAGAGTCTGTCTGGGAAAAAATTACACTGGGGAAGAAAACTACTAGTGCCTCCCCTGGGGTCGTGCTCGGGGTGTGCTATAGACCGCCAGGGTCTAATTTGGATATGGATAGAGCCCTCTTTAATGTTTTTAATGAAGTAAATACTAATGGAAACTGCGTGATCATGGGAGACTTTAACTTCCCAGATATAGACTGGAGGACGAGTGCTAGTAATAATATGGCTCAGATTCTCCGAGATGCGATAGCTGATGGATTCCTCTGCAACTAGGGTTTTTGATTTTAAAAGGGCTGACTTTCCAAAATTAAGGAAATTAGTTAGGGAAGTGGATTGGACTGAAGAACTTATGGATCTAAAGGCAGAGGAGGCCTGGGATTACTTTAAGTCAAAGCTACAGAAGCTATCAGAAGCCTGCATCCCAAGAAAGGGGGGAAAAATCATAGGCAGGACCAAGCTGGATGAGCAAACATCTAGGAGAGGGGATTAAGAAAAAGCAGAAAGCCTACAAGGAGTGGAAGATGGGAGGGATCAGCAAGGAAAGCTACCTTATTGAGGCCAGAACATGCAGGGATAAAGTGAGAAAGGCTAAAAGTCAAGTAGAGTTCGACCTTACAAAGGGAATTAAAACCAATAATAAAAGGGTCTACAGCCATATAAAAAGAAAACAAAGAAAGAAGAAATGGGACCGCTAAACACTGAGGATGAAGTGGAGTTTAAGGATAATCTAGGCATGGCCCAATATCTAAACAAATACTTTGCCTCAGTCTTTAATGAGGCGAATGAGGATCTTAGGGATAATGGTAGCATGACAAATGGAAATGAGGATATGGAGGTAGATATTACCATATCTGAGGTAGAAGCAAAACTCAAACAGCTTAATGGGACTAAATTGGGGGGGCCCAGATAATCTTCATCCAAGAATATTAAAGGAATTGGCACATGGAATTGCAAGCCCATTGGCAAGAATTTTTAATGAATCTGTAAACTCAGGCATTGTACAGTATGACTGGAGAATTGCTAACATAGTTCCTATTTTTAAGAAAGGGGGGAAAAAGTGATCCAGGTAACTACAAGCCTGTTAGTTTGACAACTGTAGTATGCAAGGTCTTGGAAAAAAAAATTGAAGGAGAATGTAGTTAAGGACATTGAGGTCTATGGTAATTGGGACAAAATACAACATGGTTTTACAAAAGGTAGAGCATGCCAAACCAAACTGATCTCCTTCTTTGAGAAAGTAACAGATTTTTTAGACAAAGGAAACTCAATGGATATAATTTACCTAGTTTTCAGTAAGGCATTTGATACGGTCCCACATGGGGAATTATTAGTTAAATTGGAATAGATGGGGATCAATATGAAAAATGAAAGGTGGATAAGGAATTGGTTAAAGGGGAGACTACAGTGGGTCATACTGAAAGGTGAACTGTCAGGCTGGAGAGAGGTTACCAGTGGAGTTCCTCAGGGATCGGTTTTGGGACCAATCTTATTTAATCTTTTTATTACTGACCTCGGCACAAGAAGTGGGAGTGTGCTAATAAAGTTTGCAGATGATACAAAGCTGGGAGGTATTGCCAATTTAGAGAAGGACCGGGATATCATACAGGAGGATCTGGATGACCTTGTAAACTGGAGTAATAGTAATAGGATGAAATTTAATAGTGAGAAGTGTAAGGTCATGCATTTAGGGATTAATAACAAGAATTTTAGTTATAAGCTGGGGATGCATCAATTAGAAGTAACGAAGGAGGAGAAGGACCTTGGAGTATTGGTTGATCACAGGATGACTATGAGCCGCCAATGTGACATGGCTGTGAAAAAAGCTAACGCGGTCTTGGGATGCATCAGGTGAGGTATTTCCAGTAGAGATCAGGAGGTGTTAGTACCTTTATACAAGGCACTGGTGAGCCCTCATCTGGAATACTGGGTGCAGTTCTGGTCTCCCATGTTTAAGAAGGATGAATTCAAACTGGAACAGGTACAGAGAAGGGCTACTAGGATAATCCGAGGAATGGAAAGCCTGTCTTATGAAAGGAGACTCAAGGAACTTGGCTTGTTTAGCCTAACCAAAAGAAGGCTGCGGGGAGATAGGATTACTCTCTATAAATATATCAGAGGGATAAATACCAGGGAGGGAGAGGAATTATTGAAGCTTAGTACCAATGGACACAAAAACAAATGGATATAAACTGGCCATCAGGAAGTTTAGACTTGAAATTAGTCGAAGGTTTCTAACCATCAGAGGAGTGAAGTTCTGGAACAGCCTTCCAAGGGAAGCAGTGGGGGCAAAAGACCTAACTGGCTTCAAGATTAAACTCGATAAGTTTATGAAGGAGATGGTATGATGGGATAACATGATTTTGGCAATTAATTGGTCTTTAACCATTCATGGTAAATAGGCCCAATGGCCTGTGATGGGATGTTAAATGGGGTGGGATCTGAGTTACTACAGAGAATTCTTTCCTGGGTATCTGGCTGGTGAACCTTCCCACATGCTTAGGGTTCAGCTGATCACCATATTTGGGGTCGGGAAGGAATTTTCTTCCAGGTCAGATTGGAAGAGGCCCTGGGGGTTTTTCGCCTTCCTCTACAGAATGGGGCACGGGTCACTTGCTGTAGGAGTCTCTGCACCTTGAAGTCTTTAAACTATGATTTGAGGACTTCAATAGCTCAGACATTGGTGAGAGGTTTATTGCAAGAGTGGGTGAGTGAGATTCTATGGCCAGTATTGTGCAGGAGGTCAGACTAGATGATCATAATGGTCCCTTCTGACCTTAATATCTATGAGTCTATGATTCTAGTGAAAGCAGTTGCAGAGACTTTACACTAGCTGAAGATTTGGCCCCATGAGGAATTCGCTCCATCCGTTGGGTGTGATACAAACCCAAAGGAGGGCAAGAGGATGAATCCCGTTGTCTCTGATTGGCACTGGATCAATCCCTCAATGTGCTTGTCTCCTTTACACCGACAGGAGGGGTCCTGTGAGTCTGACACAGAGATGGGCCCCAAGAGAGCCAAGGCACCAGGTCTCCGAGGGGAGAGTGATTCAGAACATGACTCACTCCAGATTGGGGTTCACAGATGAAACGAGGGATCTCTGCACCCAGCGGGGCTCTGGGAAGGAAGGGGAGACACATTGCCCCGGAACGGAAGGATTAAAACTGATGGGAGGTTTGTGTTACATTCATCCTCGGTTGCTGGGACGTGATAACAGTTTGCAAGTACATAAAAGGAGGAGTACAAGGAGGAGGGAGACAAATTATTCTCTTTAACCTCTGAGGATAGGACAAGAAGCATTGTGCTTAAATTGCATCAAGGGAGGTTTGACATTAGGAAAAACTTCCTAACTGGCAGGGTGCTTAAGCACTGGAATAAGTTTCCAGGGAGGTTGTGGAATCTCCATCAGGGAAGATTTTTAAGAGCAGGTTGGACAAACACCTGTCAGGGATGGTCTAGAGAATACTGAATCCTGCCATGAGTGCAGGGGGCGGAAGGAGATGACCTCCCGAGGTCCCTTCCAGTCCCAGGAGTCTATGGCTCTATAGATGGATATTGAGCTCTGAAACCTGAGCACGGATTTCTTTTTCACTCTGGTTGTAGGTCCCGTTCCTGTGCCCAGGGCTGGGCTGTTTGTGGCAGTGCTGCCCCCGCGCGGCGCACGGGAGAAGGGCGGTTCTGCCGCTCGGGTTTTTGTGTGAGCCCTGTCGGGATTCCCCTCGCTGTGTCTCTCGCTCAGAGATACCGGGCGGTGTCCTCGGGCTTTGGGCCGGTCATCTGCAGATACAGCAGGCTGTTGGGGTCATCTCTGGAGACGGTGAATCGCCCTTTTACCGAGTCACTGTTGTCTATGCTAGTGCTGTAAATGCTGGCGGTCCCTTCCCAAGAGCTTGGCGGACCCAGCTCATCTCATAGCTGCTGAAGGTGAACCCGGAGGCTTTGCAGGAGAGGCGGAGAGAGCCTCCGGGCTTCTTCACATCCCCTCCGGACTCCACCAGCTGCAGCTGGGACCGGGCACCTGGGACTAACAATTAATTATGGGGAACATGAGTACCTCGGGCAATAATGCCGCACCTCCCCAGCACATCCAACCCATGGAAAGGAGAATGGACCTTCCGGAGATGCTGCAATGAGAACCAGGTACAACCAAAGCTTCATTTCCCCTGGTACTGGAGGGGAAAGTTCTCCGGGGACTGGCTGGTGACTGCACAAACCCAGGGGGCTGCGGATTGTGTCTCCGGGTGCAGCCTGGGCAGAGAGAGGGACAGATTTAAACAGGAAACTCTCGCCCTCATTTGCATGCCCCGCTCCTTATAAGAGACACCCGCCATTTCCTAGCCCGAATTCAGTTTCTTTGTGTGGGGCTGAGAGAAGAGGCGGCGCTTTATCTCTGTGGCACCTAACCCTTGTCTCAGTCGGAGCTTCCTACTCGACCATAAGGAGAGAAACTGGCATCTTCTTTATCCCTCCTCTCGCTCCCCCACCTAACCGTGACCCTGAGGATAAACGCCACCTTCATATATGTCTGAACCGGAAAACTACATGAATACCTGACTTAGAGCCCCAAAACCGGACTTTACCCGGGGTGCAGTTCTAACCTTGAATGTAAATTCTAACCTGAGTTTTAACACTGGCCTCAACCTTCATCCCTACCTCGAAACTAACACTAGGCGAGGCTTTGGGGAGTCCTGGGCTGTATCTCAGTCAGTAGGAGCTGCGCTCTGTGACCCTCGTGCCCCCCTGACCCCCACCCACGGGCCTCTGCTTCTCCCTCGGCAGCCGCCTCCCCCTGAGCGACCCCATTAAATCCCTTCGTGTTCCTGTTCCCAGCCCTTAGCCACGTGACTGTCCCCAATGCCCTGCGGGCCAGCTCTGGGCTGTGATGTCATCGGGGGCTGAGGGGCGGGGCCTTTTATCTCCATGGTGACTCTGTGACATGGGGGCACTTTATTGTGGGCAGGATCCTGAGCTGCACCATTTACACCGGAGCTGTGATTTCCAGCTGTCAAATGGATGAAAAAAAATGCTCGAGTCTCTTTGGAAAGTCCCAACGGTGCCACATTCCCAGGCTCAACGGTGTGCGGTTTATTCCGGTGCTGGGTGATCTCTGCCCCCAGGACCAGCTCTAGGCACCAGCGAAGCAAACTTACGTGCTTGGGGTGGCAAAAATCCTAGAGCCGGCCCTGCCAGCGAGCCACCGCCGCAGAGGCAGAGGGAGGGGCCGGGCCCGGAGCAACCCCCGAGAGGAGGAGATGCTGCCCGTGGCATGGGCTGAGTGGCCTCCTCCGGCCCTGCTGAGCCAGACTTCACTGCAAACAGCTGGCCTGGCGCACAGAGCTGCCCCTGGACTCGGGACTGACCCATCCAGAGCCGCTTCCCCCTGCCAGGCTGACTTGCCTGGGACTGGTCCAGCATCGTGACCCGGGCGTCTCGACACCAGCCCGCCCCCAGGCTCTGGGCACCATCCCTGCTCCCCGGCTGTTCTGGTGCTGCGGGACTCAGCTCTGCCCTCCGAGCCCTGGGGGCTCCACGGGGCTCCATGCCGGTGGAGTTTGGCTGGAGGTGCATGGCCAGGTACCCTTTTGTGGGTCTTAAATGAGCAACTGCAGGGGCCTGGCTTTGGATGCCCCTGGACCAGTTGCTCCTTCCCTCCAGTTAGGTGCCAGAGGAATGGAGAAAGATTTGACATTTGCCATCTTTAGGAAGAGGTCCAATGAAGCACCAGTCAGCCCAACTTCAATCCTGGAAAGGGACTGGAAGAAATGACTAAACAATGCATTTGTAAGCTCCTGGTGGATGACGAGGACTAGCCAGCATGGATTTGCCAAACCAGCTGAATTTCCTTCTTTGGCAGGGTCACTGGCCCAGGGGATGGGGGAAGCAGCAGCTGGGCCATCTCTCCATTTTCGCCAGGCTTTGGTGGCTCCAAGGGGAGGAGTGGAAGCTCCTTTGCTGGGGTGCTGGTGTTAATGAGTACACTAGTAGGAAATTGTTTTATTTCACTAACTACAAATTCTGTTTTCATTTTTTAAAATTTTAAAGAGTCAAAACAAAAAGAAAATTGCAAAGTGCAAATGTGTAAAAGCCAAAAAAAGGGGGAGCAGCCAAAAATTTTTTTTTGCTTGGGGCAGCACAAAACCGAGAGCCGACCCTGTCTGCCCCAAAGCCCCGCCCGGACTCTGAATGGCCCATTGCCATATCCCAGCCTCCATCTCTCTCTGCCTCAGTCCCACTTTTTGAACCTGGGGCTGTGATAGTTCCCCAGCCTCATGGCGGCGTTGTGGGGATAAAGGCAATAAATGTTTGTGAAGGGCAGAGATGCCACGGGGAGGGGCCCCACATCGGTTATAATTAACTAAATACCTTCCGCTGCATTAAGGCCATAAACATCCCTGGTGTAAATCAGGATTAACTCGAGTCTAGTGAAAGCAGTTGCGGTGACTTTACACTAGCGGAGGATTTGGCCCCAGGAGCAATTTGCTCCAACCGTTGGATCTGATGCAAACCCCAATGCGCTTGTCTCCTTTACACTGACAGACGCTGGCCTGTGAGTCTGACACCAAGATGGGCCCGGGAGAGGGAAGGTGCCAGGTCTGCGAGGGGAGAGTGATTCAGAACAGGACTCACTCCGGATTGGGGTTCACAGATGAAGCGAGGGATCTCTGAACCCCAGGACCAGCGGGGCTCTGGGCAGGAAGGGGAGACACGTTGCCGAGGAAAAGAAGGGTTAAAACTGACGGGAGGTTTGTGTTCTATTCCCCTGGGTGCCGGGTCTCCTGTCCGAGCCCGAAGCGGGGGGGAGGGGGGCGGGTGTCGGTGCTGCCCCCGCGCGGCCACCGGGAGAAGGTCGATTCCGCAGCCTGGGTTTTTGTATGATCACAAACCGGTTTGGTGTCACTGTGTCTCTCGCACAGTAATAGTGGGTGGTGTCCTCGGGCTTCAGGCCGGCCATTTGCAGATACAGCTCACTCTTGGAGTCATCCCTGGAGATGGTGAATCGCCCTTTCACTGAATCAAGGTAGTATATTGGACTCCCAGCGGTGCTTATAAAAGCGACCCATTCCAGTCCCTCCCCAGGAGCCTGGCGGACCCAGCTCATGTAGTAAGCGTCAGCATTGTATAGCACTGCCGCCTATATAGGCATGTGCATGGGAAAGGATTTTGGGAGGGGTTGAAGGTGTGAGTGTGGAGTGAAAGATTCCTTTGCAAGTTGCAAGAGGCCAAAAGGGGAGGAAGGGAGAAAGGAATGGGTTAACTCGACGATCCATCTAGTTCCGAAGAAAAGAAGCTGACTCCAGCCGCTCAAGGCCAATGCACCCAAGCAGACTCTCTGATGCCAAGAAAGACGGGGGCCTGGATTCCAACCCCAAACAGCTGTGAGAACAGAGCAGTAAACTGAACAGGACTGCAGGGGATTGCAAAAACTAGTGAGAATGCAAAGGTCAGTGAGTGGGAACATAACAACCCTGAAGCCGATGTGTTTTGGGGAAGCCAAGGAAGCCTCGGAAGGCCGGTTTGGACTGATACAAAGAGCACGGCGGACAAAGATCCCTGGACGAAATGCCCCCAGGAGAACCCAGGACTTAAAACCCTCCTGAGAGCTGAAGCAAGTTGGAGATCAACAGTGGACCCTGGATGACCTGTGCACAGCACAGAATTCCCATCCACCTCTCCACCCGATTCTTCGTATGTTACACCCGGGCATGGCCAGCCTCGGGTAGTGCATGTATGAATATGAAGTGGATTAGGGCTGGGGCACTAATGCTTTCTTCCTTCCTCTGAGTGATGTGGGAATCCCTCAGCACTCTCCGCTGTTGTTTTACTTTATTTTATTAATAAAGCTTTAAACTCAGTTACTTGGTGTCCTCCATCATCTCCTTCCCTAACGATCCTGTGGTCTCAGCCTGATCACCTGACACCTCAGGCAGATTGGTAACTTCATCTCTCACAAAGGTACCTATTGGAACCAGACTAAAAGAGTTATTTGAGAGCAAGCAGGAGCCTGGTGAAACTGTCTGGGCATATGCATATGAGCTCCAGGAGAGAATGAGAAAAGTGGAGGGGCGAGACCCTCGATGAGTTCCAGACCCAGTAATGTAAGGTGTAATGATTTCCAGACCAATGAAGAAGTTGGAAGGAGTAAAGGATGTGAAGTCAGGGTGCAGGATTCGCTGCAATCAAAAAGACTAAAATGATGGTGACACTGTAGACAACAAACAGAGGATAGGATTCCGATAGGGCAAATATTGTCAGGGTCAGTCAGACCTAAAGGCAGACATGGATGGTGACCCTGTACTGCTACCTTTAAAGATGTTTAGGGCTGAAGAGAAGAAGAAGAAGAAGCTGAAGAAGAAGCCCTATAATCTTACCCTGTAAGTCACTGAATTACCTTAGACCTTAGTCCATCCCGTGCTTTGCTGCACTTTGGGCTACCCACCTTTGCCACTCTTGCCTAATGGAAGCATGCTGAGAAGGAAAAAGAGAGGAAGCATACCCTGGAGATGGAGAAGGCAAAGGCTCAGCAGAATAGCAATCCTTCTCCAGGTACCACTTCACATCCCAGGAAGTTCCCCACCTACAAGGAAGGCTACGATACCGAGGTCTTCTTAGAAAACTTCGAAAGGGCCTGCCTTGGTACAGCATCTCTACAGACCAATACAAAGCTGAGGTCACAGCTCAGTGGACCCTTAGCTGAGGTGGCGGCGGAAATGCCTAAGGACCACAGGAACGAGTATGAGCTGTTTAAAACCAAGGCGAGAGTCAGAATGGGGCTAACCCCCAAGCATTCCCGTCAGCGGTTCAGAGCCCTAAGGTGGAAACCAGACGTGTCATTTACCCGACATGCGTATCACATTGTGAAACATTGGGATGCCTGGATATCAGGAGCAAGTGTTAAATCTCTAGAAGATTTGCCCTTCCTAATGCAAATGGAGCAGTTCTTAGAGGATGTTCCTGAGGAAATAGAAAGATACATCCAAGATGGGAAGCCCAAAACTGTAATTGAGGTGGGGGAGATTGGAGCCAAATGGGTGGAGGTGGCAGAAAAGAAAAAAACTGGTCGCTGTTGGAGCGGATACCAGAAGGGAGAACCTCAGACCACACCCTACTACCGGGGGCAGCCCAAGGCCTCAACTACCCCCGAGGAACCCTCCTCCAGCCACCTTATCGTCCCGCCACACCGTTCTCCAGGAACCCACCTCGCCCCAGTGATCCGTCAGCTGGACGATGTTTTAAATGCAATGAGCCGGGGCATGTGAAGGCCAACTGGCCCAAGAACCCCAACAGATTACAGTTCATTGCACGGAAATCACACCAGAGGTCCTCAGGCCCAGATACAGCGTATGCAGCGACAACAGATCAAGGAGCTGTGCACTAGCTACACGCCAATATTCTCAGTCCCCCCAGGACTGACTGAACGGGCATACCACTCCATTGACACAGGTAATGCTTACCCAATTAAAGTCCAACCTTACCGGGTGTCTCCTCAAGCTAAAACTGCTATAGAACGGCAGATCAAGGATATGCAACAGATGGGGTAATCCGCCCCTCCGGCAGTGCATGGGCATCTCCAGTGGTTCTAGTTCCCAAATCAGATGGGGAGATGTGTTTTTGCATGGACTACCATCAGCTAAATGCTGTAACTCGCCCAGACAACTATCCAATGCTACGCACAGATGAACTATTAGAGAAACTGGGACAGGCTCAATTCATCTCTACCTTGGACTTAACCAAGGGGTACTGGGAGGTACTGCTAGATGAATCCGCCAAGGAAAGGCCAGCCTTCACCACACATGTGGGGCTGTATGAATTTAATGTACTCCGTTTCGGGCTGCGGAATGCACCTGCCACCTTCCAAAGACTTGTAGATTGTCTCCTTGCGGGATTAGGAGAATATGCAGTCGTCTACCTTGACGATGTGGCCATATTTTTGGATTCCTGGGCAGAACACCTGGAACATCTACAAAATGTCTTCGAGCGCATAAGGGAGGCAGGACTAACTGTTAAGACTAAGAAGTGTCAAATAGGCCTAAACAGAGTGACTTACCTTGGACACAGGTGGGCCAAGGAACTATCAACCCCCTACAGGCCAAAGTGGATGCTATCCAAAAGTGGCCTGTCCCAAAGTCAAAGAAACAGGTTCAATCCTTCTTAGGCTTGGCCGGATATTACAGGATATGACTTGTACCGCAATACAGCCAAGTCGCCACCCCACTGACAGACCTAACCAAAAAGAAAGAGCCAAATGCCATTCAGTGGACCAAAGAGTGTCAGAAGGCCTTTAACCAGCTTAAAGCGACACTCATGTATGACCCTGTGCTAAGGGCCCCAGACTTTGACAAACAGTTCCTAGTAACCACAGATGCGTTCGAGCGTGGTGTGGGAGCAGTTTTAATGCAGGAAGGACTGGATCAAGAATGCCACCCTGTAGTGTTTCTCAGCAAGAAGCTGTCTGAGAGGGAAAGCAACTGGTCAGTCAGTGAAAAAGAATGTTACACCTTTGTCTACGCTCTGGAAAAGCTACGCCCATATGTTTGGGACGGCGTTTCCACCTGTAAACCGACCATGCTGCACTACAGTGGCTTCATACCACCACGGGAAATAACAAAAAACTTATTTGGTGGAGTTTAGCTCTCCAAGATTTTGATTTCGACATCCAACACATCTCAGGAGCTTCTAACAAAGTGGCTGATGCACTCTCCCATGAAAGTTTCCCAGAATCAACTGGTTAAAATCGTCCTTGAGATGTGGAAAATATTCTTAGTCTTTGTGTACTTGGTAGTATATTTAGAGGTGCATGTGTCTTATTAACTCTGTTTTTTCCTAGAGCTCCAGGAAGAAATCCCAGCCAGCGTTTCACCCTAGCTGTGATTTGGGGGGCGTGTCATAAATATAAAGGGAAGGGTAAAGCCCTTTAAAATCCCTCCTGGCCAGAGGAAAAATCCTTTCATCTGTAAAGGGCTAAGAAGCTAGGATAACCTGGCTGGCACCTGACCAAAATGACCAATGAAGAGACAAGAGACTTTCAAAGCTGGACGAGGGGAGAAACAAAGGGTCTGGCTCTGTCTGGGTGATGCTTTTGCCGGGAACACAAAAGGAAAGGAGTCTTAGAACTTAGTAAGTAATCTAGCTAGATATGCGTTAGATTCTGCTTTCTTTAAATGGCTGAGAAAATAAGCTGTGCTGAATGGAATGTAGATTCCTGTTTTTGTGTCTTTTTGTAACTTGAGGTTTTGCCTAGAGGGATTCTCTCTGTTTTGAATCTAATTACGCTGTAAGGTATGTACCATCCTGATTTTATAGAGGTGATTCTTTTGACTGTTTCTTCTATTAAAATGTTTCTTTTCAAGAACTGAATGTTTTTTTCATTGTTCTAAGATCCAAGGGTTTGGGTCTGTGGTCACCTATGCGAATTGGTGAGGATTTTTACCAAGCCTTCCCCAGAAAAGGGGGTGTAGGGTTTGGGGAGGATTTTGGGAGGAAAGACATTTCCAAGAGGGCTCTTTCCCTGTTATATATCTGTTAGACACTTGGTGGTGGTAGCAATAAAGTCCAAGGGCAAAAGGTAAAATAGTTTGTACCCTGGGGAAGTTTTAACCTAAGCTGCTAAAAATAAGCTTAGGGGGTTTTCATGCAGGTCCCCACATCTGTACCCTAGAGTTCAGAGTGGGGAAGGAACTTTGACACCTGTCAACTGCCCTTCTCTCCTAATCTTCCCTCTTCATGCTGAGGTGTCATTCAGACCTGTTCCTTCCCGTGTTACTCGCGTTAGGACATCTTTGAATTGTGATGCACTACTGACCCCTGCTGTCCATTGGGAAGATTGCACCCACCTCCAAATCAGTTTTTGTCTGGTCCGCACGAGCTTTGTGCTCACTGCGGGATTCTCCAACAATAATACAGGGCGGTGTCCTCAGGTCTCAGGCTGCTCAGCTGCAAATGCACCAGGTTTTGGGGTTGTCTCTGGAGATGGTGAAGCGGCCCTTGAAGGGCTGTGCGTAGTTACTGGTAGTTGCAGTTGGGTGTATTTCCCCGATCCCCTCCAGCCCCTTCCCAGGGGCCTGTCTGACCCAGCTCATTCAGTAATCGCTGAAGGTGAAGCCGGAGGCTTTGCAGGAGAGGCGGAGAGAGTCTCCGGGCTCTTTCACATCCCCTCCAGACTCCACCAGCTGAGCCTGTGAAAAAGCCCCTGAAAATAGACACAATGAGATTCATAGAGACCCTGGCTCCCAAGTGAGATTGTAACAAACCCTGGGGGAAATCGATGTACCTGTGAAAGCTGTTTCAATGAGAAGGAAAAATAACCACAGTGCCATGTTCCCGACTGTGGGGAGAGTTCTCGTGGGGTTTGGCTGGTCTCTGGGCAGACAGGGGCTGCAGACTCTGAACCCCAGAGCTGCAGAGTCAGGGAAATCGCTGGCTTTTAACAGGAAATGTAAGGGGATAATTTGCATGCACCGCTCTATATAAGAGAGACATGAACACCAATCCCAAATAGCTGATATTTCCCTGAGATTTATTCAATAGGTTTCATAGATTCTAAGCCCAAAAGGGACCATTGTGATCATCTTGTCAGACTTTCTGTGTAACACACACCTCAGAACTTCCACCAACAATTCCTAGAGCAGATCTTTTGGAAAAAATCTACCAATGTTGATCTAAAAATTATCAGTGATGGAGAATCCACCACTACCCTGATAAATTGTTCCAATGGTTCATTACTTTCACAATTAAAAACTTATTAACCACTATGATTTTGTGGGTTAAATTTCCTACTGTTCCGAGGGCCCATCGGCAGATCTCTGGACCACTTGAATCCCTTCAACTGAATATCGAAGAATTAAGTGGTCAATAAGCTTTGTATTGACATATCTGCCTAGGGTTGAATTTAACCTATAGAGAACAGGGATGGATAGGCCTACCTGAGTAAGAAAAGTATGGGATATTCCTTTGATGCCCCACTGCATTTCCCTCTCTCTCCTTCCCTTTACTGTCCCCTCTCCCTCACTTTAAACTCTCTCTCTCTCTCTCTCTCTCTCATAGATCGACATGCAGAAGTATTGACAGATCCTGAAATCCTTCATTTTGCAAGGCAAACAGTTCTGTCCCTGTGCTATGAGTCTGACACATCTTTCCATCACTGGGGGGATCCCAGTCCCATTGAGCCAATGGGAGTTTTGCCTTTGACTTGAATGGACCAGGGTTGATCACTTCACAGCTGAGTCACTGTGGTGAAGTGTGTAGTGAGGGCAGCTGTGCTGGGAGGGAGCAGTCAGTCTATATTAGCTCTCTCCACATTTTCTTTTGTGATATTCCAGGCCTGGCCCTTTGAAAGCTTATATGTGAAATGATTCCCCTGCACTTTGCCCCTCTTAGTTAATGGTCTGTCTTTCGCAGACGTGGGCCGAAGGAAGGAAGACGATGCGATGCTACATGGTGACACAGCTTGTGGGACAGGTTGTGTTCTGCCCTGTTGTAATCTTGAATTTTATTTCAGTTGGAACAAATGTATCGAAACACAGAGGCACAGAATGACTGTCTGACACAGGAATTCACCAGACACCGGTGGTGTTAACTTTCAGTGCGCTCAGAAAACCAATTCCTTCTTTTTTTTAAAAGGCAATTCTTAAACTGAGACACTCTCTGTACACGGGGTGTTTTATTATGAATGGGCAAGTGCAAGAAACTTGGAATTTGGCTAAAGATGAATCCACTAGAGTCTGTAAAGAGGATTCCTACGCTCTGCCTGTGAATTTAGGACGAGTGACCCCCATTTCCTGCTTCCTGCAGAACGTGGCATTGGCTATTCAGGAACCCCAGTCACTTTGGAAATGAAGCTGCGTGTTCAAGAAGCACGATTTGGCCTTTCTTTAGGTGAGTGCAAAGTGTGCCAAGATTCCAGTGTGAAAAATTCTAGCTCACGTCCACCTTTGGCTGCATGGCTCCTGCTTCCTGCCTGTCTTCTCCAGCTTAGTTTGCTGGGAAAGGAGGGTGAAGGACGGAGAGCTAAGTGCGAATAACACTTTGGAGAAGGAATCTATTTCTGCATCACTGGGGAATGTTTAAGGATGGTCTCGGTTCTGACGGAACCATGGGACTTTCATCATCAAAGTGAATTTTCCCAGGAGTCAGAGTAACAGCCATGTTAGTCTGTATTCGCAAAAAGAAAAGGAGGACTTGCGGCACCTTAGAAACTAACCAATTTATTTGAGCATGAGCTTTCGTGAGCTACAGCTCACTTCATCGGATGCATACTGTGGATCCGATGAAGTGAGCTGTAGCTCACGAAAGCTCATGCTCAAATAAATTGGTTAGTCTCTAAGGTGCCGCAAGTACTCCTTTTCTTTTTCCCAGGAGTGAAGCCCGGATAAAGGACTGGAGGCTTCACCCTCTGGGTTCCTCTCTGTCTGAACGGCTCTGTTCTGGCGGTGACTGTGGGCATGGAGAGGGAAGGGGATTCGCGCTGGAGGTTTCTGTGCTAACCGCAGGAGGTTTCTGATCGCTGTGTCTCTCGCACAGTGATACCGGGCGGTGTCTTCGGCTCCCAGGCTGTTCATTTGCAGATACACCGTGCTGCTGGACTCGTCTCTGGAGATGGGGAATCGCCCTTTCACCGCATCACTGTAATATGCTGCTGAACTATAAGAAGGACTGAATATCTGTGCGACCCACTCCAGTCCTTTCCCGGGAGCCTGACAGACCCAGTCCATGAAGTAGCTGCTGAAGGTGAATCCGGAGGCTTTGCAGGAGAGGCGGAGAGATCCCCCAGGGGTTTGAATCCCCCCTCCCGACTCCACCAGCTGGACCTGTGACCAGACACCTGGAAAGAATGAGAATCACATTCACACAGGGCCTGGCTCAGAGCCCATTGGAAGCAGCAGAAAGGTTCCCAGTGACTTCACTTCCCTTTGGGTCAGGTTCGGGATGTGCAGCATCCCCCAGTGTCTCCAGTCCATGTAGCGAGGAAGGGGATAAAATTACCTGGAAGGGCTGCTAGTAAGAAAGCGAGGTTCAGCCACAGTCTCATGTTGCTGACTCTGGAGGGTTTATGGTAGGATCTGCACCGACGCCTGGACTTGTCCGTCCTCTCTGCTCACCCTGCAGGGACCTAGATATCACACGATTTTTATAGTGCGCTGAGGCACTGAATTTGCATCTCTTCCTCTTTCTAAGACACAGATCTTGGACCTCAGCCCTCAGCAAACTCAGCGTCCCGGAGGTGGGTGTAGTGGGAAAGGGTTATGTGAGTAAAGGAGAAGATTAAGAATTCCACTCACAGAATAATTTCTGCAGTGTTCTCTACAATTCTTAGAGACAAAATTCCTTAAGAACATAAGAGCGGCCAGACTGGGTCAGACCAAAGGTCCATCTAGCCCAGTAACCTGTCTACCAACAGTGGCCAATGCCAGGTGCCCCAGAAGGAATGAACAGAACAGGGAATCATCAAGTGATCCATCCCATTGCCCATTCCCAGCTTCTGGCAAACAGAGGTTAGGGACACCATCCCTGCCCAACCTGCCATCCTGGCTAATAGAATTGATCTAGTTCTTTTTTGAACCCTGTTATAATCTTGACCTTCACAACATCCTCTGGCAAGGAGTTC
Organism: Natator depressus; assembly: GCF_965152275.1. Taxonomy (NCBI): domain Eukaryota; kingdom Metazoa; phylum Chordata; order Testudines; family Cheloniidae; genus Natator; species Natator depressus. The sequence goes on from NC_134246.1 coordinate 39,500,036, forward strand.
CACAGGTTGACTGTGCATTGTGTGCAAAAAAAAACCTTCCTTTTGTTTGTTTTAAACCTGCTACCTATTAATTTCATTTGGGGACCCCTTGTTCTTGTGTTCTGAGAAGGAGTAAATAACACTTCCTTATTTACTTTCTCCAAATCAGTCATAATTTTATAGACCTCAATCATATCCCCCCTTAGCTGACTCTATTCCAATATGAAAAGTCCCTGTCTTATTCATCTCTCCTTATATGGCAGCCGTTCCATTCCCCTAATCATTTTGTTGCCCTTTTCTGAACCTTTTCCAATTTGATATATCTTTTTTGAGATGGCGCCACCACATCCGCACGCAGTATTCAAGATGTAGGCATACCATGGATTTATATAGAGGCAATATGATATTTTCGCTCTTATTATCTCTCCCTTTCTTAATGATTCCCCCCATTCTGTTCACTTTTTTGCCTGTTGCTGCACATTGAGTGGAGGTTTTCAGAGAACTATCCACAGTGACTCCAGGATCTCTTTCTTGAGTGGTAACAGCTAATTTAGCCCCATCATTTGATATGCACAGTTGGGATTATGCTTTCCAATGTGCATTACTTCGCATTTATCAACACTGAATTTCATCTGCCATTTTGTTGCCCATTCTTCTAGTTCTGAGAGATCCTTTTGAACAGGGGTCTCCAACCTTTTACGCCCAAGATCACTTTTTGAATTTAAGTGCAACCCAGGATCTACGTGACCCCTTCCCCAAAGTCCCACCCCACTCACTCCATCCCCCACCCCTTCACTCGCTTTCCCCCACCCTCACTCACTTTCACAAGGCTGAGGTAGAGGGCTGGGGTTCGACAGGGGATGCGGGCTCCTGGCTGGGGCTGAAGGGTTCACAGTGTGGGAGGGGGCTCTGGGCTGAGCCTGGGTCAGAGGGTTGGGGTGCAGGAGGGGGTGAAGAGTGCAAGCTGTGTGAGGGAGTGTGGGTGCAGGAGTTGGCTCTGGGCTGGGGCAAGGGGTTGGGGTACAGGAGGGGGTACATGTTGCTGGCTCTGGGAGGGGGTCAGGGCTGGGGTTTGGGGTGCAGGAGGGGGTTCAGGGTGTATGAGGGGGTATGGCAGGGCTGGGCAAAGTTTTTGGCCTGAGGGCCACATCTGGGTATGGAAATTGTATGACAGGCCATGAATGCTCACAAAATTGGGGGTTGGGGTGCAAGAGGGGGTGAGGGGTCTGGCTGGAGGTGCCAGGCTCTTGGATGGGGACAGAAATGAGGAGTTCAAGGTGCGGGAGCGGGCTCCGGGCTGGGGCAGGGTGTTGGGGTGCAGGTGGAGGGGTGAGGGCTCCGGCTGGGGGGTGCGGGCTCTGGGGTGCATGAGGCTGTGACAGAGGGGTTCGGAGGGCAGGAGGGGGATCAGGGGTGCAGGGTCCAGGTGGCGCTTACCTCAAGCAGCTCCCGGAAGCAGTGGCATGTCTCCACTCCGGCTTCTACACGCTCCCCTGGTTGCCGGCCAATGGGAGCTACAGAGGTGACAGTTGGGGCAGGGGCAGCGTGTGGAACCCCCTGGCTGCCCCTATGCATAGGAGCCGGAGCGGAAACATGCTGCTGCTTCCTGGAGCCACGTGAAGCCAGGGCGCATGCGGAGAGGGCAAGCCCCAGACCCTGCTCCCCGGCAGGAGCTCAAGGGCCGGATTAAAATGTCTGAAGGGCTGGATGTGGCCCCCGGGCCATAGTTTGCCCACACCTGGGTCATGGGGTGCTGGCTCCAGGAGGGGGCTCAGGGCTGAGGGTTGGGGTGCGGCCTCCCGCCCGGAAGCATTTACCTCCAGAGGCTCACGGTCGGTGTCACAGTGTGGCTGCCACTAAGGCAGGCTCCCTGCCTACCTGTGCACGGCGCCACTCCCGGAAAGGGTCAACGCACCCCTCCAGCCCCTGGGGAGGGTCAGGCAGCACATGGCTCTGTGCACTGCCCCTCTCTGCAAGCACCACCCCCGCAGCTCCCATTGGCCACAGCTCCCCATTCCCGGCCAATGGGAGCTGTGGGGTGGTGCTTGCAGGTAGGAGCAGCATATAGAGGGAGAACCCTTTCTCCCCACCCCTGGGGCCACGCTGGCCACTTCTGGGAGGGCCGTGGGGCCGGGGCAGGCAGGCAGCCTGGCTTATCGGCAAACCGCTGTGCTGCCGGAGATTGTGATTGACTGGGTGGTGACCACTGCTCTTGTAGCTCTTTGCAGTCTGCCTGCGACTTAACTATCTTGAGTAGTTTTGTATCATCTGCAAATTTTGCCATCTCCCTGTTTACCCCAGCAGGTTCTGGGTGTTGTCTCTGGAGGTGGTGAATGGTTCTTTAACCGGGCCTGTGTAGTATGTGGTGTCACCAGCCCCGTTTGTAATTGAAAATCCCCTTTCCAGTCCTTTCCCTGGAGACCTCCGTGCCCAGTGCATACCGTGGCTAGTGTACGTGTGTCCAGACACTTTACAGGAGAGTTTTGCAGAGTCTCCGGCTGTTTAACTTCTGCTCTGGCCTGGCTTAACTGGATTAGTGAACAGACACCTGCAAATAGACAAATATTAAAGATCTAGGCCAAGATTCAGCAAAGCATCTAAGCACGGTCTTCAGTGCTCTGGAGAATCAGTGATTCCTTTTGGCTCCATTTGTTTCCTTCTTTTATCCCAGGTGCCTCTGAGGTTCTCACCTGAGAAAGCTGCCAGCAGGGAAATAAAAATGAAACACATATTTATTTTTGAATCAGAAATCTACTGGAACAGACAAAGGTATAAAGCACAAAGTAAGTTACTTGAGGTGTGCCGGAGAAGGAGAAATTCTCTGGCTCTTAAAAAAAGAGGTTGCCCTCCTTAATTTGCATGAGGCCTGAGGCAGTTCAAAAAGCCTTTAAAGCCAGGCAGCAAACAAAGGGGCAGAGAGGGAAGAGGAGGTAACAATAGGGGTAGGTTTGCAGATGACTTGGGTTAAGATTTCCAAAACTGCCTTTCTTCCTAATATAAACCAGGCATCTAAATGCCTTTAGGTGCCTTTGAAAATCTCAGCCAGAATTAAACTAAAAAGTGTGGGTGGCGGGGGGGGGGAACCGAACTGGTTTCAAGACTGAGCTTGATAAATTTATGTGGAGAGGGATGGTATAATGAGGTGGCGAGATGCCATTGTAGGCACATCGACAACTGCTGGTAGCAAATATCCCCGATGGCCAGTGATGGGACACTAGGTGGGGAGGGCTCTGAGTTACTACAGAGAACTCTTTCCCGGGTGTCTGGCTGGTGGGTCTTGCCCACATGCTCAAGGTCCAACTGACTGATATTTGGGGTTGGGAAGGAATTTACTGCTATTTCCCCCTGTCAGAGCCTTTCCTTGTTGGGTTTAGCTATACAAGAAGAGTGTGTGGATGCAGCCTATGTATTTCAGACCATGTCTCCAATTTGTCAAGCTCATTCTCAATTCTAATCCTGGTCTCTAAAGTGCTTGCAACCCCTCCCAGATTGGTATAATCTGAAAACTTTATAAGTGTACTCTCTCTGCCATTATCCAAATCATTTATGGAGCTAGTGAACAGAAGTGGACCCAGAACAGATCCTTGTGGGAACCTTCTCCGTATTCCCTCCCAGTTTGACTGTGAATCATTGATAACTACTATCTGAGAACATTTTCTAACGAGTTGTGCACCTACCTTATAATAGGTTCATCAGTCTATATTTCCCTGGTTTGCTTATGAGAAGGCAATCTGAGACTGTATGAAATGTCTTACTAAAGTTGAGATATACCACATCCACTGTTCCCATCCCCGCCCCCATCCCCGAATCTTGCTACCCTATCAAAGGAGAATATGAGGTAGGTTTGACATGATTTGTTCTTTACAAATACCTGTTGACTGTTAGTTGTCACTTTATCTTCCAGGTGCTTGCAAATTGATTATTTGCTCCATTCTTTCCGGGTACAGAAATTAAGTTTAGTGGTTTATAATTCCTGGGTTGCCCTTATTCTGCTTTTTATTGATAGGTACCACTTGCCCTCTTCGAGTCCTCTGGGATCTCTCCTGTCCTGCGAGAGTTCTCAAAAATATTCTTTAATGGCTAAGATCTCTTTGGCCAGTCCCTTAAGTATTCTCTGGTGTATTTCATCTGGCCCTGCTGACTTGAGGACGTCTAACTTGTCTAAGTAATTCTTAACTTGTTGTTTCCCTATTTTAGCCTCAGATCCTACCCCATTTACACTGATGTTCACTGTTAGTCCTCTGATTACTGCTAACCTCTTTGGAGAAAAAATGAACAAATTGGCATTTAATACTTGGGCAATTGCTGCATTGCCTTGTGTCTGTGTTTCCCTCCTCACTGAGCAGTGGTCCTTCCCTGTCCTTCATCTTCCTCTTGCTTCTAATGTATTTGTAAAATGTTTTCTTATTACCCTAAATCAGAGGTGGGCAAATTACGGCCTGCGGGCTACATCTGGCCCCTGAGCTCCCGGCCAGGGAGGCTAGCCCTTGGCCCCTCCCCCGCTGTCCTCCCTCCCCCGTACCTCAGTGCACTGCACCACAAGGGCTCTGGGCCACCGCTCCTGCTGGGCAGCGTGGCTGCGAGCTCCTGCTGCTCTGAGCGGCATGGTAAGGGGGCGAGGAGCCAGGGGGTAAGATAAGGGGCAGAGGGTCCAGGGGCGGTCAGGGGACAGTGAGCAGGGGGGATTGGATAAGGGGTGGGAGTCCCAGGAGGCCTGTCGGGGCACGGGGGTGGGGGGGGTGGATAGTCTTCGAGGCAGTCAGGGGACAATGAGTAGTGGGGGGTTGGATGGGTCACAGGTTCTGAGGGGGGCAGTCAGGTGGAGGGAAGTGGGAGGGGGTGGATACGGGGTGGGGGCCGGACTGTTTGGGGAGGCACAGCCCTCCCTACCTGGCCCTCCGATGTGGCCCTTGGGCCAAAAAGTTTGCCCACCCCTGCCCTAAATGCTCAAACAGTACAGTCATGGGGACAGTATGAAAACCTAAGATAACTTGAGGGCTAGAGCTCAAACATGGCTCATAAAGAAAAAAGATATGCATATCCTTAATGCCCTGCCTAAGTCATTTAATAGCTCTGCACCTGCATGGCTGGACACAAGGAGGGGTCTTGGCAGCTAATCCCGAGACACCATGAGCACTTTATCCAGCATCAACAGCATATTTTGGCTGAATTGTCTCTTTAGTCTAGTGGCCTTTAAAGGAATTATGGTTTCTGACATTTTCTGGAGATACAGGGGAATATTGAATTTTATGGGCCTGGTGAAAAGTTCACTAAATGCAAGGGGAGGACTTCCAATAGTCTGAGTGGGAGCTGCGCTCTGTGACCCTCCTGCCCCCCTGCCCCCCCCCGCCCGCCCGCCCGCCTCTGCTTCTCCCTCGGCAGCCGCCTCCCCCCGAGCGACCCCACGAAATCCCACCGTGTTCCTGTCCACAGCCCTTAGTCACGTGACTGTCCCCAATTCCCTGCGGGCCAGCGCTGGGCTGAGTGATGCCATCGGGGGCTGAGGGGTGGGGCCTTTTACCTCCGTGGTGACTCTGTGACATGGTGGCACTTTATTGTAGGCAGGATCCTGAGCTGCACCGTTTACACCAGGGCTGAGATTTCCAGCTGTCAAATGGATGGAAAAAATTCTCGAGTCTCTTTGGAAAGTCCCGGCCGTGCCCCATCCCCAGGCGCCGCGGAGCGGGGTTTATTCCGGCGCCGGGTGATCTCTGCCCCCCAGCCCCGCCCGGACCCTGAATGGCCCATTTCCACATCCCGGCCTCCGTCTCTGGGGTAGGGAAATGGGCCATCCAGAGTCCGGGAACGGAAGGGTTAAAACTGGCGGGAGGTTTGTGTTCCGTTCCCCCGGGTGCCGGGTCTCCTGCCCGAGCCCGAAGCGGGGGGTGTCGCTGCTGCCCCCGCGCGGCCGCCGGGAGAAGGGCGATTCCGCAGCCTGGGTTTTTGTGCGATCACAAACCGGTTTGGTGTCACTGTGTCTCCCGCACAGTAATAGCGGGCGGTGTCCTCGGGCTTCAGGCCGGTCATTTGCAGATACAGCTCACTCTTGGCGTTATCCCTGGAGATGGTGAATCGCCCTTTTACCGAGTCACTGTAGTCTATGCTGGTGCTGTAAATCCCAGCGATCCACTCCAGCCCCTTCCTGGAGATGGTGAATCGCCCCTGGAAGGCCTGGGCATAGCCAGTGCCACCATCACCGGGATAGATGTATCCTATCCACTCCAGTCCTTTCCCGGGAGCCTGCCGTGCCCAGTGCATGCTATAGCTGGTAAAGGTGTAGCCGGAGGTTTTACATGTCACCTTCGCAGACTCTCCAGGCTTCTTGATTTCTGCTCCAGACTGGGTCAGCCGTATCTGGGAGCTGACACCTGTAAATAAATAAGAAGAAAAAATACACTTTATTTCCCTCTTTCCCCCACTCCATTTCCTTGATGTTTCCAGGTCCTTCTATTGCCCCTTCCTCCGCCCCTCGCAGAATTATCTGAGTTCCTTGTGTACTTATGAATTTATCCCCACAACACCCTGCTGAGGTAGGGATGTGCTGTTACCCGTTTTACCGATAGGAAACTGAGTCACAGAGATTCAGCCTGGGATTGTCCATGATGCTTAAGAGATTTTGACACCCACTTTGCAGTAAAACCAAGAATTTGGCATCCAGATCCCTTAGGTACCTTTTCACTTTAAATGACCGGTTTCAAGGCACATGTGAAAGAAACAGGATTTGAACACAGAATGATTGAGATGCAGTCCTACATCTTAACCAGAAAGCCATCGTGTGCAACCCCCGCCGTCCGAGCTAGCTGCCTGTCAGTTTACTCCACTTACCTGAGAAGGCTGCCAAAAGGACAAGGAACCCCAGACATGCCATTTTAATTCTACCCAACCACCTTCTGTGGTGCAACAACTGTCAACTGTCTGGCTGCCCCGGCTGATTTCCAGTGAGGATCAGTCGCTCTCCTTTATCAGGAAGCTTTCTTACTTCATTTGCATGTGGTCATTGCCAAGGCATTTGAATAAACCGCAGCTGCACCGACCTTGGCAAATAAATGACTTCAGAACCCGGAGTGACAGACTGAGGGGGAATCAGTAGGTCACTGCAATGGAATTTATGCCCCGATTCAGGAAAGCATAAGTGTGTTGATATCAAGGGGACCAAATTAATATAATTTGGGCCCCAATCCAGGAAAACACTAAATCCACTTTGACATCGGGGGACTTCAGTATGAGTTTACAGATAGTTGGTAAACTCGTGTGTTAAGGCGCCTAATAGTGGGTTACCAAAGTGTAACACTCAATGGATATAAAATTGAAATACCATAGAATCAATGAATGTATAAACACTGGCGCCCTTCACTGGTGAAATACGGATGTGAGCTGTGATTTCCCAAACCTCGGAGGAGCGCTGGATACTCAGTTCCTGCTGATTGGAAAGGGGTTTTTGTGGGCAGCCCCTGACTTTGAAAATTCCAGCCTTCGGTGCTGTGGACAGTAATTCCTGGGCATTGTTCCCGGGTTCAGTCCCGGGTTCAGATAGAAATGTTTCATAATCGAACATGACACTTTGCTGCCCTCATGTGGGTCTGTCCCTTTGATAAACAAAGAAGCGGTTTCCCCCTCTTCTTCCTTTCGGTTTTATAACTTGGTCATTTTTGTTTCCTGTAAGCCATGCAGGGGGTTGGGGTGGGAGGATTTTTCTTTGTGTGCTGATTTGGTGTTAGAACTGTTTCCAGGGGTTTTCACTGAACTACAAGAAGTCCATCCCTCGGCCTATTCACGAGACATCTCTCTCTGAAGAGCCTTTCACTGCTGTTCTCTGGAAGCTGGCTACACTAAGAAGGATGGGTGTGAAGTCAATGAGAAGGTTTGATATGAGCAGTCAGTGAGCAGGTGTTATGATGTTACAGGGCCGTGTTATCCACAAACCGGAGGTGAGACTAGATGTATGTAATGTCCTGATCTGTCCCTAGGTTGTCTGAAGCAAGGGAGTCCTCTTCAACGTACTGAGTACGTAGGAATGTCTGTGTGTGTCCTATGAATTAACAGAAAAACAGTGCAATGTCAAGTGTTCTCAAGAATGTCCACTTGTCTTGTGCTTAGCCACTTCTACACTACGAAATTAGGTCGAATTTATAGAAGTCGAGTTTTAGGAAGCAATTTTATACAGTCGATTGTGTGTGTCCCCCCACTAAGCACATTAAGTCAGGGGAGTGCGTCCACATTACCGTGGCTAGCGTTGACTTTTGGAGTGTTGCACTGTGGGTAGCTATCCCACAGTTCCCACAATCTCCGCTGCCCATTGGAATTCTGGGTTGAGCTCCCAACACCCGGTGGGGCAAAAACATTTTCACAGGTGGTTTGGGGTACATGTTGTCAGTCTCCCCTCCCTCCATGAAAGGAATGGCAGGCAATCATTTCGTGCCTTTTTTCTCTGCAGATGCCATACTGCTGTCAGCAGACGGTGCAGTAGGACTGCTAACCATCATCGTCCTCCACCGCTTCCGCTGCCACTCTGCTCTGCTGCTTTGTCTCCATAGCGAATTTCCCCATGTTGTCTGGCATGGGCTCCCGGGTACGTGTGTTCTTCCTTGGGAAATGTGCGCCGTGCTAACCATTGTCCTCCACCGCTTCCGCTGCAACTCTGCTCTCCCGCTCTCATGAATCGACCTCGCAGGTCCTCTCATAGTTCTCTATAAATATCTATTCTTCTGGCATCCATCATCAGCCACCGCTTCCACTGCAACTCTGCTCTCCTGCAGATGCCGTACCACAGCAAGCATGGAGCCTGCTCAGATCACCAGGGCAGTTATGAGCATTGTAAACACCTCTCACATTGTCCTGCGGTATGTACAGAACCAGAACCTGCAAAAGCAGGCGAGGAGGCGATGGTAGCGCGGTGACGAGAGTGACGAGGACATGGACGCAGACTTCTCTCAAAGCACTGGCCCCAGCAATTTGGACATCCTGGTGGCAATGGGGCAGGTTCATGCTGTGGAACACCGATTCTGGGCCCGGGAAACAAGCACAGACTGGTGGGACCGCAAGAGTTGCAGGTCTGGGATGATTCTCAGTGGCTGCAAAACTTTTGCATGCGTAAGGGCACTTTCATGGATCTTTGTGACTTGCTTTCCCCTGCCCTGAAGCGCAAGAATACCAAGATGAGAGCAGCCCTCACAGTTGAGAAGCGAGTGGCGATAGCCCTGTGGAAGTTTGCAATGCCAGACAGCTACCAGGCAGTCGGGAATCAATTTGGAGTGGGCAAATCTACTGTGGGGGCTGCTGTGATCCAAGTAGCCAGTGCAATCACTGAGCTGCTGCTATCAAGGGTAGTGACTCTGGGAAATGTGCAGGTCATAGTGGATGGCTTTGCTGCAATGGGGTTCCTTAACTGTGGTGGGGCAATAGACGGAACCCATATCCCTATCTTGGGACCGGACTACCTTGGCAGACAGTACATAAACCACAAGGGGTACTTTTCAATGGTGCTGCAAGCACTGGTGGATCACAAGGGACATTTCACCAACATCAAAGTGGGATGGCTGGGAAAGGTACATGGCACTCACATCTTCAGGAACTCTGGTCTGTCTGAACAGCTGCAGGAAGGGATTTACTTCCCAGACCAGAAAATAACCACTGGGGATGTTGAGATGCCTATAGTTATCCTTGGGGACCCAGCCTAACCCTTAATGCCATGGCTCATGAAGCCATACACAGGCAGCCTGGACAGTAGTAAGGAGCAGTTCAACTAGAGGCTGAGCAAGTGCAGAAAGGTGGTAGAATGTGCATTTGGACGTTTAAAAGTGTGCTGGCGCAGTTTACTGACTCGGTTAAACCTCAGCAAAACCAATATTCCCACTGTTATTACTGCTTGCTGTGTGCTCCACAATATCTGTGAGAGTAAGGGGGAGATGTTTATGGCGGGGTGGGAGGTTGAGGCAAATCGTCTGGCTGTGATTACATGCAGCCAGACACCAGGGTGATGAGAAGAACACAGCAGGGTGCGCTGAGCTTCAGAGAAGCTTTGAAAACCAGTTTCATGACTGGCCAGGCTACAGTGTGAAAGTTCTGTTTGTTTCTCCTTGAGGAAAACCCGCCCCCTTGGTTCACTCTACTTCTCTAAAGCCACCTTCCCTCCCCTCCCCCCTTCAATCACCACTTGCAGAGGCAATAAAGTCATCGTTGTTTCAAAATCATGCATTCTTTATTAAATTGTCACACAAATAGGGGGATAAGTACCAAGGTAGCCCGGGAGGGGTGGGGGAGGAGGGAAGGACAAGGCCACACTTCACTTCAAAACTTATTGAATGCCAGCCTTCTGTTGCTTGGGCAGTCCTCTGGGGTGGAGTGGTTGGGTGCCCGGAGCCCAGCCCCCCCCCCCCCCACACACACACCATGTTCTTGGGCATCTGGGTGAGGAGGATATGGACCTTGGGGAGGAGGGTGGACAGTTACACAGGGGCTGCAGTGGTGGTCTGTGCTCCTGCTGACTTTCCTGCAGCTCAACCATACGCCGGAGCATATCAGTTTGATCCCCCAGTAGCCTCAGCATTGCATCCTGCCTCCTCTCATCATGCAGCCGCCACCTCCCCTTTTGCTCCCGCCACATCTCCTCTTGCTCATCCCTCCTGCCCTCACATTCATTTTCTGCTTTCCTGGACTCTGACACTGTCTGCCTCCATGCATTGTGCTGGGCTCTTTCAGCGTGGGAGGACTGCATGAGCTCAGAGAACATTTCATTATGAGTGCGTTTTTTTCGCCTTCTTATCTGCACTAGCCTCTGGGACGGAGATGATGGGGGAGCACTGAAACATTTACAGCTGCGGGAGGAAAAACAGGGAGAGTAGTATTTAAAAAGACACGCAAACAGCTCAGCGTGAACTGTCCCGCCCCCTACCGCGCCCGCCCACCACATGGCTAACAGCGGGGATGATTTATTTTCCGCCACAGGCAAACAGCTCAGCAGGAATGGCCACCTCTGAATGTCCCCTTAATAATGTCCCTGGAGGATTTCCGCTCCATCCCCAGACACATTAACAGACTTTTCCACTAGCTGTACTGGCCGCAAATGCATCGCAAGTCTTCAGGACAAATTAATCATTAAACAACTTTCTTTTAAACCGTGTATTATATTTACAAAGGTACACTCACCAGAGGTGCCTTCTCCGGCTTCATGGTCCAGGAGCCTGCCTTGGGAGGGTTGGGAGGGTATTGGCTCCAGGGTGATAAACAGTTCCTGGCTGTTAGGGAGAACAGTTTCATCCTCCTCCTCTTCATCATCCCCAAAATCCTCATCCCTGTTGTGTGAAACTCACCCCTTGCAGGAGTCCATGTACAGGGGTGGAGTAGCGGTAGGGGCACCCCTTAGAATTGCATGCAGCTCATCATAGAAGTGGGTGGAACAGAACAAAGGGGGCTGCCAGTCATGAGAACACCCCTGCTTCCCACCTAAGATGTCTTCTGGAACTAACAAGGATTGTACCAGGGGAAAGGATTGGGCCCAGACCAGGAAGGAGTCTGGTCTGTGAAAGGTTTCACAGTAGCAGCTGTGTTAGTCTGTATTCGCAAAAAGAAAAGGAGTACTTGTGGCACCTTTGTTAGTCTCTAAGGTGCCACAAGTACTCCTTGGTGTGTGAAAGAAGCTTATTAGAAGATCGCTGAGGGTGAGATTTACCTGTATTCAGTTTCTTAATGTTTTAGGCTTAGACTTGCATGTTTTGCTTTATTTTGCTTGGTAACTTACTTTGTTCTGTCCGTTATTACTTGGAACCACTTAAATCCTACTTGTTATACTGAATAAAATCACCTTTGTTTGCCCATGACTTTGCATCTATTCCTCAGCCTCACTGATGAGCTGGATACTTAGGAGCTCATTAGTGACCCCAGCTGCATGTAATGGGGCTTCATTAGAAAGACTGAGCCCGGCTGTGGTGATGAGGGAGGGTGAGCATTACTTCAAGAGAGCTGGGAGCTCAGCAGAGGCCTAGAGGATGGGGATCTAGGCAGAGTTGCTGGAGGAAGGTTTAGTTAGTGTGGGACAGGCTGTGGCCAGAAAACTGTGCTATGGGATTGGGGTGACTTCCTGTGGGGGTAGAGTGAGATGGAGCCCTGAGGTAGGGTTTCTCAGGACCAGGGAGTGAGCTAGAAGGCCATGAAGGGTGGAAGGCTAGTTTAAATGGCACTTGGGCTCCAAGTGGGAGGAGCCTAGGGGCCCTCTACACTCATAAGAGGAGGAACTGAAGTGAAGCTCAGAGGGGTGGGGAAGGATCTTTGGTTCAGAGCTGAATTGGGACAGGGATTGGAGCCCATATCTTCCATTGTCAAAGGGAAGGTGATATTAGGGTGCAGACACCCCCTTTCTTTTTAAGGCCTCATGAGTATTCAATTATTCACAGTGGAATAGCTTCAACAGGAGAGATTGAAAGACCCCTCCCCAAAATACCCCATAGCCTGGTGCTTAGGCCATTAGCCCAGGACAGTTTTGCTGCTGTGACAGGTGACTGTGTCACAGGAACCTAATACATATTTTGAGAAGTGACTTAGTAGCTAGAAAAAAATCTATTTACCATGAGGCTTAAGTGAGTGAGGCGCCTAAGAAGTTTGGGGGAAATTACCCTTAGTCTGTTTACGTGGGTAAAAGCTCTCTGGGGTGACTAAGGCTCAACCAGTGTTCGCCGGAGACCTGGGTTCTCTCACTGAGGGTTTTAAAATTGCTGTAGATGTGGTTTGTGTCACTGTGTCCCTAGCACAGTAATACATGGCTGTGTCGTTGGTTCTCAGGCTGCCCAGCTGTAGATAGGCCGTGCTTATGGAGGTGTCCCTGATGATGGTGAATCACCCCTGGAAGGCCTGGGAGTAGCCAGTTCACCGCTACTGGGACTGATATATCCTACTCACTCCAATACTTTCCCAGGAGCCTGCCGTACCCAGTTAATGTAATAGCTGGTAAAGGTGTAGCCGGAGGTTTTACATGTCACTGTCACAGACTCTCCAACAAAGAAAATAACAGAACGCCACTAGCCATCACCTTCAGCCCCCTCCTAAAACCTCTCCAATGCATCATCAAAGATCTACAACCTATCCTGAAGGACGAGCCATCACTCTCACAGATCTTGGGAGACAGGCCAGTCCTTGCCTACAGACAGCCCCCCAACTGAAGCAAATACTCACCAGCAACCACACACCACACAACAGAACCACTAACCCAGGAACCTATCCTTGCAACAAAGCCCGTTGCCAACTGTGTCCACATATCTATTCAGGGGACACCATCAAAGGGCCTAATCACATCAGCCACACTATCAGAGGCTCGTTCACCTGCACATCTAAAATGTGATATATGCCATCATGTGCCAGCAATGCCCCTCTGCCATGTACATTGGGCAAACTGGACAGTCCCTATGTAAAAGAATAAATGGACACAAATCAGATGTCAAGAATTATAACATTCATAAACCAGTCAGAGAACACTTCAATCTCTTTGGTCACTCAATTTCAGACCTAAAAGTTGCAATTCTTCAACAAAAAGACTTCAAAAATAGACTCCAACGAGAGACTGCAAATTAATTCCAATTCAGCAAACTGGATACAATTAACTTAGGCTTGAATAGAGACTGGGAGTGGATGGGTCATTACACAAAGTAAAACTATTTCCCCATGTTTGTTTCCCCCCCACACACACACACACCACTGTTCCTCAGACATTCTTGTCAACTGCTGGAAATGGCCCACCTTGATTATCACTACAAAAGGTTTTTCCCCCGCTCTCCTGCTGGTAATAGCTCACCTTAAGTGATCACTCTCGTTACAGTATGTATGGTAACACCCATTGTTTCATGTTCTCTCTATATATAAATCTCCCCACTGTATTTTCCACTGAATGCATCCGATGAAGTGAGCTGTAGCTCACGAAAGCTTATGCTCAAATACATTGGTTAGTCTCTAAGGTGCCACAAGTCCTCCTGTTCTTTTTGCGAATACAGATTAACGCGGCTGCTACTCTGAAATATATCATTTGGCTTTCCCTGTGTGAAGGTGGAGGTGTGTGTGTGTGGGGGGGGGGGGGGGGGATGGTGTTCCACAGAGGATTTAATATTCATTCAAAAGGGAGAGAATTTAGAATTCAGATTTTCCTTGTACTGTGGGCTTCTCATCTGACACACAAGCAGAGGATCCTGGGAAGTGACCAATTGTTTTTCTTTTGCACCCAGAGCACTCCTAGCCAGAGCTTTTCTAGTGCTTTAATCAGTCCAGCTCTAGGCCGTTTCTCGGGGTATTTGCCCACCTCTGCACAGTGCTACAAACCCAGAGAGACGTAGGCTGCTGTACAAACTGCTGGGTAATTCTTGTGCAATCTTCCTCTTTCCCTGCCAGCGGCAGCTTCTGAATGAGGAACAGGAGCTTGGTCAGCACACGACTGAGCCGGGCTGTAGGATAGAAATTTTGAAACACAAGATCAGGCTGAGAAAAGTATTTCAATTGGGTGAAAGTGGCAAGAATCCAGTTCTGCTGATTTACCACTGCCCCATGGACTTCAAAGGAGCTCTGGCGGATGGACGCTGGCTGCATGGCCACCCTCTGACCTTAACTGGGCAGCGCTGATTTCGGCTGAAGGGGATCTGGCCCATTCACTTCAATGAAGTCGCACACCTGTTGACATCGTCTGAGCGCCTGGCCCGCTGGTTCCAGGAAAGCTGGGCTGATTCACACTAGCTGTGGATCTGGCTTTCTCTGCCCAGCGGCACCGGCTGCAGTAGACAGCATTGGGGCAGGTAGGAGCTAAGTGGCTGCAATTGTTTGTCCCACAAGTGCGTTAAAAGGCTCAGTTCTGCAAGGGTCAAAATTCAGTCCGTGTGAGTGGGAATGGAGGTGTCTGAACCGCTCCTTCTGAGATGCGTTTCGCAGCATGGGCTCTGCGGGGTGGGTTGCTCAGAGGCTTTGATAAATGAGCTTTGCTTGTGAGGTGCGCAGACACCAGAGGGTGTTGGGAGACCTACGTCCCAGACTTGTCAGATCTAAGGTGCATTTAGGCTGTTACCTTTTCTCTGGCAATGGTCAATAATACGCTTCAGAGGAAGATGTAAGAACTCTGGAGGCGGAAGTGGGCCACTCTGCCCCGCACATCTCCCCCTGATCTGGAATACAGACTGGCTTAAACCTTGATGCTTGAGGTTTAATGACCCTTTCAATTGTATTATAACGCTGACTATTATACCCATGTAAATATCCAGTCCTTTTCCGAACATTCTTGAATTCTTGGCCCCGATGACTTGTCTTGAGAATGGATTCCACAGTTTAATTACATGGTGTGTCATGTCAATACCCGCTGCCCTTTTCAATTTCATTGGCTGCCCCCTGCTTCTCCTGCGATGGCTCGGAATGACCCAGGTAACGGGAGAAAGTTCATGGGAACCCTTTGCCTCGGGGTCCGGCGCGGCAGCGCTGCCTCCCGGGTGCAGCAGGGGGAGAGAAGCCACCTGGGCCGTGGGATCCGCAGCGCTGAGGATACGCGCCGCAGTGCAGAGCGGAGGCGGATAAAACGTGAATTGCTCGCAGCGCTGCTGTAGCCGTGTGGCTCCCAGGACATCGGTGGGCGATCCCTGTCCCTGGACCAGCTGCTGCTGGCGAGAGAGACCAGCTTTCCAGCTTCTTCAGCGCCGCTCTGTGCACCCGGCCGCTTTTCTCCAGCAGAAGGTGGTGCCATCAAAGCTCCCCGCTCACTCCCGTTGCCCCTCCGAAAAGAGTCCGTGTTTTAAAGCGTGTGTGGAAGGCTGCTGCCGCCCTCTGGACGTGTTTCTGTTCAGTATCTGCGGTGTTTGTCCCGTGGGTTGTTAACCAGTGTATTAAACCCTGGCCCCTGGGCTGTTTGTATTCATCACTGGCAAGGTAAAAGAAACTGAAAATCCGTCATCGCACCCCCCTGCAGTGTTTTCCCCGCTCCGGGGGCGGGCTTGGGGCAGCGCTGAGCACAAGGCTCCTCGTTCGTCTCTGGGGCTGCTGGGCGCGGTGGCGATACAAGCAGTGACTGGGTTTGTGTTTCCCAGCACCCGGACCCTGTTCCATGGCTCTGTCTTGTGCTCTTCAGCGTCGCCCTTAGAACTGTTCCCCTGCGGGCAGAACCCCCTGCTTCCTGCCATCGCACTGGCCGTACATCTCATCCAGTTCCCTTCACAGAACGACCCCGAATGCGGTTTCTCTGTGTGTGTGTCTGGCCCAATAATACACTGCGGTGCCTTCAGCCCTCAGGCTGCCCGCTTGCAGAAGGGCTGTGCTGAGCGATTTCTCCAGAGTCAGGGTGACTTTCCCCTGAAAGTTCTCCCCGCAGGTTGGTGCCCCTGTGTCCCTGCTAATCCAGCCGGTATCAAACAGCCCGTTCCCGGGGATCTGTTGAGCCCAGGTGATTGCATACCTAGTGAATGTACAACCAGAGCCTTTACAGGACCCCTTCACAGACTCCCCCGGCTTCTTCCCCTCTGCACCAGCCTGGACCAGCTGGGTTTGGGCCTTTACCCCTGTGGGGAAAGAAGCAGGGTGAGAATTCTTGTGACTAGTTCTGCTTTCCCCCCTTTCCCTGTCCCAGTGAAATTCACCTCCCTGGGCGAGCTGCCAACCAGAGGAGAAAACTGAACCCACAGTTCACGGCTATTCTTCTCAAGACCCCTGCAGTAGCAGAACACAGCGACTGCTGCAAAGAGCATCCACTGGGGCCAGTCCCTGCCTTTTAACAGGGTAAAGGGGATCCCTCTTCATTTGGAGGGTGGCGCAGCCTCCCTATGCAATGTATAAAAACAGATACTCAGACGGAGTAAGGCTGGGCACTTGCATGATCAACTCAGAGAGGTCCATGCAGTCCGGCCCGGGGAGCGAGGTCCGCCACAAATTTCTCTCTCCACTACTTGTATGGCCCCATCACTGTGGACTCTGATCATCTCACAGTCTGTGATGCATGCGCGTCTTTGAAATAGGGGGTATCATGCCTACTGCCTGCCTCAGTTTCCCCACCTATGCACTGAGCTAAAGTGACCTGCTCAAGGTCACACAGGAACTCGGTACCAGAGCGGGGAGTTGAAGCAACATCTCCCAAATTCCAGGTGAGTTCTAACCAGTGGACCATCCTTCCTTTCCGTCCTGCAGAGATTGAGGAATGTGCCGCACTTTGGGCATGTGAGTAATCTCATTAATTTAAATGGGACTACTCGTAGGAGTAAATTTAACTAGGAGCTTTGTCTACAGGGTGGAGTAATGTGCTCTGCAGGGGGTTGATTTCTGTCTGAAACTGTAAGAACACAAGTATGGCCACAATCGGTCAGACCAAAGGTCCATCTAGCCCAGTATCCTGTCTTCCAACAGTGGCCAATGCCAGGTGCCCCAGAGGGAATGAACAGAACAGGGAATCATCAAATGGACCATCCCCTGTCGTCCATTCCCAGCTTCTGGCAAACAGCGGCTAGGGAAACCATTCCTGCCCATCCCGGCTAATAGCCATTGATGGACCTAGCCTCCATGAATTTATCTAGCTCTTTTTGAACCTTGTTATAGACTTCAAAGAAGAACTAGGTAAATTCATGGAGGATAGTACTAAGTTAAAGTGCACTACAGAACATGTGCAGAGCCTTCTGGTGCACATTACAGACCAATCCATGTGCAAAACATTGGTGTTCTTTAGAAATCAAGCCCCATATGCTTAGATCTCTGTATGGTTTAGGTTTAAGAATGAATTTTCAAAAGGTCCCTCTCTCTAAAATTCACAGCAGTCTGTGTGTTGCATTCCCTAAGTCCCTTTGAAAGACCCAGTCTAATTCCCTGTTGCCTGGACTTCCTTGTGAACTAAATTCCCACCAGGTGTCTCTGCTGTTCTCATGTGCTGCAGGGAAAATGGGATGATGAAGTACGAAGTCAAGTTACTTGAGGAGTAACAAAAGATTTGGAGGGGGAAGAGCATCAGATTTTTATTTTTACAATAGTGCCCAGGGCCCCCCACCAAAACAGAGACCCCGTTGTGTAAAGAGCTGTGTGCACCCTTCGGAAGAACCTGCAGTGAGGAGTTTAGGGAGCCTTGTCAAAGGCATGAATGGGAGCTAAGCAGCCAGTTCACATGGATTTTTAATTTCAATGCACTTTGGGCCTTTGAAATTCTCCCCCTGAAAATTTAAGGTTAGGGTTTGCAAGGAAGCCGAAGGTAGCTAGGTGCCCAAATCCAGTAATTGGACTGGGTGCCTAACTCCCTTTGGGCCCTTTGAAAAATCCTACCCTAAAGAGACAAGACAGACTAGTACATACCTTTTTAAGCACCAATTTTAGCAGTGGTTGAGATTTTTGAAAGATCAGAAAGGAGATAGGCCGGCAAATTCCATTGCACTGAAGATGAAACTAATAAGCAGCGGGTTTCATACCAAAGAAGAGGAAATAATTTCTCATGCAATGCACAGCTAACCTGTGGAACTCATTTCCATGGGATGGTTTGATAGCCAAAACTATAATATGGTGAAAAATGGATAAATTCATGGATAAGTTCATCAGCTTTTAGCTGAAACGCTCAGGGATGCAACCCCATGCTGGCTACCTGAAGCTGGAAGTGGAAGACAGGGATAAAGCACTGCAGAATTGCTCTGTTACGTTCACTCCCCCTGAAGCTCTGGTATAGGCCACTGTCTGACAGGATACTGGGCAATGTTGACAGTGGTCTGAACCATAATGGCAGCTCTTATGTTCAATAGGATCTGGGTTTCTCACTCTGTTGAGGTTTGTCTACACAGGGATAAACCCGCTGCTGGCCTGGGTCAGCTGGCTGGGGCCAAGCGGCGAAAAATGGCTGTTTAGACATTCAGGCTTGGGCTTGGGCTGGGCCTGAGCTTTGGGACCCTGTGAGGTTGGAGGATCTCCAGCCTGAATATCAACACAGAAATTTTTAGTCCCTTGTCCCAGCCAGCTGACACAGGCCAGGCACAGTCGTGCCACAGAGCTTTTATCCCCCTGGATACGGACCTTTAGACTCCTCTGAAAATGCTAAGCAGAGTGCTTTGCTGAATCAGGGCCTTTATCTCAACCCTTCAAGGTGCTCCAAATTCTTCCACTTGAAGGATCAGCGACTTGGTCAAAGGAAAGATGCAAGAGGGGAAGGACACAAAGTAAGGGGTAGGTCTGGGGGAGTAGGAAGAAGAGGTAAGAATAATCTAAACATGTCTGTCTGTCCACTCCTTGCCTTACTGAAGCGGAATCCTTCTATTGAAAAAGGGAAAATAATTAGAGCTGGCCCAAAAGTTTCCATCCAAACTTTCAGAGCATTGGGCTTTTGGCTAAACGAAGATGTTTGCAGAAAGTGTCTGCTTTCCTCAAAATTAATTAAACCTTTTCATTGATGGGAAGTTGAAATTTTCAGCAGAAAATTTCAATAAAAAGAGAGACGAAATTTTCAGCGGGAGAGAAAAACATTCTTGCATTAGCCCCACGAATGGTGTTTTATCCAGTGCTGTCATTAAGAGATGGGCCTGCATCTAGGACAGGGGTCATTCTGAGCTGCGGTTAGGTCTTTCCCTGCCCTCTCCTAATGTGGGCCGCTGCTGCCATCTGGTGGAGAGATGACCTGGAATCTCCCACTAAGGAGTTTTTGAGTGAATAAGGGTACGTTCTCCGACACTGTGTTCACCCTATCTGGCACAGTAACACACAGCTGTGTCCTCCGGCTTCCGCCCATTCATTTGCAAGAACAGCAGGTTCTGGGTGTTGTCTCTGGAGATGGTGCATCCGATGAAGTGAGCTGTAGCTCACGAAAGCTCATGCTCAAATAAATTGGTTAGTCTCTAAGGTGCCACAAGTACTCCTTTTCTTTTTGCGCCCTTTAACCGAGTCTGTGTAGTATGTGGTGTCACCAGCCCCGTTTGTAATTGAAGACACCCATTCCAGTCCTTTTCCCGTAGACCTCCGTGCCCAGTGCATACCGTGGCTAGTCAAGTGTCTGGCTACACGTACACAGGAGATTTTTGCAGAGTATCCTGGTTTTTTAACTTCTGCTCCGGACTGGATTAACTGGATTTGAGACCAGACACCTGCAAATAGACAAATATTAAAGATCTAGGCCATGATTCAGCAAAACACGTTCTTCAGTGATCTGGAGAATCAACGATTCCTTTTGGCTCCATTTGTTTCCTTCTTTTATCCCAGGTGCCTCTGAAGTTCTTACCTGAGAGAGCTGCCAGCAGGGAAATAAAAATGAAATACATATTTATCTTTGAATCAGAAACCTACCGGAACAGACAAAGGAATACAGCACAAAGTAAGTTACTCGGGGTGTGCCAGAGAAGGAGAAATTGTCTGGTTCTTAAAAAAAGAGGTTGCCCTACTTAATTTGCATGAGGCCTGAGGCAGTTCAAAAAGCCTTTAAAGCCAGGCAGCAAACAAAGGGGCAGGAGAGAGGGAAGAGGAGGCAACAATAGGGGTAGGTTTCCAGATGACTTGGGTTAAGATTTCCAAAACTGCCTTTCTTCCTCATATAAACCAGGCATCTAAATGCCTTTAGGTGGCTTTGAAAATCTCAGCCAGAATTAAACTAAAACGGGCGGGAGGGGGAACCGAACTGGCTTCAAGACTGATCTTGATAAACTTATGTGGAGGGGGATGGTATGATGAGGTAGGCACATCGACAACTGCTGGTAGCAAATATCCCCAATGGCCAGTGATGGGACACTAGGTGGGGAGGGCTCTGAGTTACTACAGACAACTCTTTCCCAGGTGTCTGGCTGGTGGGTCTTGCCCACATGCTCAAGGTCCAACTGACTGATATTTGGGGTTGGGAAGGAATTTACTGCTACTTCCCCCATCAGAGCCTTTCCTTGCCGGGTTTAGCTACACAGACAGTGAGTGTGGAGGCAGCCTATGTATTACAGACCATGTCTCCAATTTGTCAAGCTCCTTCTCAATTCTAATCCTGATCTCTAAAGTGCTTGGAACCCCTCCCAGATTGGTATAAGCTGCAAACTTTATAAGTGTACTCTCTCTGCCATTATCCAAGTCATTTATGGAGCTACTGAATAGAAGTCGACCCAGGACAGATCCCTGTGGGACCCTTCTCCGTATTCCCTCCCAGCTTGACTGTGAAACATTGATAACTACTATCTGAGAACATTTTCTAACGAGTTGTGCACCTACCTTATAATAGGATCATCAGTCTATATTTCCCTGGTTTGCTTAAGAGAAGGCTATCTGAGACTGTATGAAATGTCTGACTAAAGTTGAGATATACCACATCTACTGTTCTTGTCCCAGCCCCCATCCCCTCATCTTCTTACCCTGTCAAAGGAGGATATGAGGTGGGTTTTGTACGGGGAGACTTTGGCAAACCAGTAAAGTGCCTGAAACCACTATGGCTTATTGCTAAAAGCAGCCAAGTCAGCAGGCTGTAAATTGGCTATTCAGCACTCTCAGTTTGACCAAGGCAGGAGCCGGAGGGGGGAGTTTTGAGTGCCACAGAGAGGGCAGCTTGACCCCGTGTCATTCCTGATAAGAATTGTGTTGAAGTTGCTGATGCATGCATCTTAGAAGAGCAGAATGTGCCCCAGGAATGTCTATTGGGGCCTCAAGGCTGCAAACTCTGGAAAAACCCACACCTGGTTAATTGATAATCAGAAGGAACCTCTTGCTTGACCATTGAAACTGCTTACTTAACAAGTTTGCTTTAAGGGACATGTCATTCTATTACTAAGGTATAAATAAGGGGGGAAAGTTTTTATTTACTGACACCACCTCACACAGAGTAAAAGTTACCAAGATTTTTGGGTTGAAAGAACCCCGGGTAACAGGTTTGACGTGATTTGTTCTTTACAAATCCATGTTGACTGTTAGTTGTCACCTTATCTTCTAGGTGCTTACGAATTGGTTATTTGCTCCATTCTTTCCGGGTACAGAAGTTAAGTTGAGTGGTTTATAATTCCTGGGTTGCTCTTATCTGCTTTTTATTGATAGGTACCACTTGCCCTCTTCGAGTCCTCTGGGATCTCTCCTGTCCTCCGAGAGTTCTCAAATATTCTTTAATCGCTAAGATCTCTTTGGCCATTCTCTTAATTATTCTCTGGTGTATTTCATCTGGCCCTGCTGACTTGAGGACGTCTATCTTGTCTAAGTAATTCTTAACTTGTTGTTTCCCTATTTTAGCCTCAGATCCTACCCCATTTACACTGATGTTCACTGTTAGTCCTCTGATTACTGCTAACCTCTTTGGAGAAAACCTAAACAAAAATGGCATTTAATATTTGGGCAATTGCTGCTCGTGACTGTGTTTCCCTCCTCATTGAGCAGTTGTCCTTCCCTGTCCTTCATCTTCCTCTTGCTTCTAATGTATTTGTAAAATGTTTTCTTGTTACCCTGAATACTTCAATGGTTGCGATGCTCAAACACTACAGTCATGGGGACAATATAAAAACCTAAGATAGCTTTAGGGCTCGAGCTCAAACATTGCTTATTAAAAAAAGAGAAAAAAGATATGCCAATGCATATCCTTAATGCGCTGCCTAAGTCATTTAATAGGTCTGCACCTGCGTGGCTAGGCCACAAGGAGGGGTCTGGGCAGCTAATGCCGAGACACCATGAGCACTTTATCCAGCATCAACAGCATATTTTGGCTGAATTGTCTCTTCAGTCTAGTGGCCTGTAAAGGAATTATGGTTTCTGACATTTTCTGGAGATATTGGGGAATATTGTGCATTATGGGCCTGATGCAAAGTTCACTAAAGGCAAGGGGAGGACTTCCATTGGTCTGAGTGGGGTTTGGAGCAGGGCTTGCTGGAATGTTGATTGACATTTTTGAAGGGGACTTAGGTAATGGGGTATCTAATTCCCCTTGACTTTACCCTTTGAAAATTCCAGGTGTGATTCATGAATATTCCCCCCTACCCCAGGAGCTCTGTCAGAGGTCCAGCTGGTGGAGTCTGGAAGGGATGTGAAAAAGCCCGGAGACTCTCTCCGCCTCTCCTGCAAAGCCTCCGGCTTCTTCATCAGTAGCAACTGGCTGGATTGGATCCGTCATGTTCCTGGGAAGGGACTGGAGTGGGTCTCCAGCATAGATGGTGCAGGTACCCCATATTACCTGGACTCAGAGAAAGGGCAATTCACCATCTCCAGAGATGCCTCAGATAACCTGGTGCATTTGCACATCAGCAGCCTGAAACCTGAAGATGCCGGTGTGTATCCTTGTGCTAGAGATATGGGATCCTACAGTGATTCACTTCATTACAAATACCCTAATGGGATCCTGTGCTGGAGGAAGTCCCTAAAGAAAGTGAAATACTCTGACTGCCTTCTGCTTCAGTCACAGAGTACAAGAAATTCAGAGAATCCTGGAAAGGTAGGGCTGGAAGAGGGACTTCAAGAGGTCAGCGATCCGACCCCCCTGCTCTGAGGCAGGATTCGATATACTGAGACCATCCCTTGTGGAACCTTTCCTCATCTGTTTTTAAAAACCTCCAGTGATGGGGATTTCACAACATCCCTAGGTAACCGGTTCCAATGCGGATAGTTAGATATGCTTATCCTTAGGAAGTCCTCTCCCCACCCCCCCATATCTAACTTAAATCTCCCTTGATGGATTTTACATTTGTTTATTTTCTAAAAGACACAGAATCATAGAGATGGTAGTTGCTAGTGACAGAGAATCCACCATGACTCTTGATCAGTTGTTCCTATGGTTAATTCACCTCAATGTCTTTTTAAAAAATCACCTTCTTTCCAGCTGGACATTGTCTAGCTTCAGCTTCCAGCACTGGATCCTGTTGTACCTTTGTCTGCCAGACTGAAGAGCCTTTTATCTCTTCCCCATCTAGGATCTACACCAGGCACCAGGGTAAAGACTCCTTGTTTATTCCCCCAGCCAGGGGACGGAAGAATAATCTAGTGGCTGTAGCTTGAGTCTCGGTATGAATATTCCTGGGGTCTTTCCCACACACACAGGGATGGGACCCGGGAGAGCCAGCGTGCCAGGTCTGCGAGGGGAGAGCGACTCAGAGCGGGACTCACTCCGGATTGGAGTTCACAGATGGAGCGAAGGATCTCTGCACCTCAGCGCAGCGGTGCTCTGGGCAGGAAGGGGAGATACATTGCCCGGGAACCGAGAGTGGTACCGGGCGGTGCCCGTGGGCTTCAGGCCGGTCATTTTGAGATGCAGCAGGTTGTTGGGATTGTCTCTGGAGATGGTGAATCTCACTCAGTGGGAGCTGCGCTCTGTGACACTCGTGCCCCCCTGCCCCCCCCCCCACGGGCCTCTGCTTCTCCCTCGGCAGCCGCCTCCCCCTGAGCGACCCCATGAAATCCCACCGTGTCCCTGTCCACAGCCCTTAGCCACGTGACTGTCCCCAATGCCCTACGGGCCAGCGCCGGGCTGAGTGCTGCCATCGGGGGCTGAGGGGCGGGGCCTTTTGTCTCCATGGTGACTCTGTGACGTGGGGGCATTTTATTGTGGGCAGGATCCTGAGCAGCACCGTTCACACCAGGGCTGTGATTTCCAGCTGTCAAATGGAAGGAAAAAATGCTCGAGTCTCTTTGGAAAGTCCCGGCGGTGCCCCATCCCCAGGCGCAGCGGAGCGGGGTTTATTCCGGCGCCGGATGATCTCTGCCCCCCAGCCCCGCCCGCACCCTGAATGGGCCATTTCCACACCCCGGCCTCCATCTCTGGGGTATGGAAATGGGCCATTCAGAGTCCGGGAACGGAAGGGTTAAAACTGGCGGGAGGTTCGTGTTCCGTTCCCCCGGGTGCCGGGTCTCCTGCCCGAGCCCGAAGCGGGGGGTGTCGCTGCTGCCCCCGCGCGGCCGCCGGGAGAAGGGCGATTCCGCAGCCTGGGTTTTTGTACGATCACAAACCGGTTTGGTGTCACTGTGTCTCTCGCACAGTAATAGCGGGCGGTGTCCTCGGGCTTCAGGCCGGTCATTTGCAGATACAGCTCACTCTTGGCGTTATCCCTGGAGATGGTGAATCGCCCTTTCACTGCATCGAGGTAGTATATAGTACCCCCACTGCTGCTGATATAAGCGACCCACTCCAGCCCCTTCCCGGGAGCCTGGCGGACCCAGCTCATCCAGTAGCTGCTGAAGGTGAAGCCGGAGGCTTTGCAGGAGAGGCGGAGAGAGTCTCCGGGCTTCTTCACACCCCCTCCGGACTCCACCAGCGTCTGGGACCGGACACCTGGGAATAAAGACAGGCCATTAATATCGGTATCAAAACAGCGAGAACACAATATTCTTCTAACTCTGCCAGGTCTTCAGAGGAGGAAAATACCTTCCAAGGCTGCCACAGCGACAATGACAAGGAGCAAAAATCCCATTTTCCCGGGTGCTGGAGGGGAAAGTTCTCAGGGGACTGGCTTGTGACTGCACAGACCCAGGGGGCTGCGGATTGTGTCTCCGGGTGCAGCCTGGGCAGAGGGAGGCAGAGATTTAAAGAGGAAACTGTCTCCCTCATTTGCATGCCCCGCTTTATAAGAGACACACTCCTGCTGCCAGTGATCGGATTGATTCGCCCTCGGGCTCAGACTGCAGGAGTCAGTGTGTCCCATCCTGTGTGTCTGTGCAGCGCCGGGCACAGGGCGCTGGGGTCCTCCTGACACTTTCGGACCCTGGGAGGAATGAACAGCTCCCTGCAGGGACTGTGTTTCCTAGCATGGTGTTAGCCGATGGCCAGGGATGTTTGGTGAGGTGCCAGCTATGCCCGTTTATACCATCCGTGACTTTAACCGCTAGGACGCACTGTCCCTTCGCGGCGGGCAGCCCGGGCTAGGCTGACGGATGCCCCAAGGTCCTAACCACCCGTGACTTTAACTGCTAGAGCTCAGAGCTCCTTCGCAGCGGGCAGTCAACACTGACTGACAGGTGCCCCAATGGCAGCACTAAGAGCCTCTCCACACCCGTGACTTTAACTGCTAGAGCTCAGAGCTCCTTCGCAGCGGGCAGTCAGGATTGACTGACAGGTGCCCCAAGAGTTTGCCCCGTGGAGGCGGCACAACTCAACGCTAGGCTCTTAGTACTCTCACCTAATGGCCAGGCTTTATAGCCAAAACGGCTGAGGTTCTTTAATTGTGTTGGCTGCTTCACAGTAAACCAGAGAAACAAGTCAGGCTTATGCATAAATGGTTACCAAAATTTATTAAACTAGATTCTAATCATGTGGTTACAAAATTGCTAGTGCCTACTTATTTAAGTGTAGAGATGTTACACACACAAACAAGTTACAAAACTGAAGCTACAATCCCAAAGAAAGAAAACAAAGTATAGAGCTCTATTTCAAAATATGTGTACACTAAAGATAGGAGATCAGGTGTGGGTGCTTCTTACCCTCCTTGCATCTCTCGATTCCAGCGGTGCCAAGCCAGGATCGGTCACTCAATTCCGCGGAAAGACGAATAAGGGACAAGGCTCAGGGACCCTCTTAGCTGCAGAAGCCTTGGGAGGCTGTCACTTATCTGACCAGCAGATAGATAGTGAAAAGCACTCAAAAATCATGGTGCTGTAGGTCCCCTACTTATACCTCTGTACTCCTTTATTCTCTTTCTCCTTTCTATGCTAAATTGGGGCTGGTCTGTCGGGGTGACGCCAGCTCTCGCAAGAGTAGTTCACACTTGCAAGGGAGAAACAATAAGTTTCGACTACTGGACATTCCTTTTATCAGGGTAAATATTTTCCCACCTAGGATGTTGGTGTGTGTGCATCATGCTGTTTTAGTAGGGGCTAAGAGCCATGTCTGTCACAGCGCCTCTGCCTGCTGTGAGCCCAATCGTTGTATACGTTCCCAGAGGCACATTGTCGCAGCACACCTGTGCTTCTCTCAGCTTCAAAGGCTGTGCTGGAGTGCCCTGGTGTTTTGGCTCCCGTGTGTTTCCAGCAATGCTGGTCTGAGGGCGGGGGGCTGGCTGTCTGGCTACATTCCACCCCCTGATGCACCACACTACATCCCAGATTGCAAGGTGGCGGTGATGCCAGCACCTCTTGCCCTCCTTGGGGAAATCTAGAAATACCCAACAACCAAATTAGAGGATGAGGGTTCGCGGAATTGGTTAGGATCCCTTTTTAGCTCTAGGTATCTGATTTGTGTGGAGGAAAGAGCAGTTTGAATCAAACGCTTCATAATACATAAAGTTACACAAAAAACTATTACAATAATTAAAATGGTTAAAACAGTATTTACAACCGAATGTAAAAACGGGGAGAGGGAAAATCCCAAGTGTATCCCGTTACATATTCCACAGGCCGTCCCCAAACAGTGCCATGCCATTGTCCCACCCCCCCCGAGTCAATGTGAGGGTTGGTGGTGTACCATGCTGGTCCCCACTGAAAGATGTCGCTTTTGTTCCACCAATCATTTAGGCTGAGTGGTACAAATTCAATTCCCAGTCCATTGGTTGAATCTAGCAAGGTGCACATCCAGCAATTTGTAGCACCAGCAGCTGAGGCGATGGTTTGGATTGCTCCCTGAAGAGGATGTTCTGGTATTGCCAAGGTGACTGGAGCCAACAGAAGGATCATGAGGGCTTGCAGGAACATATCTCTGGTGGGTCGTGTTCTAGCTAAAAAACTTATTTTAAAACCAAAAGCAAAAATTACACCTGCTATTATAAGTAATGGCAAATATATCAACAGTCCATAGTAGTCTCTGGTGATCAAACAAGTCTGCTGCATGGTCCATTTTGCTGACAGGTTAGCTGGCAGGTTGCTCGGAACCATGGGACCATTCCTGCAATAAATCACATGGTCAGCCGGTCTTGGATGTGATCCAAGCCTCTGTAATGGTTATTAGCCTTTTATCAGCATTTAAGGCACTCCATACACCTTTCTCTTTATAGGCGTGCAAAACACAGGTAAAGGTTCCCAGGGCTGGGTGTTTAATCACAACAGTGTCTCCGGGAGCATACTTGGAACTGTGCAGTGGTGTTCTGGCAGGGGAGATAGCTTTCCCTGTAGGGAAGAATCCCCTGCTGATTGGACTTCCTGTAGGAGTCTGTCTGTTGCTTAATCTCTGCACCACTTCGTCCAGTCTGTCTCCCCATGTGCCATCAGTAGGCTTCAAGTGATTCTTTAGCAACCCATTCCAGCGCTCGACCATGCCATTAGATTGAGGTCGATATGGAAGGTGGAAGGTCCATTGGACTCCATGGTTAAGGGTCCATTCCCTTATAAGTTTATTCTTAAAATGCGAACCATTATCTGATTGGATTTCTTGAGGCATTGGGACAATTGCTGTTAAGCGGTTTAGTCCCATAATTGTGGACAACCCTGTTGCCAATCGGGTTGGATATGCAAAACCAATCCCTGAAACAATTTCTACCCCAGTCAAGATGTATTTCCACCTCTGCCTTGTAGTGGCCAGCGGTCCGACATAGTCGACCTGCCAGGTTGCCCATAGTGTTTTTCCATCTCTTAGCCTGGCAAACCTTTGTCCTTCTGCTATATGTTTTCTAGTCTCAGCACAAATAGCGCAGGCTTGCACCAGGTCTCTAGCCTGTCTGTGGGTGATAGGCCACCCCCTGATATGTGCTTGCCGCACTAACTCATCACTTCCTGTGTGTAAGCGTTCCCATTCTACTTGTGTGGTAAAGAGCTGGGCAGCTGCATCGGCTAAATTGTTTAACTGTGCAGCTGGGGTATTATTCCTCTGATGAGCTGAGACATGTCCTATAGACAGGGGTTGTTGCAGGGCATGCTGATATAACCATTTCCAGTATTCCAGTCCCCATACTGGTTTATCTCCTATTTCCCAGTGGTTATTTTTCCAGTTAGTGATCCACTGAGTGGCACCTGCCCATACCGCATAGGAGTCCGTATATACTGCGGTGGCTCCTGCTTCACAGGCCAGTTTAATTGCAGCCAATTCTGCAAGTTGTGCTGACCCATCAATTTCAGCAGTTAGGGGTGCTGCAGAGGCGTCTGCAGGCACTGCTGCAGCTTTTCCCTTCCATTTTCCTTTAACCAGCCTGGCACTGCCATCAATGAACCATACTCCCTCAGGCTTAGAAGGATCAAATGGGGCAGCATCCTTAATAGGAGACTGCTGTGGAGGTAGGCGGTATTCATCAGGCATTCCTACTTTCCATAGGGATTCCTGAATCATAGTGGGGTTTTGTGCAGTGTCTGCACTACCTACCCTGTGGTGTATGTAAAGTGTCCATCGTTGGATAGTCATTTTTTGTGCTACACCAGGTGGTAACTCTTTCCCTTCAAATATAGGTTTAATGATTGGAAGAGGAGTGTGAATTGTGATGTCCTTATCCTGAGTTAATTCCTCAGTTTCTCTCAAGGCTGCGTAAGCTGCCAGAAGCACCTTCTCATAAGGCGTGTAGTTAGCCTGTGACCCTTGCCATGACTTGGAACCTAACTGAATTGGTCGTCTGGGAGCAGTGTCACTTTCTTGCCAGAGAGCATAAGACATTCCAGTGGCTCCCACAGTTAGGTACAAATGGAATGGGGCTTCAGGATGTATGGGACCCAGAGCCTGATAGGTGTGTATCTCCCCTATCAGTTGCCTGAGGGCTTCCTCATGGGCAGGAGCCCATTCCCAGGCAGCACTTTTCTTTAACAAATTGTACAATGGTCTGGCTATAATGGCAAAGCCAGGTACATGTTTTCTCCAAAACCCCAGGGTTCCCAAAATCTGTCTCAATTGATCTTCACTTTCAGGGGAGGGTGCCTGATTTAGCTCTTGCACAGTGTCATTAGGCACAGACCTCCTACCTCCCATCCATACAGTACCTAAGAATTTTATCTCTTGGGAGGGACCTTGGCATTTCTCAGCTGGTAACTCTAAATTAAGGGCTTCTAGTGCTTCTTTGATTTGATTCATAGCCTCCTGTACCTCTTCTGAGGTTTTCCCACCTATTAAGATGTCATCAATGTATTGCACAGTTTGTACATTGGGTGGCAGTATAAGGTCATCTAGGACCTTTTCCAGTGCCCCATGGCAAATAGTGGGTGAGTGTTTAAACCCTTGTGGCATTCGGGTAAAAGTGTATTGTACACCTCTCCAAGTAAAAGCAAATCTTTCCTGGTCAGCTGGTTGCAAAGGGACCATGAAGAACATGTCCTTTACATCTAATACTGCTAGCCAGGGTTTATCTATGTTGGTCCAGTGCATTACTGTGGGTTCATCTCGGTCTGCTGGGTAAATTCCTCTTGCCCATCGACAAGCCAGAGACCAAAGTGTTTTAGGGGTGTTCCCCTCTGAATGTTCCAGGAATATTCCTGCACCTAAGTTAAGGTGCTCAGTTTCTTGGGCTGTCAGACGTATATATCCACCCCCAGGGTCCCAGAGGCGGACCAGCCACTCTATTATACCTTCCTCAGGCTTTTTAGCAAAATCTCCCTGGATTGTTTTTAACTCCATGGGAGTATATTGGCGGGTGGTAATTTTGGTAAAGTGTGTTGGAGCTTTATTCCCTTTTCCCTTTTTACCTCCCCTCTTTGTTTTTGAAGAGGTGGATGGATCATTGTCATCCCCTTCTTCATCCTGCTCTGCCCCACTCAAATTTCCCTCATGTTCTTCTGATTTGTGATGTGTGATAGCTGGTCTTAATTTTACAGAGGGACCTTCCTCCTTAGAGGAGGGGGACTCATCTGCTGAATCCCAAATATCTCCATCCCATTCCTCAGGGTCTAGCCAGAGAGCAGTCTCAACTTTAGCCCGGTTGATTCTGCGTGTTTTAATCTC
This sequence comes from Natator depressus, assembly GCF_965152275.1. NCBI lineage: Eukaryota > Metazoa > Chordata > Testudines > Cheloniidae > Natator > Natator depressus. Next base: position 39,530,682 of record NC_134246.1, read on the forward strand.
CAGCTTTTCCCTTCGTTCTATCCCTTCTTTCTCAATTAAGGGAAGTAATCTTTTCTGAAGATGTTCCATATCCCTATTCAGTGTTCTTACTCTGGTATCTAAATTCTGGCATTCCTTGCGCAGTGTGTCCCTTTCCTGTTGTAGCCTATTAAATTCTATTGCCAGACTATGATAATCCTTACAGGCAGCTTGCCAAATGTTAGTAAGCAGCCATATACAAGCACCTTTTCCTTTCCCTTTCTTCATCTTGCAGGCAGTTCTCCAGTTACAGAAATGCTGCCAGATCTCTGCTGGTTTTCCCCAATATTTCTCCAGCAGTTCTTTGCTCCACAGAGGATTTCCCCATCCCTCTTGGGTCAAACTTTTCTCTAGCTCAGGGAATTCTGTGGTGTTTATCATGACTCGTTTCATTGTGTTACTGTAGTGCAGCCTATATCACAATCCTGTTCGTGACGCCAAATCTGTTAGCCGATGGCCAGGGATGTTTGGTGAGGTGCCAGCTATGCCCGTTTATACCATCCGTGACTTTAACCGCTAGGACGCACTGTCCCTTCGCGGCGGGCAGCCCGGGCTAGGCTGACGGATGCCCCAAGGTCCTAACCACCCGTGACTTTAACTGCTAGAGCTCAGAGCTCCTTCGCAGCGGGCAGTCAACACTGACTGACAGGTGCCCCAATGGCAGCACTAAGAGCCTCTCCACACCCGTGACTTTAACTGCTAGAGCTCAGAGCTCCTTCGCAGCGGGCAGTCAGGATTGACTGACAGGTGCCCCAAGAGTTTGCCCCGTGGAGGCGGCACAACTCAACGCTAGGCTCTTAGTACTCTCACCTAATGGCCAGGCTTTATAGCCAAAACGGCTGAGGTTCTTTAATTGTGTTGGCTGCTTCACAGTAAACCAGAGAAACAAGTCAGGCTTATGCATAAATGGTTACCAAAATTTATTAAACTAGATTCTAATCATGTGGTTACAAAATTGCTAGTGCCTACTTATTTAAGTGTAGAGATGTTACACACACAAACAAGTTACAAAACTGAAGCTACAATCCCAAAGAAAGAAAACAAAGTATAGAGCTCTATTTCAAAATATGTGTACACTAAAGATAGGAGATCAGGTGTGGGTGCTTCTTACCCTCCTTGCATCTCTCGATTCCAGCGGTGCCAAGCCAGGATCGGTCACTCAATTCCGCGGAAAGACGAATAAGGGACAAGGCTCAGGGACCCTCTTAGCTGCAGAAGCCTTGGGAGGCTGTCACTTATCTGACCAGCAGATAGATAGTGAAAAGCACTCAAAAATCATGGTGCTGTAGGTCCCCTACTTATACCTCTGTACTCCTTTATTCTCTTTCTCCTTTCTATGCTAAATTGGGGCTGGTCTGTCGGGGTGACGCCAGCTCTCGCAAGAGTAGTTCACACTTGCAAGGGAGAAACAATAAGTTTCGACTACTGGACACTTCTTTTATCAGGGTAAATATTTTCCCACCTAGGATGTTGGTGTGTGTGCATCATGCTGTTTTAGTAGGGGCTAAGAGCCATGTCTGTCACAGCGCCTCTGCCTGCTGTGAGCCCAATTGTTGTATACGTTCCCAGAGGCACATTGTCGCAGCACACCTGTGCTTCTCACAGCTTCAAAGGCTGTGCTGGAGTGCCCTGGTGTTTTGGCTCCCGTGTGTTTCCAGCAATGCTGGTCTGAGGGGGGGGGCTGGCTGTCTGGCTACATTTGGGAACTGAGGGTCTGGCTTTTTTGACCTGATATTGGTGACTGGGGGGACTCAGCTCTGGAGCCTGGTTCCACAAGCATAAGGGCCATGCAACGTCCCGTCAGGGGGGTCAGTGTCGGTTGGGGGGAGGCGCGAAGTCTTGTCTCAGGGATCCATTGGGCTGGGCCACCCGCTGGAGGCGGAAGATTTCCCATGGCGCTGGGAGGGATTTGGGAGGGAAGCCCCTTTCCCTTCCCTTCCCTTCCCTTCCCTTCCCTTCCCTTCCCTTCCCTTCCCTTCCCTTCCCTTCCCTTCCCAGCAATGACCGGCTACATTGAAATGATCCATGACACTAGGAACGTGATCTGAGCAAGCCTGGCTCGTGCTTTGGAGCAGGTCTGGGGGCCTGCCTGTGGGTGCAGGTGGGAGAAGCTGGCGGGGGTGGGGAGGAGTCTGAGGACAGAGTTAAATTTTGCAGTGAAGCCTCCCTGACATTAGTGTGCCAAGAGCAGAGTCTCTGGGTGTTTTTCTTTATGGGAGAGTCGAGGAGGATTCAGGCTACAGTGTAGGAAGATTATTATGCACGGTTGATATTTATCTTCCTGTTTATATTTCCATTCCCACTCCACTTCCCATTTACACTCAGATTGTAAACTGGGCAAGGGGGTCCCGTCCTCTGTGTGAGCTGGAATTGCCTGGGTCCGTCAGAGTGGGGCCGATCTAAGGGGATAAAGGTAGTTGGAGTGAGGACTCAAATCCTTTCACTAGCCCATTTCACCGGGGTAGTGTATAAGCCAGGAAACTTCCTGACAGTAGCTGGACCATTCCCCCGCTTACAGAATTGGCATCACGAACAGGATCCTATCCACAGGGTCCACCCCATTGGTTTCCTGGTTGAGTTCTGACAGCACTGTCCAGGCCTGGTCAAGAACCCTGGTCAAGAATGCCTGGAATTGAAGAACTATGGACCCACTTTGCTGAACTTGTGCGCAGATGATCAGACCAAGCTGAGGCATTACAACAAGCTAGAACAGAACAGAGAGAAGCCGTATCACTGGCTAAGGCAGTAGGAGATTCCCCCTGCCCCTCTACTGAGCTGGGCATATTCCAAATAATTTAATGGACATAGGAGCTCAGTGGATAATTTTCAAGTATTTTTCATCTAGACCCTAGAACAATTTCTTAGGCCTTGATTCAGAAAAGCACTTAGGCATTTGCTTAACCCCATCTCTGTGCAGGACACCTTTTACATTTCAGCACAATTCTGAGTCCCATTGATTTAACTTTACGTTTTATTCTCTGTAGTGTCATTGGCTGTACAAGACCTGAAAGAATATTTTCTCATATTATTAATATACATAAAAATCCCTAAATATTTACCTGCTGCTTTGTGCACAAACATGCCCTTTAATACTTATCCTTGAAATAGTTTACTCTAACAGTATTTCATTGTAATTCACTGCTGCCCTCTGCAGTGTGTTGGCAAAGTTTGTACCATTTCAGCTCGTTTTTTCTTCTGGGCTTAATAGCTTTCTGCTCACTGTATTTCAGGCCGGTCATTTCCAGATACAGCAGGTTGTTGGGGTTGTCTCTAGAGATGGTGAAGCGTCCCTGTGCGTCGTTGATGGTAGTTGAAGTTGGGTGTATTTCCCCTCTGCACTCCACTCCAGTCCCTTCCCAGGAGCCTGTCTGACCCAGCTCATTGAGTAGCTGCTGAGGGTGAACCCTGTGGCTTTGCAGGAAATACAGAGAGAGTCTCTGGGCTTTTGCACATAAGCTTGCGACTCTGGGATCAGAGGCTGAGACTGGGCACCCGGAGATAAGAAAGATATTATCAATCAGATTAATCGTAATAGCGATAATAGACTGCTCCTTTGCCCTGCCAATGCTTTCCAGGGGAGAGGATACCTCTGAGAGCTGCTACAATGAACGCTAAATGGAGCCAAAGTTTCATTTTCCCTGGAGTTGGAGGGAAAAGTTGTCAGGGGATTGGCTGGTAAGTGCACAGACACGGGGGCTGTGGATTGTCTCTCTGGGTGTAGCCTGGACAGAGAGAGGGACAGATTTAAACAGGAAAGTGTCACTCCTATTTGCAGGTTTCAGAGTAACAGCAGTGTTAGTCTGTATTCGCAAAAAGAAAAGGAGTACTTGTGGCACCTTAGAGACTAACCAATTTATGCTCAAATAAATTGGTTAGTCTCTAAGGTGCCACAAGTACTCCTTTTCTTTTTACTCCTATCTGCATATCCCGCTCCTTATAAGAGACACAAACTCCTTCCCTGAGCAATCAAATGTCTTGCCCTGTGATTCTGAGGGATGGGTGAAGAAAGTGTGTAACGTTCAGACCCAAACCTCCCTGAACTGAGAAGGGATGTGGCCTTGACTCCCATTGACCTCGGATCAGCTCCTCCATGGGGAGCAAAGATTTAATCCTGGGCTCTTTGATCTGACAGACAAAAGGTATAACAGGAACCAACGGCTGGAAGTTGAAGCTAGACCCATTCAGACTGGAAATATGGTGCAAAAATCTAAGTGAGAGTAACTGGCCATTGGATCAACTCACCAATGGTTGTGATGTGTTCTCCAGCACTGACCATTTTTAAACCAAGACTGCACGTTTTTTCCCTAAAAGATCTGCCCACAGGATTATTTTGGGGGAAGTTCTCTGGCCTGTGGAGGTCTGATTAGATGTTCAGCATGGTCCATTCTGGCCTTGGAATCCTTGACTCGATGAGCGACCTGCACCCTGTGGATAATGGGGCTGACCTCCCTGTAAAGCGCTCTGAGGTCTAAGGGGAAGTGGTGATGACGATGACTGTTCCCAGTCACTTGTCTCTGACCGCAATCATTGTCATCTGCTTCAGAAAATGAGGCAATGCATCCCCTGTGGGCAGTTGTGACTTTGCACTCCATATGCTTTATAAAAAATATGTTTTAAGGATGAATATGATGTAACTGGAATTTTCTTTATGCCAAAGGTCTCTTGTAAAGTACCATTACAAAGGTTATGATCTACTGAGTGTGGTCATCCCATTTGTATGAATGTATCATTCTTATCTCTGAAGCTAGAAATATGAAGTCTTACTCTAAAGTCCTAGTGTAATTATGCAAAATGTGCGCCATTAATGGTAGTTTAGAATCTTGATGGCTCCCATTGACCAGGACAATTGGGTGTAAATGGCTCTGTTTACTTTTAAACCTTCCTGTGTTCCTGTGAGTCAGGCCTGCCAGCCTTGGAAGAATAGAGAGTAGGGGTCTCACAGGACATGTGACCATGTCATCTGGTCCTGGAATCCATCTTAAACCTGGTGCTTTTCCATTTAGAAGGTGGGAGTGGGGACCCAGAGAGAAACAAAAGATTCCCACCTTGTGCCAAAGCTATAAAAGGGGGTGGAGCAGGACAAGGAGGGTCCCAGCCTGGTGTTCGAGGGGGATTAGCTGGTAAGTGCACAGAGTCAGGTGTCTGGGCAGAGAGAGGGACAGATTTAACCAGGAAACTCTCACCCTTATTTGCATATCTCGCTGCTTATAGGAGAGACAAACCCTTTCCCCAAATGCTCGGAGTTATTTGGCTGTTGGCTCTAAGGGAGGGAGTCAGACTGGTGCTAACTCTGTGTCTGGGCAGAGCCCAGCGAGTGCGGGGCCATCTGACCATACTGGTGCACAAAGAGCTCCCTTGAATTCTCTCACACCCCTCCAGGTGCAAGGGCTGATCTACAATCTGTTGAAGGGAATGGAAAGACCCACTCTTGGCTTTAGCGGACTGTGGGTCAGGCCCTTCGAGAGAAGAGTATCCGGCTAGTGACCAGGGCAGCAGCATGTGAAAATCTGTGTTTGTATTGAGGGCAGAGGTGATGGAACCTGATGTATCCTTTCAAGAGAACGTTAGAACTATTGCTGCGTTTTGTTATTTTTCAAAGGAAGCTGAGAGCATTTGTACCTATTTCCCAACAAACTGCGCTAGGATTTTGACACCTGGCACTTTGAGGGACCTTTGAAGTCCAAGTCCCAGTTATTACACCTTGAACAACCGAGACCCCAAATATTCCTCCTCTGCGCTGTGCATTTTTACTCTATTGTCAGATACGTTCCACATTCAGACATGTGACTATTCAAGATGCCCCCGTTTTGATGGACACATGATCATAGCTGGGTATACAGGTCGGGCACCTGCTGACAGAGATTTCTTCACTGTCTCTGCCGATCCCGTTCCTGTGCCTCGCGCCGGATTGTTTGTGGACGTGCTGCCCCCACGCGGCGCACAAGAGAAGCACAATTCTGCAGCTGGAGTTTTTGTGTTAGCAGCATCGGGATTCCCTCGCTGTGTCTCTCGCACAGTGAGACCGGGCGGGGTCCTCGGGCTTCAGGCCGGTCATCTGCAGGTACAGCAGGCTGTTGGGGTCATCTCTGGAGACGGTGAATCGCCCTTTTACCGAGTCACTGTAGTCTATGCTGGTGCTGTAAATCCCGGCGACCCACTCCAGCCCCTTCCCGGGAGCCTGGCGGACCCAGCTCATCCAGTAGCTGCTGAGGGTGAAGCCGGAGGCTTTGCAGGAGAGGCGGAGAGAGTCTCCGGGCTTCTTCACACCCCCTCCGGACTCCACCAGCTGCACCTGCGACCGGACACCTGAGAAAAAAGATGAATTATGGGAAAAATTAGTACCTAGGGCAAAAGAATAACAATCTCCTGACTCTACAAGATATGGAAAGGGAGAAAATACCTTCACACGCTGCTGCAATGAGAACGAGAGACAACCAAAGCCTCATTGTCCCTGTGTTTGGAGAGGAGAGTTTTCAGGGGGGTTGTCTGGTGACTGCCCAGAGGCAGGGGGCTGCAGATTGTCTGTCTCACAGCCGTGGAAGTGAGAGAGAGACATTTAAACAGGAAACTCTCCCCCTATTTGCATATCTCCCTTCTTATAAGAGACTCCAATTATTTCGTAGAGCGAACTCGGTTTCTTTGTGGGTGGCTGAGAGATGGGCCAGCAATTTATCTCTGGGGTACCCCCCTCTCCCAGTCGGGGTGCTCACTCGACTGGATTAGAGCTTCCTATGTGTCTGTAAGGAGTCCAGTTCGCATCTTCTTTCTCCTCTCCCTAACTTCCACATTTAACCCTAACCCTTAAGATAAACCCTCACCTTAGCCTTTATATTGATCTCAACCTGAAAGCGAAAGGAATAACTTAGTTCTATCCCTAAATCCTGACTTCTTCCCTGAAGGCAATTCTAACCCTCAGTGTAAATTCCAACCCTGGCTTTTAATAGCCGCCCTCCTTCTCCATCACAGCCTTGAAACTGACACTAAAGCCCGACCTAAAACCTAACGATAAAGATAAAACCATACCCAAAATTCAACACTTACCTGAACACAAACCTAAATTTGTACTCTGTCCCTATTTCTGAGGGTAACAAATAACCTTACTCTTTACCATTTACCCTAACCCTAACCTTAAATGTATAAACTGACCGTAATGCTAAAATTGGCCCTAATATTAATCATGACATGTCACATTAACCTTTAACTGTAATCTGAACCTCAAATTTATACTCTGTCTCTAAATCCGAACCCTATTTGTAACCATAAACCTGAACTCTAACCCAAAACCTAGAGCTAATCTTAATCCTAAATTTTAATCCTACCTGGAGGCCTGAAGTCTTGCCACAACCCTAAAGTTTATTTCCTAAACTGTAGCCTTAATATGGGGGGGGACGGGACAGGAGTTACATGTTAATGTTAATGGAGATGGGGCACAATAAATAGAATCACATAATGTTTAGTAGCCTTGGAGACAGAAGTGTCAATAGTCCATTGCGGTTTATTGAAAACTGCTGTAACGTTTGAAGCCATCACTTTGAGTCTGAAAGGAGTTTCCTTCTCCTGCATGCAGGATGTTGGACTCCGTAGGGAAGCTTGTGATCTGGATTTTTAACAGTCACTTTGCGAAGAGCCATGGTAGATCAGGATGGGGATGGGTTGTGCCTCTCTTCTTTCGGGAGCAGCCTGCTTTCTCTCCCTCTCTCTGTCTTTGGTTCTGGTGTGTTAGGGGGTCTGGATTCTGAACAATAGTAAAGTACTATAAAGTTGCTGCCTTTCAGGAAGAATATTGCATGTGCGTGTGTGTGTGTGTGAGAGAGCTAATTGTTCTGTGTGCTTGTCCTTTAGACGGCTGATGTATAAATAGAGATGGAGCTGTCTTTGGAGGTTGTGGGCCCCTCCTCTGGGGTTGTAGGCCAATAGCTATTGGTATAGGAAGTATGACAGTAAAGTAGCCACTCCCACCTCTTTGTGGAAGCCTTTTGGATCCAAGGCATGATGAAAAGGTTCACCTTACATCCATCTACAGCGCATGTCCGACTTTTTCACTGCTGGATCCGATTTGGTCAGCACAATCTAAGAAAAGACTCCATGGAGAGGAAAGCAATAGGTGAAAAGTGATATGAATAGTGAATAATTAAATTAAAAAGGTCTGGGGCCCGACTCTGCCTTGATGTGAACCTTATGAGGCCATTCCCAGCTGTGCAAAGAGGAGGGAGGAATGATTTGCACCCATTTTGCTCTTACATTCCTTAGGTGTTAGAGGGGTTGTAGGTGGGTTTTATTTGTGTCCAATCAACTTCCCAGGCCAGTCCCTTGAGTTAGAGCAGGGATGACTCTGTCCTCTAAAGTGTGGTTCAACTGTATGTTCAAAAACTCGACATGAGAGTCCAGTCAGTCAAATGAAGCTTCATAATCCAAAGAGCATCGTGGTGGGGCGGGAAGGGAGTCCCCAACGAGTCAGGTCTTTTGTCTGAGGTGTTACTGTCAGTATTTAACCAGGAAGTGGAAGCTGTCAACTTTGCATATAGTAGATTGACCTGAAGGGGTTTAAGCCAGGAAGCAGGGAGTGTGTGGGGCCTGGGTCGGTGTATGGAGCCCTGGGTTCGGGTGGGTGGCCAGAAAAATCGAGCAAAGGCTGGGAGGGTCTCTCTTTAGTTTAATACATTGTCTGATACTTGATCAGAGATCACACCCACTATGGAGCGATGGGCAACAAGAAGGAATATTGTCTGGGAATTATATAGATAAAACCTGACTTTACTCAGGGCCGGGTGACCCTTCCTATTCCTGTGCCCAGTGGGGTATTGTTCATCACCTGCAGCCCTTTGCAGCCCATGGGATAAGGGGGAATCCACAGCAGGTGTTTCTGTGGTATCATTTGTCGGTTTCGGTTCACTGTGCACCTTGCACAGCAATACCGGGCGGTGTCCTCGGTCTTCAAGTTGCTCATTTGCAAATAAACCACGTTGTTCAGATTGTCTCTGGGGATGGTGAATCAACCTTTGACGGAATCAGCGTCATACGTAGAGATGACTTGAATGTGGGCAACCCACTCCAGGCTCTTTCCAGGAGCCTGAGGGACCCAATTCATGTCATAATCACTGAAGGTTAACCCAGAGGCTTTGCAGAAGAGGCGGGGAGGGTCTTCAGGCTTTTTCACATCCCCTCTGGACTCCACCAGCTGGACATGGGACCGGGCACCTTGGAATAAGGATATGTTTTGGCTGAATTGTCTCTTCAGTCTAGAGGCCTTTAAAGGAATTATCATTTCTGACATTTTCTGGAGATATTGGGGGATATTGTGCATTATGGGCCTGATGCAAAGGTCACTAAAGGCAAGGGGAGGACTTCCATTGGTCTGAGTTGGATTTGGAGCTGGGCCTACTGGAATGTTGACTGACATTTTTGAAGGGGACTTAGGTAATGGGGTATGTAATTCCCCTTGACATTACCTTTTGAATATTCCAGATGTGATTCATGATACTTTCCCCGCACCAGGAGCTCTGTCAGAGGTCCAGCTGGTGGAGTCTGGAGGGGGTGTGAAAAAGCCCGGAGACTCTCTCCGCCTCTCCTGCAAAGCCTCCGGCTTCTTCATCAGTAGCAACTGGCTGGATTGGATCCGTCATGTTCCTGGGAAGGGACTGGAGTGGGTCTCCAGTATGGATAGTGCAGGTACCCCATATTACCTGGACTCGGGGAAATGGCAATTCACCATCTCCAGAGACACCTCCAATAACCTGGTGCGTTTGCACATCAGCAGCCTGAAACCTGAGGATGACAGTGTGTATCCTTGTGCTAGAGATATGGGATCCCACAGTGATTTACTTCGGTACGAATACTCTAATGGTATCCTGCGCTGGAGAAAGTCCCTAAAGAAAGTGAAATACTCTGATTGCCTTCTGCTTCAGTCACAGAGTGCAAGAAATTCAGAGAATCCTAGAAAGGTAGGGCTGGAAGAGGGACTTCAAGAGCTCAACTAGCCGACCCCCTGTACTGAGGCAGGATTCGATATACCTAGACCATCCCTGGTTCTTCATCTGTTCTTAAAAACCTCCAGTGATGGGGATTTCACAACCTCCCTAGGTAACCGGTTCCAATGCTGATAGTTAGATATGCTTATCCTTGGAAAGTTCTCCTCCCCAACCCCATATCTGACCTAAATCTCCCTTGATGGATTTTGCATTTGTTTATTTTCTGAAAGACACAGAATCATAGAGGCGATAATTGCTCATGACGGAGAATCCACCATGACTCTTGATCAGTTGCTCCAATGGTTAATTCACCTCAACGTCTTTTTAAAAAATCACCTTCTTTCCAGCTGGACATTATCTAGCTTCAGCTTCCAGTGTTGGATCCTGTTGTACCTTTGTCTGCCAGACTGAAGAGCCCGTTATCAAACTTCTCTTCCCCATCTAGGATCTAGAACCGGCACCAATGTAAAGACTCCTTGTTTATTCCCCCAGCCATGGGACGGAAGAATAATCTAGTGGCTGTAGCTTGAGTCTCGGTATGAATATTCCTGGGGTCTTTCCCACACACACAGGGATGGGACCCGGGAGAGCCAAGGTGCCAGGTCTCGGAGCGGAGAGCGACTGAGAACAGGACTCACTCCGGATTGGAGTTCACAGATGGAGCGAGGGATCTGTGCACCGCAGCCCAGCGGGGCTCTGGGCAGGAAGGGGAGACACATTGCCCGGGAACCGAGAGTGGTACCGGGCGGTGCCCCTGGGCTTCAGGCCGGTCATTTTGAGATGCAGCAGGTTGTTGGGATTGTCTCTGGAGATGGTGAATCTCATTCAGTGGGAGCTGCGCCCTGTGACCCTCGTGCCCCCCTGCCCCCCCCGGCCTCTGCTTCTCACTCTGCAGCCGCCTCCCCCTGAGCGACCCCATGAAATCCCACCGTGTCCCTGTCCACAGCCCTTAGCCACGTGACTGTCCCCAATGCCCTCCGGGCCAGCGCCGGCCTGTGATGTCATCGGGGGCTGAGGGGCGGGGCCTTTTATCTCCATGGTGACTCTGTGACATTGTAGAACTTTATTGCAGGCAGGATCCTGAGCTGCACCTTTTACACCGGAACTGTGATTTCCAGCTGTCAAATGGATGGAAAAAATGCTCGAGTCTCTTTGGAAAGTCCCGGCGGTGCCACATCCCCAGGCGCAGCGGAGCGGGGTTTATTCCGGCGCCGGGTGATCTCTGCCCCTCAGCCCCGCCCGGACCCTGCATGGCCCATTTCCACACCCCGGCCTCCATCTCTGGGGTAGGGAAATGAGCCATTCAGAGTCCGGGAACGGAAGGGTTAAAACTGGCGGGAGGTTTGTGTTCCGTTCCCCCGGGTGCCGGGTCTCCTGCCCGAGCCCGAAGCGGGGGGTGTCGCTGCTGCCCCCGCGCGGCCGCCGGGAGAAGGGCGATTCCGCCGCCTGGGTTTTTGTGCGATCACAAACCGGTTTCGTTTCACTGTGATCTGTCGCGCAGTAATAGCGGGCGGTGTCCTCGGGCTTCAGGCCGGTCATCTGCAGATAGAGCTCACTCTTGGCGTTATCCCTGGAGATGGTGAATCGCCCTTTCACTGAATCGAGGTAGTTTATAGTACCCCCACCGCTGCTGATATAAGCGACCCATTCCAGTCCCTTCCCGGGAGCCTGGCGGACCCAGCTCATCCCGTAGCTGCTGAAGGTGAAGCCGGAGGCTTTGCAGGAGAGGCGGAGAGAGTCTCCGGGCTTTTTCACACCCCCTCCGGACTCCACCAGCGTCTGGGACCGGACACCTGGGAATAAAGACAGGCCATTAATATCGGTGTAAAAACAGCGAGAACACAATATTCTTCTAACTCGGCCAGGTCTTCAGAGGAGGAAAATACCTTCCAAAGCTGCCACAGCGACAATGACAAGGAGCAAAAATCCCATTTTCCCGGGTGCTGGAGGGGAAAGTTCTCAGGGGACTGGCTGGTGACTGCACAGAGCCAGGGGGCTGCGGATTGTGTCTCCGGGTGCAGCCTGGGCAGAGAGAGGCAGAGATTTAAAGAGGAAACTGTCTCCCTCATTTGCATGCCCCGCTTTATAAGAGACACTCTCCTGCTGCCGGCGATCGGATTGACTCGCCCCAGGGCTCCGGCTGCAGGAGTCAGAGTGTCCCGTCCGGAGTGTCTGTGCAGCGCCGGGCACAGGGTGCTGGGTTCCCCCCCTCATACTTTTGCACACCTGGGAGGAATGAACAGCTCCCTGCAGTGACTGTATTCCCTCACATAAGAACTAAGGGCCTGACTATTGTAATCTGATATTGTGGATTTTGGGGCAGGGGGCGGGGGTGAGGATTATCAGCTCTGAAGCCCCGTTCCACGCGCACAAGGGATATGCAATGTCCGGTCAGTGGGGTCAGTGTCTGGTGGCGGGGGGTCCTGTCCCAAGGATCCATTCGTCTAGGCCCCCCGCTGGAGAGGGAAGACTTCCCATGATGCTGGGAGGATTTGGGAGGGAAGCTCCTTTCCCTTCCCAGTAGTGATCAGATACATTGACATGATCCATGACACAAGGAACGTGACCTTAGCAAGCCTGGCCCGAGGTTTGGACCAGGTCTGGGGACCCGCCTGTGGGTGCAGGTGGGAGAAGCTGTGCGGGGGGGGAGGAGGGTCTGAGGACAGAGTTAAGGTTTTGCAGCGGAGCCTCCCTGACGTTAGAGGGCCGAGAGTGGCGTGTCTGAGAAGTTTTCTTGAAGGGGGAGTCGAGGAGTCAGGCAACAGTGAAGGAAGATTATGATCCACGACTGATGTTTATATTCCTGTTTATATTCCTGTTCCCAGTCACACTCCACTTCCCATTTACACTCAGATTGCAAAGTCGGTGGGACTGAGAGAAGTTTTATGGTCTGTGTTTTTACCGTGCCTAGGACTATGGGATCCTAGACTATAATTAAGAACATAAAACGGCCAGATTGAGTGAGACCAAAGATCCGTCTAGCCCAGTATCTTGTCTCCCTGCAGTGGCCAACGCCAGGTGCCCCAGAGGGAACGAACAGAACAGGGAATCACCGAGTGATCCACCCCCTGTCGCCCATTCCCGGCTTCTGGAGACCCTGGGCACTGGGACCACAACCAGCACCAAATCTATCACCGCTGAGCATCATCATCAAGATCATTTACTTCGTTAATTATTAATTAGCAATAAAGTGCAGACAGAAGTTTTCTCCTGGTTGTGTTTAAAGAACTTGTGTGATAGGAACGCTACGTGTTTTCACAACATCCCCGTGATGTAATATTGAGGGATAACAACAAAAAGAACAAAACTATTCCCATTCCCACTTCCATTCAGACAAGTATAAGCATTCACGCTGAAACACAGATTTCCATTCCCATCACCACTCATGTTCCCTTTCATATCCCCAAACTCATTCACACACATTGGATAGATAGATAGATAGATAGATAGATAGATAGATGTCTCCAACAATGATAACATTCCTTAGGGGCATTTGTCACTGAACTTTATGTGCTTCATTACTGCTTATATTTCCTGCATTGGTAGCTCCAGACCAATGATCCCTGCAAGAAGCAAGGAATATAGAACATGAAACGATTTTATACAGTCCTCGGGACGTTCAATCAAATTCTAAATATTTCAGCTTCTCCATTCTGTAAAATAAAACTGAGCACAAATCGGTGCCTTTGGCATAACGTTGACTATTGGGGTTAATTCCTGTCTTTTCTTAGATTTGCCCATTTTAAAACCCAGACGCGGTGTAACCCCACCGTTGGTTTTGGTGATGGGCTTTGCGACTCTGGTCTAGTCTCTCACACAGTGATTCCGGCCTGTGTCCTCGGGTCTCCGGCTGCTCGTTTGTAAATACAGCCGGTTGTTGGGATTGTCTCGGGAGGCAATGAATGGCCCTTGTTTTGCTGAATCGGTGTCCTGTGAACTCTTTCCCGTGTACTCTGCCCTGGAGACCCGCTCCAGACGGACCCAGCGCTGAAGTGGAACCCGGAGACTTTACAGGCGAGGCGGAGTCAAAGGGCACCGGCGGGTCCTATGTCCAAAGCAGCAGTTTCTGTAGGTGCAGAGTTGGAAAATGATGTTTCCCAACCTCCGGTGCCCCTTTTCCGTCTTGTCCCCAAGGCTGGGCTGTGCTCTTTGCTCATTGCTGCCCCTGGTGGCGGACGGGAGAAGGGGCCTCTGCAGCCTTCCCTCTCTTTCTCTCACTGACCCCCTTCTTGTATTGTTATTTAAACCAGAAAATGAATATTTTTGGAGTTATTTATTTATTCGTTTAACCCAGGATTTGTTTTCTCCTAGGAAAATGTTTCTTGTGCCAGAAAGCCAGCTTTGGTGGGAAAAGTGTTCAACTAACCAAAGGGGAAAAATCAATCAATCAATCAAACAAACTTGGTGTAGACTGGTGCCCAAATCTGAGAGTTCAGGGTCTTTCTGCTCGAATGTGTCACTGACCGGGCTGATACTGAGAGGGCGCTAGACTGAACCCGAATGAACCAGGTTGAGGCTCTATGGCCTGTGTTATGCCGGAGGTCAAACTAGTTTATCATACTGCTCCTTTCCGGCTTAGAAGTCTATGCATCTGTGACTATCCGGGAGACTGGGGGTGGGTTCAGAATTTGTCCCCGGCAGAGGAAAGAAAGAGGAAGGGTCCCAAAAAAGAATGTTCTGTCTTTGTGGAAAGGTGTCAACTCCTTCCCCCTCGGTAAAATTAAGGAGGAGGAACAATAATAAGAATAAAAAGGGTTTGTTGTTGCTAGCCCCTTTCCCAGAACTGATCTCATTTTCACTTAGAGACCTTGGGCGCCCCCAACACCAAACTACTTCTCTCATTACTGCAGGGGAAGGCTTTTGTCTGAGCTCAGACCGGCTTCCCTCACTGTGTCTCTCGCACAGTGATACCGGGCGGTGTCCTCGGGCTTCAGGACGGTCATTTGCAGATACAGCTCACTCTTGGAGTTATCCCTGGAGAGAGTGAATCGCCCTTTCACTGAATCGAGGTAGTATACAGGACTCCCACCGCTGCTGATATAAGCGACCCATTCTAATCCCTTCCCGGGAGCCTGGACCCAGCTCATCCCGGAGCTGCTGAAGGTGAAGCCGGAGGCTTTGCAGGAGAGGCGGAGAGAGTCTCCGGGCTTCTTCACATCCCCTCCGGACTCCACCAGCTGGACCTGCGAGCGGACACCTGGGAATAAACCATGTTATAAATTATATGAGTACCCATAGCAATAATGCAATTTTCATCTGCCGCTGCAACGCAGTTAGGGGGAGAAATTACCTTCCAAAGCTGCTATAATGAGAACAAAGTGGAGCCAAAGCCTCATTTCCCTGGTGTTGGAGGGGAAAGTTCTCACCGGATTGGCTGGTAACTGGACAGACCCAGGGGGCCGCGGGTTGTGAATCTGGGTGTAGCCTGGCCAGAGAGAGGCTCAGATTTAAACAGGAAACTGACACCTTTATTTCCATATCCACTTCCTTATAAGAAACAGCAACTCCTTCCCCGAGCGGTCACACTGTCTGGGGCTGGGGATCCAAGACAAGGAGGAAGACCCGTAACTAGAGAAATAAGGATAGATAGGTTTCAGAGTAGCAGCCGTGTTAGTCTGTATTCGCAAAAAGGAGGACTTGTGGCACCTTAGAGACTAACCAATTCATTTGAGCATGAGCTTTCGTGAGCTACAGCTCACTTCATCGGATGCAATTTCCACAGTATGCATCTGATGAAGTGAGCTGTAGCTCATGAAAGCTCATGCTCAAATAAATTGGTTAGTCTCTAAGGTGCCACAAGTCCTCCTTTTCTTTTTAAGGATAGATGGATAGACAGAGGGGGTGGATGGGGATAGATAGACGGGGTGGATAGGAGCTAGTGTCATAACATAGTGTCCAGCTAGTGTCTTAACAAGGGACCAGGCGATTCTGGTGCTTCTATTTTGCCTGCTGCTCGTGTGTTGCTGGGGGTCTGGCAACTCTGTTTAACCAGGTTGATATCGTGACCAGGGCACCAGGCGAGCATGAAGATGATTTGACTGTGCTACCCACTGACAGTGTGGAAAATTTTAACACGAAAGCTTGTGAGTGTTGAGCTTGGTAACTTGCAGTGTTGCCAGCAAGAAGGGCTGCAAAGGGAAAGAGAGCGCCTCTAACCTTTTAACTATGGAGTCTAGCAGCTTGCCTGAAAGGGGGTTGTATAAAAATCCTCTAGATGGGCCAGAGGTGATTCTGGGTTTAAATGAAATTCAGAAGGAGTTGGTTGTGGCTCAGCAGAGCAATGCGGCTGTGGAGCAAGATGAAGGGGAATTGTTGCTTAAAGAAGCTCCTAAGGAGAAGAATCCTCATGGTAGTTTTTGCCATGGTAGATTTTGTGAGCAGTTTGCTGTAACTGAGAGGTGTGGAAGTGATTTGATTAAGGGAGTTTCAGTTCCTAACTGTCAGAGTCTTTCAGATATGTATGGATCCATGACCTTACTTTTGAAAAATCCAGTGTGGATAGCCAAAAAGGTCTCAGATGGAATAAAAATTGTTTGGGATGTTGAACAGCCCTATAACCAAGTGACTGAGCTTGGCCAGCCTGTTGGGGAAACAATGTTGTTGGAACAGGAATGTCACCATGTTGACTCTTGGAGGGAACAGTCTGTGTCTCAGGTTCGGAGAGAAGACTGCGTAGCTGAATCTACAGACCAAGACAGCGGTGAAGTTAATCTCTTGAGAATACAGGGGATAGCAGGCAAAATTTCATCTCTAAATACTTTAGATATATCTTTCGGTCTCTTAGTGAACCTAACATCTGATTCCATGTGGAAGCAGAGGTTGGTAATGGAAGGACAAAAGAACCTTGGGTCTAACATGCTACTGAAAATGGATAGTATCTCTTTAAGACAGAGTCCAGCCTTGGAATTGTTATTAGTTAAGAATCTAAAAACCAGTCAACAAACTAATGTCTGTGCTGATGCAAATTGCCTGACAGACAGGGGGAGAAAGACTTGCCCAAAGGCCTCAGCAAAGAGGACACACCCAGGCAGACAACGGATTCTGTTACACAAAACAGCTCAGATTTTGACACCCGCTTCCCCCCCTCCCCCCAGAACAGGGGAGGAAGGGAAAGACTAAACCTTTCAAATAAAAGCCACCGGTTAACCCTAAAATGCCAAAACCCCAATGGTACTGAGCCAAAGGCGTGGCATGACAAAAATGATTGGAAATGTACACTTGTAATTAATTTAATGTTCATATTAATGCTAATGTTAACTCTTGTAACTAATGTTTTGCTGATACCAAAAACTGTGAAAATGTACAACATGCCTAATCTTTTGGAAAAACCTTTGAACATGTTGGAAGTGATACATAAGAGCACACTTTATGTTAAAAGACCTTGTGATATTGATATTTCACAGGGAGTGCCTGTAACTAGTCTTGAAACTGTACACAGGAGAAAAGACATTGCAGACCTAATGTGCTGTATGAAAAGGGAAACTGAGGCATGTTACCATGATCTTGCTTCCATGACTAAATGCCAAGATTCCTACACTACACTTTGGAGAACATTAATATCTACATTGACTTGATATGAATTGGGTTCCAGACATTTGCCAGAACTTGTATAAATAAATTAGCTATTTTCATTAGCTTAGGGCAAGATCACATGAAACAAACAGGAATCATGCTGCAAGAGCAGATCCAATCTACTATTGGTCTAACCCAGTTTTACCTTGGGTTTGTAAAGAAATTCAATCACCTCGTTACTTCCATAATGAACCTTACAAAGAAACATCCTGTTTTAGTCAAACATGATTTTGATAAGCCATTTGGCTAATTATCTTAGGTGCATGTACAGGAAAACAAGAAGCCTGGGAAACAAGCAGGAAGAACTGGAAGTCCTGGCACAATCAAGGAACTATGATGTGATTGGAATAACAGAAACTTGGTGGGGCAGTTCACATGACTGGAGCACTGTCACGGATAGGTAAAAACTGTGCAGGAAGGACAGGCGGGGAGGAAAGGTGGAGGAGTTGCATTGTATGTAAGAGTTGCATTGTATGCACAGAGCTCCAGTTTGAAAATGGAGAAAAGCCTGTTGAGAGTCTTTGGGTTAAGTTTAGAGGCGAGAGCAACAAGGGTGATATCATGGTGGGTGTGTGCTATAGACCACTGGATCAGAAGGATGAGGTAGAGGAGGCTTTCTTCAGACAACTAACTCAAGTTTCCAGATTACAGGCCCTGGTACTAATGGGGGACTTCAATCACCCTAACATCCGCTGGGAGAGCAATACTGCAGTGCACAGACAATCCAGGAAGTTTTTGGAGAGTGTTGGGGACAACTTCCTGGTACAAGTGCTGGAGCAACCGACTAGGGGCCGTGCGCCACTTGACCTGCTGCTCACAAACAGGGAAGAATTGGTAGGGGAAGTAGAAGTGGAAGCAACGTAGGCAGCAGTGACCATGAGATGGTCGAGTTCAGGATCCTCACGAAAGGAAGAAAGGAGAGTAGCAAAATACGGACCCTGGACTTCAGAAAAGCAGACTTAGACTCCCTTAAGGAACTTAAGGATCCCCTGGGAGGCTAATATGAGGGGGAAAGGAATCCAGGAGAGCTGGCTGTATTTTAAAGAAGCCTTAGTGAGGTGCAGGAACAAACCATCCCGATGTGCAGAAAGAATAGCAAATATGGCAGGTGACCAGCTTGGCTTCACAGTGAAATCTTCGGGGAACTTAAAAGCAAAAAGGAAGCTGACAAGAAGTGGAAATTTGGACAGATGATGAGGGAGGAGTATAAAATTTTTGCTAGAGCAATGCAGGGGTGTAATCAGGAAGACCAAGGCACAATTGGAGTTGCAGCTAGCAAGGGATGTGAAGGGGAACAAGAAGGGTTTCTACAGGTATGTTAGGAACAAGAAGAAGGTCAAGGAATGTGTGGGACCCTTCCTGAATGGGGGAGGCAACACAGTGACAGATGATGTGGAAAAAGCTGAAGTACTCAATGCTTTTTTTGCCTTGGTCTTCACAAACACGGTCAGCTCCCAGACTGCTGCACTGGGCAACACAGTATGGGGAGTAGGTGAGCAGCCCTCACTGGTGAAAGAACAGGTTAAGGACTATTTAGAAAAGCTGGACATGCAGAAGTCCCCGGATCCAGATCTAATGCATCCGAGGGTGCTGGGGGAGTTGGCTGATGTGATTGCAGAGCCATTGGCTATTCTCTTTCAAAATTTGTGGCAATAGGGGAAGGTCCCGGACGATTGGAAAAAGGCAAATATAGTGCCCAAATTTTAAAAAAGGAAGAAAGAGAACCCGGGGAACTACAGACAGGTCAGCCTCACTTCGGTCCCTGGCAAAATCATGGAGCAGGTCCTCAAGGAATCCGTTTTGAAGAACTTGGAGGAGAGGAAGGTGATCAGAAACAGTCAACATGGATTAACCAAGGGCAAGTCATGCCTGACCAACCTGATTACCTTCTATAATGAGATAACTGACTCTGTGAATATGGGGAAAGCAGTGGATGTGATATATCTTGACTTTAGCAAAGCTTTTGATACGGTCTCCCACAGTATTCTTGCCAGCAAGTTAAAAAAGTATGGCTTGGATGAATGGACTATAAGGTGGATAGAAAGCTGGCTAGATTGTCGGGCTCAGTGGGTAATGATCAATGTCTTGATGTCTAGTTGGCAGCCGGTATCAAGCAGAGTGCCCCAGGGGTCGGTCCTGGGACCAGTTTTGTTCAACATCTTTATCAATGATCTGGATGATGGGATGGATTGCACCCTCTGCAAGTTCTCAGATGACACTAAGCTGCGGGGAGAGGTAGATACACTGGAGGGTAGGGATAGGGTCCAGAGTGGCCTAGACAAATTAGAGGATTGGGCCAAAATAAATCTGATGAGGTTCAACAAGGACAAGTGCAGAGTCCTGTACTTCAGAAGGAAGAGTCCCATGCACTGTTACAGGCTGGGGACCAACTGGCTAAGCAGCAGTTCTGCAGAGAAATACCCGGGGATTACAGTGGACGAGAAGCTGGATGTGAGTCAGCGGCGTGCCCTCGTTGCCAAGAAGGCCAACGGCAAGTTGGGCTGTATTATTGGGAGCATTGCCAGCAGATCGAGGGAAGTGATTATTCCCCTCTGTTCGGCACTGGTGAGGCCACACGTGGAGTGTTACGTCCAGTTTTGTTCCCCCCACTACAGAAGGGATGTGGACAAATTGGAGAGAGTCCAGCGGAGGGCAATGAAAATGATTAAGGGGCTGGGGCACATGACTTACGAGGAGAGGCTGAGGGAACTGGGGTTATTTAGTCTGCAGAAGAGAAGAGTGAGGAGGGATTTGATAGCAGCCTTCAGCTACCTGAAGGGGGGTTCCAAAGAGGATGGAGCTCGGCTGTTCTCAGTGGTGGCAGATGACAGAACAAGAAGCAATGGTTCAAGCTGCAGTGCGGGAGGTTTAGGTTGGATATAAGGAAACACTATTTCACTAGGAGGGTGGTGAAGCACTGGAATGGGTTACCTAGGGAGGTGGTAGGATCTCCATCCTTAAAGGTTTTTAAGGCCCGGCTTGACAAAGCCTTGGCTGGGATGATTTAGCTGGTGTTGGTCCTGCTTTGAGCAGGGGATGGGACTAGATGACCTCCTGAGGGCTCTTCCAACCCTGATCTTCTATGATTCTATGATTTCTGTTGTACACTAACACTTCTACTCCTGGGCTAGAAGCTGTAGTAATACAGAACTAAGAACGGGAAGATCCAACGATGCATTCAGCAGTGCCTGGGACACCCCTTCCCGCATCAATTTTGCGATGGGGGTGTGACGTTATCTGGATTTTATTTGATGAAACTGTTTTAAAGAACCACTCATCTTTAAGTCTAGTGGTTTTGGTGGTGATACAAGCACTGGAAAAGCTAAGGAAACTGCGTTTCTGACTTCTTGTCAGCTAGTGTGGAGAAACGTCAGTTGACTTTTGTTGCTGGTTTGGTATATCTTATGAGATAATAACTACCAGTTTTAGGGTGTATGTTCCCCATTTCTCAGCAGTTTGTCCTGAATTTGGTATTCTCAGATGTGACCCACCGAGGCATGGTTATAGCCAGATCCCCAGTGAGTGTAAATCAGGAGTAACTCAAGTCTAGTTGAAGAGGATCCTAAAGGGAGCGGGAAAGAATCCGCTGATCGTCCTTCATGTGGGAATAAATGATACCGATAGATTCTCGCTGGAACATATCAAGGGAGACTATGTCAGGCTGGGGAAGACGCTTAAGGAAATCAAGGCTCAGGTGATCTTCAGTGGGATTCTGCCTGTTCCTAGAGAAGGGCAACAAAGGCGTGACAAGATATGACTATCAACAGATGGCTCAGGCAGTGGTGCTGTAAGGAGGGCTTTGGGATGTATGGCCACTGGGAGGCATTCCTGGACAGAGGACAGTTCTCTCGGGGTGGACTTCATCTGAGTAGGGAAGGAAATAGGCTGCTAAGATGGAGGCTGGCAGAACTGATTAAGAGAGCTTTAAACTACGAATTTGTGGGAGATGGTTGGTTGGGAGATGTCCAGGTAATTTCCACGCCGGATTTTAACATTGAGAGGGAAGAAAACAACAAAGTAAGAAAGGATACAGCCGTGGGTAGGAGAATGGACACAAGGAGGAAGGGCAGTGTGGGTACCAGTCTAATAGGTCATACTGGGTGTAGAATGACCGTGACTAATCGGGTAAAGAATGTGAGTGAAGCCAAACAGCAAAAATTAAGATGTTTGTACACCAATGCGAGGAGCCTAGGTAACAAAATGGAGGAACTAGAGCTACCGGTGCAGGAAGTGAAACCAGATATTACAGGGATAACAGAAACAGGGTGGAATAGTCGTCATGACTGGACTACTGCTATTGAAGGGTATGTGCTGTTTAGGAAAGACCGAAATAAAGGCAAAGGTGGTGGAGTAGCACTGTATATCAATGATGAGGTAGAATGTAAAGAAATAAGAAGCGATGGGATGGATAAGACAGAGTCTGTCTGGGAAAAAATTACACTGGGGAAGAAAACTATTAGAGCCTCCCCTGGGGTCGTGCTCGGGGTGTGCTATAGACCGCCAGGGTCTAATTTGGATATGGATAGAGCCCTCTTTAATGTTTTTAATAAAGTAAATACTCATGGAAACTGTGTGATCATGGGAGACTTTAACTTCCCAGATATAGACTGGAGGACGAGTGCTAGTAATAATAGGGCTCAGATTCTCCGAAATGCGATAGCTGATGGATTCCTCTGCAACTAGGGTTTTTGATTTCAAAAGGGCTGACTTTCCAAAATTAAGGAAATTAGTTAGGGAAGTGGATTGGACTGAAGAACTTATGGATCTAAAGGCAGAGGAGGCCTGGGATTACTTTAAGTCAAAGCTGCAGAAGCTATCAGAAGCCTGCATCCCAAGAAAGGGGAAAAAATTCATAGGCAGGACCAAGCTGGATGAGCAAACATCTCAGAGAGGTGATTAAGAAAAAGCAGAAAGCCTACAAGGAGTGGAAGATGGGAGGGATCAGCAAGGAAAGCTACCTTATTGAAGCCAGAACATGTAGGGATAAAGTGAGAAAGGCTAAAAGCCATGTAGAGTTGGACCTTGCAAAGGGAATTAAAACCAATAGTAAAAGGTTCTATAGCCATATAAAAAGAAAACAAAGAAAGAAGAAGTGGGACCGCTAAACACTGAGGATGGAGTGGAGTTTAAGGATAATCGAGGCATGGCCCAATATCTAAACAAACACTTTGCCTCAGTCTTTAATGAGGCTAATGAAGATCTTAGGGATAATGGTAGCATGACAAATGGAAATGAGGATATGGAGGTAGATATTGCCATATCTGAGGTAGAAGCAAAACTTGAACAACTTACTGGGACTAAATCCGAGGGCCCAGATAATCTTCATCCAAGAATAGTAAAGGAATTGGTACATGAAATTGCAAGCCCATTAGCAAGAATCTTTAATGAATCTGTAAACTCAGGGGTTGTACCTTATGACTGGAGAATTGCTAACATAGTTCCTATTTTTAAGAAGCGGGGGGGGGAGGGGGGAAGTGATCCAGGTAACTACAAGCCTGTTAGTTTGACAAATGTAGTATGCAAGGTCTTGGGAAAAAAATTTGAAGGAGAAAGTAGTTAAGGACATTGAGGTCAATGGTAATTGGGACAAAATACAACATGGTTTTACAAAAGGTAGAGCTTGCCAAACCAACCTGATCTCCTTCTTTGAGAAAGTAACAGATGTTTTAGACAAAGGAAACTCAATGGATTTAATTTACCTAGTTTTCAGTAAGGCATTTGATACGGTGCCACATGGGGAATTATTAGTTAAATTGGAAAAGATGGGGATCAATATAAAAATTGAAAGGTGGATAAGGAATTGGTTAAAGGGGAGACTACAGTGGGTCATACTGAAAGGTGAACTGTCAGGCTGGAGGGAGGTTACCAGTGGAGTTCCTCAGGGATCGGCTTTCGGACCCATCTTATTTAATCTTTTTATTACTGACCTCGGCACAAGAAGTGGGAGTGTGCTTATAAAGTTTACAGATGAGACAAAGCTGGGAGGTATTGCCAATTTAGAGAAGGACCGGGATATCATACAGGAGGATCTGGATGACCTTGTAAACTGAAGTAATAGTAATAGGATGAAATTTAATAGTGAGAAGTGTAAGGTCATGCATTTAGGGATTAATAACAAGAATTTTAGTTATAAGCTTGAGACGCATCAATTAGAAGTAACAGAGGAGGAGAAGGACCTTGGAGTATTGATAAGGAGGTTTTAGTACCATTATACAAGGCACTGGTGAGACCTCATCTGGAATACTGGGTGCAGATCTGGTCTCCCATGTTTAAGAAGGATGAATTCAAACTGGAACAGGTACAGAGAAGGGCTACTAGGATGATCCGAGGAATGGAAAACCTGTCTTATGAAAGGAGACTCAAGGAGCTTGCCTTGTTTAGCCTAACCAAAAGAAGGCTGCGGGGAGATAGGATTGCTCTCTATAAATATATCAGAGAGATAAATACCAGGGAGGGAGAGGAACTATTGAAGCTTAGTACCAATGGACACAAGAACAAATGGATATAAACTGGCCATCAGGAAGTTTAGACTTGAAATTAGCCAAAGGTTTCTAACCATCAGAGGAGTGAAGTTCTGGAACAGCCTTCCAAGGGAAGCAGTGGGGGCAAAAGACCTATCTGGCTTCAAGATTAAACTTGATAAGTTTATGGAGGAGATAGTATGGTGGGATAACATGATTTTGGCAATTAATTGATCTTTAACCATTCATGGTAAATAGGCCCAATGACCTGTGATGGGATGTTAAATGGGGTGGGATCTGAGTTACTACAGTCTTTCCTGGGTATCTGGCTGGTAAACCTTGCCCACATGCTTAGGGTTCAGCTGATCACCATATTTGGGGTCGGGAAGGAATTTTCTTCCAGGTCAGATTGGAAGAGGCCCTGGGGGTTTTCCTCCTTCCTCTGCAGCATGGGGCACGGGTCACTTGCTGGAAGAGTCTCTGCACCTAGAAGTCTTTAAACTATGATTTGAGGACTCCAATAGCTCAGACATTGGTGAGAGGTTTATTGCAGGAGTGGGTGAGTGAGATTCTGTGGCCAGCATTGTGCAGGAGGTCAGACTAGATGATCATAATGGTCCCTTCTGACCTTAATATCTGTGAGTCTATGAGTCTAGTGAAAGCAGTTGCAGAGACTTTACACTAGCTGAAGATTTGGCCCCATGAGGAATTCGCTCCATCCTTTGGGTGTGATACAAACCCCAAGAAGGGCAAGAGGATGAATCCCATTGTCTCTGATTGGCACTGGATCAGTCCCTCAATGCACTTGTCTCCTTTACACCGACAGGAGGGGTCCTGTGAGTCTGACACAGAGACGGGCCCCAAGAGAGCCAAGGCACCAGGTCTCCGAGGGGAGAGTGATTCAGAACAGGACTCACTCCGGATTGGGGTTCACAGATGAAACCAGGGATCTCTGCACCCAGCAGGTCTCTGGAAAGGAAGGGGAGACACATTGTCCAGGAATGGAAGGGTTAAAACTGACGGGAGGTTTGTGTTACGTTCATCTGGTTGCTGGGATGTGAGAACAGTTTGCAAGTACGTAAAAGGAGGAGTACAAGGAGGAGGGAGACAAATTATTCTCTTTTACCTCTGAGGATAGGACAAGAAGCATTGTGCTTAAATTGCATCAAGGGAGGTTTGACATTAGGAAAAACTTCCTAACTGGCAGGGTGCTAAAGCACTGGAATAAATTTCCAGGGAGGTTGTGGAATCTCCATCAGGGAAGATTTTTAAGAGCAGGTTGGACAAACACCTGTCAGGGATGGTCTAGATAATACTTAGTCCTGCCATGAGTGCAGGGTGCGGGAGGAGATGACCTCCCGAGGTCCCCTCCACTCCCAGGAGTCTACGGCTCTATGGATGGATATTGAGCTCTGAAACCTGAGCACGGATTTGTTTTTCACTCTGGTTGTAGGTCCCGTTCCTGTGCCCAGGGCTGGGCTGTCTGTGGCAGTGCTGCCCCCGCGCGGCGCACGGGAGAAGGGCGGTTCTGCCGCTCGGGTTTTTGTGGGAGCCCGGTCGGGATTCCCCTCGCTGTGTCTCTCGCACAGTGAGACCGGGCGGGGTCCTCGGGCTTCAGGCCGGTCAGCTGCAGGTACAACAGGCTGTTGGGGTCATCTCTGGAGACGGTGAATCGCCCTTTGACCGAGTCACTGTTGTCTATGCTGGTGCTGTAAATGCTGGCGGTCCCTTCCCAGGAGCCTGTCGGACCCAGCTCATCCCGTAGCGGCTGAAGGTGAACCCGGAGGCTTTGCAGGAGAGGCGGAGAGAGTCTCCGGGCTTCTTCACATCCCCTCCGGACTCCACCAGCTGCAGCTGGGACCGGGCACCTGGGAATAGCAATTAATTATGGGGAACATGAGGACCTCGGGCAATAGCACAATAACCCCCCGCCTCCCCAGTACATCCAACCCATGGAAAGGGAGAATGGACCTTCCGGAGGTGCTGCAATGAGAACCAGGAACAACCAAGGCTTCATTTCCCCTGGAGCTGGAGGGGAAAGTTCTCCGGGGACTGGCTGGTGACTGCAGAAACCCGGGGGGCTGCGGATTGTGTCTCCGGGTGCAGCCTGGGCAGAGAGAGGCTCAGATTTAAAGAGGAAAATCTCACCCTCATTTGCATATCTCTCTCCTTCTAAGAGACACCCGCCATTTCCTAGCCCGAACTCAGTTCCTTTGTGTGGGGCTGAGAGAAGAGGCGGCGCTTCGTCTCTGTGGCACCTAAGCCCTGTCTCTGTCGGAGCTTCCTACTCGACCATAAGGAGAGAAACTGGCCTCTTCTTTATCCCTCCTCTAGCTCCCACACCTAACCGTGACCCTGAGGATAAACGCCACCTTCATATATGTCTGAACCGGAAAACTACATGAATACCTGACTTAGAGCCCCAAATCCGGACTTTACCCAGGGTGCAGTGCTAACCCTGAATGTAAATTCTAACCTGAGTTTTAATATTAGCCCTCAACCTTCATCCCTACCGCGAAACTAACACTAGGCGAGACTTTGGGGAGTCCGGGGCTGTATCTCACTCAGTGGGAGCTGCGCTCTGTGACCGTAGTGCCCGCCTGGCCCCCACCCACGGGCCTCTGCTTCTCCCTCCGCAGCCGCCTCCCCCTGAGCGACCCCATGAAATCCCACCGTGTCCCTGTCCACAGCCCTTCGCCACGTGACTGTCCCCAATGCCCTACGGGCCAGCGCCGGGCTGTGATGTCATCGGGGGCTGAGGGGCGGGGCCTTTTATCTCCATGGTGACTCTGTGACATTGTAGAACTTTATTGCAGGCAGGATCCTGAGCTGCACCTTTTACACCGGAGCTGTGATTTCCAGCTGTCAAATGGATGAAAAGAAAATGCTCGAGTCTCCTTGGAAAGTCCCAGCGGTGCCACATCCCCAGGCTCAGCAGTGTGGGGTTTATTCCAGTGCTGGGTGATCTCTGCCCCCAGGACCAGCTCTAGGCACCAGCAAAGCAAGCTTACGTGCTTGGGGTGGCAAAAAACCTAGAGCCGGCCCCACCAGCGAGCCACCGCCGCAGAGGCAGAGGGAGGGGCCGGGCCCAGAGCCACCCCCGAGAGGAGGAGACGCCACCCGTGGCATGGGCTACTGTATATCACCCCCACTGCCGCTTATATAAGCAACCCATTCCAGTCCCTCCTCCGGCCCTGCTGAGCCAGACTTCACTGCAAACAGCTGGCCTGGCACACAGAGCTGCCCCAGGACTCGGGACTGACCCGTCCAAAGCTGCTTCCCACCCCCCTCCGGGCCAACTCGCCTGGGACTGGTCCAGCATCGGGACCCAGGTGTCTTGACGCCAGCCCGCCCCCAGGCTCTGGGCACCATCCCTGCTCCCTGGCTGTTCTGGTGCTGCGGGACTCAGCTCTGCCCTCCGAGCCCTGGGGGCTCCATGGGGCTCCATGCCGGTGGAGTTTGGCCAGAGGTGCATGGCCAGGTACCCTTTTGTGGGTCTTAAATGAGCAACTGCAGGGGCCTGGCTTTGGATGCCCCTGGACCAGTTGCTCCTTCCCTCCAGTTAGGTGCCAGAGGACTGGAGAAAGGTTTGACATTTGCCATCTTTAGGAAGGGGTCCAATGAAGCACCAGTCAGCCCAACTTCGATCCTGGAAAGGGACTGGAACAAATGACTAAACAATGCATTTGTAAGCTCCTGGTGGATGACGAGGACTAGCCAGCATGGATTTGCCAAACCAGCTGAATTTCCTTCTTTGGCAGGGTCACTGGCCCAGGGGATGGGGGAAGCAGCAGCTGGGCCATCTCTCCATTTTCGCCAGGCTTTGGTGGCTCCAAGGGGAGGAGTGGAAGCTCCTTTGCTGGGGCGCTGGTGTTAATGAGTACACTAGTAGGAAATTGTTTTCTTTCACTAACTACAAATTCTGTTTTCATTTTTTAAAATTTTAAACAGTCAAAACAAAAAAAAATTGCAAAGTGCAAAAGTGTAAAAGCCAAAAAAAGGGGGAGCAGCCAATTTTTTTTTTGCTTGGGGCAGCACAAAACCGAGAGCTGGCCCTGTCTGCCCCACAGCCCCTCCCGGACTCTGAATGGCCCATTGCCATATCCCAGCCGCCATCTCTCTCTGCCTCAGTCCCCCTCTTTGAACCTGGGGCTGTGACAGTTCCCCGGTCTCACAGCAGCGTTGTGGGGATAAAGTCAATAAACGTTTGTGAAGGGCGGAGATGCCACGGGGAGGGGCCTAACATCGGTTATAATTAACTAATCACCTTCCGCTGCATTAATGCCATAAACATCCCTGGTGTAAATCAGGAGTAACTCGAGTCTAGTGAAAGCAGTTGCGGTGACTTTACACTTGCGGAGGATTTGGCCCCAGGAGCAATTCGCTCCATCCGTTGGGTCTGATCCAAACCCCAACACGCTTGTCCCCTTTACACTTACAGACGCTGGCCTGTGAGTCTGACACCGAGGTGGGCCCGGGAGAGGCAAGGTGCCAGGTCTGCGAGGGGAGAGTGATTCAGAACAGGACTCACTCCGGATTGGGGTTCACAGATGAAGCGACGGATCTCTGAACCCCAGGCCCAGCGGGGCTCTGGGCAGGAAGGGGAGACACAGTGCCCGGGAACGGAAGGGTTAAACTGGCGGGAGGTTTGTGTTCCGTTCCCCCGGGTGCCAGGTCTCCTGCTCGAGCCCGAAGCGGGGGGTGTCGCTGCTGCCCCCGCGCGGCCGCCGGGAGAAGGGCGATTCCGCAGCCTGGGTTTTTGTACGATCACAAACCGGTTTGGTGTCACTGTGTCTCTCGCACAGTAATAGCGGGCGGTGTCCTCGGGCTTCAGGCCGGTCATTTGCAGATACAGCTCACTCTTGGCGTTATCCCTGGAGATGGTGAATCGCCCTTGAACAGCTGGGGAATACCATTGATTGGATGCATCGCCCCTAATCTCAGCCACCCACTCCAGCCCCTTCCCGGGAGCCTGGCGGAGCCAATTCATGTAGGCGCTGCTGAAGGTGAAGCCGGAGGCTTTGCAGGAGAGGCGGAGAGAGTCTCCGGGCTTTTTCACACCCCCTCCGGACTCCACCAGCGTCTGGGACCGGACACCTGGGAATAAAGACAGGCCATTAATATCGGTATAAAAACAGCGAGAACACAATATTCTTCTAACTCTGCCACTTCTTCAGAGGAGGAAAATACCTTCCAAAGCTGCCACAGCGACAATGACAAGGAGCAAAAATCCCATTTTCCCGGGTGCTGGAGGGGAAAGTTCTCAGGGGACTGGCTGGTGACTGCACAGAGCCAGGGGGCTGCGGATTGTGTCTCCGGGTGCAGCCTGGCCAGAGAGAGGCAGAGATTTAAAGAGGAAACTGTCCCCCTCATTTGCATGCCCCGCTTTATAAGAGACACACACTCCTGCTGCCAGTGATCGGAATGACTCGCCCCAGGGCTGCGGCTGCAGGAGTCAGAGTGTCCCGTCCTGTGTGTCTGTGCAGCGCCGGGCACAGGGCGCTGGGGTCCTCCTGACACTTTCGGACCCTGGGAGGAATGAACAGCTCCCTTCAGTGACTGTATTTCCTCGCATGGGAACTGAGGGTCTGGCTTTTTTGACCTGATATTGGGGATTGGGGGGACTCAGCTCTGGAGCCCGGTTCCACAAGCATAAGGTCCATGCAACGTCCGGTCAGGGGGGTCAGGGTCCGGTTGGGGGGAGGCGCGAAGTCTTGTCTCAGGGATCCATTGGGCTGGGCCCCCAGCTGGAGGCAGAAGATTTCCCATGGCGCTGGGAGGGATTTGGGAGGGAAGCCCCTTTCCCTTCCCGGCAGTGAATGGCTACACTGAATTATCCATGATGTTGGGGACACTGAGGCATGGCCACCAGGTAACTCGAGGGGATGGTAGACCACGAGTGTCGATGAAGCCCCCTCACACTAGTCCCAGGTGTCCTTGACCCCCCCCCCCCCCCCGGCTGGAGGCACTCGCAGCAGTTATGCTGAGGATCTGCAACAATATGTTGCAGAGTCCAACTGCCTGAAACTAAGCAAGGCCAAACAGGGCAGATATGGAAGAAAAATGCTGAATAAAGCAGCTTTATGTATGGTTGAACAAATGATACAAAAAACAAGGGAACTAACTGGTAACTGGATTGGCTGGCTAGATGGATACTTAGGGCAGCTTGCTATTGGATAAGTATGCTGAAGAAAGGATGTATAAAAGCCTGTGTAACTTCCTGCTCTGGGTGCAGGATTTGAGATTCTATTCTCCCTGTACCTTTTTGAAGCTTCAAATAAACTTTTCTGCTTCTTCACCCCGTTGTGATTATTGGGTGAAGCACACCAGATAGCGAACCAACCCCTGCTGTTGTTATGCCTCTCGGCACTGGGTGCCGGCAACAATGACACTAGGAACGTGATCTGAGCAAGCCTGGCTCGTGGTTTGGACCCGCTCTGGGGCCCGCCTGTGGGTGCAGGTGGGAGAAGCTGGCGGAGGGTGAGGGGGAGTCTGAGGACAGAGTCAAGTTTTGCAGTGAAGCCTCCCTGACATTAGTGTGCCAAGAGCAGCGTCTCTGGGTGTTTTTCTTTAGGGGAGAGTCGGGGAGGATTCAGACTACAGTGAAGGAAGATTATTATGCACGGTTGATATTTATATTACTGTTTATATTTCCATTCCCACTCCACTTCCCATTTACACTCAGATTGTAAACTGGGCAAAGGGGGTCCCATCCTCTGTGTGAAGTGGAATTGCCTGGGTCCGTCAGAGTGGGGCCGAACTAAGGGGGTAAAGGTAGTTGGAGTGAGGACTCAGATCCTTTCGCTAGCCCATTTCACTAGGGTAGTGTATAAGCTAGGAAAGTTCCCCACAGTAGCTGGACCATTCCCCCGCTTACATAATTGGCATCATGAACAGGATCCTATCCACAGGGTCCACCCCATTGGTTTCCTGGTTGAGTTCTGACAGCACTGTCCTGGCCTGGTCAAGAACCGTACTATGGCTGGAATTGAAGAACTATGGGCCCACTTTGCTGAACTTGTGTGCAGATGATCAGACCAAGCTGTGGCATGACAACAAGCTAGAACAGAACAGAGAGAAGCCTTATCACTGGCTAAGGCAGTAATAGACCGTCAGGCAGCAGAAGCTAAGAAACCCCCTACTATTTATGTCCTACGGCAGCAGAAAGTCACAGAGTTTGGTGGCTTCCCAACAAGACCAGGAGACATTACAGTAGAGGAGTGAGTAAAGTCTGTGAAGGCAAATCTGTGTGTGCGAAGAGTACCTGAAGAGCATGATATGGACTTCATAGAGGAACACCTCAAGGGCCAGGGCCAAGGCCACAGTTAAGCTCATGGCAATGGCAGACAAGAAAGATGTGGAAAAGGTATTTGAACTCCTCCTAGAAATGAACGGAGACAAGGTGTCACAGTCACAATAAAACAGCCTCATGGGAATGTCCCAGGCACGATAAAATTGCCCATGAGGTCTCCTGGGTAAGCACCAGCCTTGTATATCGCTGACACCTATATAGGCATGTGCATGGGAAAGGATTTTGGGAGGGATTGAAGGCGTGAGTGTGGAGTGAAAGATTCCTTTGCAGGTTGTGAGAGGCCAAAAGGGGAGGAAGGGAGAAAGGAACGGGCTAACTCAACGATCCAGCTAGGTCTGAAGAAAAGAAGCTGACTCCAGCCACTCAAGGCCAATACACCCAAGCAGACTCTCTGATGCCAAGAAGGACAGGGGCCTGGATTCCAACCCCAACCAGCTGTGAGAACAGAGCAGTAAACTGAACAGGACTGCAGGGGATTGAAAAAACTAGTGAGAAAGCAAAGGTTAGCAAATGGGAACATAATAACCCTGAAGCTGATGTATTTTGGGGAAGCCATGGAAGCCTCGGAAGGCCGGTTTGGACTGATACAAAGAGCATGGTGGACAAAGGTCCCTGGACGAAACGCCCCCACAAGAACTCAGGACTTAAAACCTTCCCGAGAGGTGAAGCAAGTCGGAGATCAACAGCAGACCCTGGACAACCTGTGCACAGGACACAATTCCCGTCCACCTCTCCTCCCGCTTCTTCATACATTACACCCGGGCTTGGCCAGCCTCGGGTAGTGAATGTTTGAGTATGAAAGTGGATTAGGACTGGGGCGTTAACGCTTCCTTCCTTCCTCTGAGTGACGTGGGGAACCCTCAGCACTCTCCACTGTTATTTTACTTTATTTTATTAATAAAGCTTTAAACTCAGTCTCTTGGTGTCCTCAGTCATCTCCTCCCCTAACAATCCTGCAGCCTCAGCCTGATCACCTGACGCCTCAGGCAGATTGGTAACTTAATCTGTCACAAAGGTACCTATTGGACCCAGACTAAAGGAGTTATTTGAGAGCAAGCAGGAGCCTGGTGAAACTGTCTGGGCATATGCATATGAGCTCCAGGAGAGAATGAGAAGAGTGGAGGGGCGAGACCCTCGACAAGTTCCATACCCAGATACGGATCTGAAATAGCAGTTGGTGCTGGGGATTCAGGATGATTTCTTCCACCGTGAAATTGAAAGGAGGTTTAAGGAAGAGCCCAGTCAGAAGTTCCATTAACTCAGTCTGGCTGCCAATTTCTCGACGGAAGAAGAGGAAGTTCTTGTGGCAGAGACGGCCAAGCCAAAGTCCTGTACACGAAGTGGGGGCCAAGTGAATGCAAGTGCTGGGGAAAAGACCCTTCCCCAAACACAGTTAACACTGGAAAGATTAAGTGAAGCTGTCCAAAAACTGGCAGTCCAACAGCTGAAAGTGATGGCTGAGGTGATGAAAGGAAAAACCTCCACTAAATGCCAAAGTATCCAAGGACACCAGGATCCTGAAGACCCCCACTGCAGGATGAGCAGGGAAGGTACATTTGTTACACTTGTGAAAGGCCAGGGCATACTAGCCGAGAATGTCCACGGAGAAGGAGAAGAGAGTCCCAGGCACTGGAAACCAATGGGGCACCAGGAGCAAGTGGTCCATCTACAGTAGAAAGCCAAGCACCGGCAGAAGGATTTCTCGGCCTGTCGTTGGTGGAAAATCACTCTGCATACAGTGTTGAAAGGAACACGGGCAGTGCCAGCATATCTAGCAACTTCCTTAGGTGAGCATTTGGAGACTGTCTAACTGCTGAATTATGTATAACAGGGGTGGAAACCAGATGTTTGTTAGATACTGGCTCAGAAGTCACCACCATGACTGAGTCGCATTTTCAAAATTATTTGAAAGACAAGGAGCTGACCATGCACAGCACACAGTTTCTATGTCTAACAGTAGTTAATGGACTGGCAATCCCAGTGGTGGGATGCCTTAAAGCAGACATAGACTACATGGGTCAGACTCTGGCAGGGAAATGCATCTTCATCCTGAAAGACAAAGCCTGTGAAGGGAGCCATGTGGGAGAAGGAGTCCCAGGGCTTCTAGGGATGAACATCATTAGTGAGCTGAAGGAGCTACTGTTGCCAGTAGAAGGAACCTGGAGGATAAATTGCCATGGGCACCCCGAGAAGAATTCTGTGCTGAGTAGGGTATTGGCTCGTGTGGAGAGACAAAACCATTGACTGGGCCCTGCGGGGCAGATTGTAAATGTTGAAGTGGGCATATAACAGAAGAGTGTTGTTTCTCCTTGGAGAGGGAGTATCCTTGATGAACACTGCTTGGTACCAGAAAATACCAATAGATACCTGTGGGACCCCACTCGATATTCCCTCCCAGCTTGACTGTGAACCATTGATAACTACTATCTGAGTACATTTTCTAACTCGTTGTGCACCTACCTTATAATAGGATCATCAGTCTATTTTTCCCTGGTTTGCTTATGAGAAGGCAATCTGAGACTGTATGAAATGTCTTACTAAAGTTGAGATATACCACATCCACTGCCCACATACCACATACCACATGTCCCTGCCCCCAACCCCTCGTCTTCTTACCCTGTCAAAGGAGGATATGAGGTGTGTTTTGTATGGGGAGACTTTGGCAAACCAGTAATGTGCCTGAAACCACTAGGGCTTATTGCTAAAAGCAGCCAAGTCAGCAGGCTGTAAATTGGCCATTCAGCACTCTCAGTTTGACCAAGGCAGGAGCCGGGGGGATGGCGGGGAGTTTTGGGTGCCACAGAGAGGGCAGCTTGACCCTGTGTCCTTCCTGATAAGAATTGTGTTGAAGTTGCTGATACATGCAACTTAGAAGAGCAGAATGTGCCCCAGGAATGTCTATTGGGGCCTCAAGGCTGCAAACTCTGGAAAAACTCCAACCTGGTTAATCGATATCAGAAGGAACCTCTCACTTGACCATTGAAACTGCTTACTTAACAAGTTTGCTTTAAGGGACATGTCATTCTATTACTAAAGTATAAATAAGGGGGAAAAGTTTTTATTTACTGACAGCACCTCACACAGAGTAAAAGTTACCAAAAGTTTCGGGTTGAAAGAACCCTGGGTAAGAGGTTTGATGTGATTTGTTCTTTACAAATCCATGTTGACTGTTAGTTGTCACCTTATCTTCCAGGTGCTTGAAAATTGATTATTTGCTCCATTCTTTCCGGGTACAGAAGTTAAGTTTAGTGGTTTATAATTCCTGGGTTGCCCTTATCTGCTTTTTATTGATAGGTACCACTTGCCCTCTTCCAGTCCTCTGGGATCTCTCCTGTCCTCTGAGAGTTCTCAAAAATATTCTTTAATCACTAAGATCTCTTTGGCCAGTCCCTTAAGTATTCTCTGGTGTATTTCATCTGGCCCTGCTGACTTGAGGACGTCTAACTTGTCTAAAGAAAAGGAGTACTTGTGGCACTTTAGAGACTAACCAATTTATTTGAGCATAAGCTTTCGTGAGCTACAGCTCACTTCATCGGATGCATCCGATGCACGAAAGCTTATGCTCAAATAAATTGGTTAGTCTCTAAGGTGCCACAAGTACTCCTTTTCTTTTTGCGAATACAGACTAATATGGCTGCTACTCTGAAACCTAACTTGTCTAAGTAATTCTTAACTTGTTGTATCCCTATTTTAGCCTCAGATCCTACCCCATTTACACTGATGTTCACTGTTAGTCCTCTGATTACTGCTAACCTTTTTGGCATTTAATATTTCGGCAATTGCTGCATTTTCCTGTGACTGTGTTTCCCTTCTCATTGAGCAGTGGTCTTTCCCTGTCCTTCATCTTCCTCTTGCTTCTAATGTATTTGTAAAATGTTTTCTTGGTACCCTAAATACTTTAATGGTTGCAATGCTCAAACACTACAGTAATGGGGACAATATAAAAACCTAAGATAGCTTGAGGGCTCGAGCTCAAACATGGCTTATTAAAAAATGAAAAAAGATATGCCAATGCTTATCCTTAATGCCCTGCATAAGTCATTTAATAGCTCTGCACCTGCATGGCTAGGACACAAGGAGGGGTCTGGGCAGCTAATGCCTAGACACCATGAGCACTTTATCCAACATCAACCCCATATTTTGGCTGAATTGTCTCTTCAGTCTAGTGGCCTTTAAAGGAATTATGGTTTCTGACATTTTCTGGAGATACTGGGGAATATTGTGCTTTATGGACCTGATGCAAAGTTCACTAAAGGCAAGGGGAGAACTTCCAGTGGTCTGAGTGGGGTTTGGAGCTGGGCCTACTGGAATGTTGATTGACATTTTTGAAGGGGACTTAGGTAATGGGGTATCTAATTCCCCTTGACTTTACCCTTTGAAAATTCCAGATGTGATTCATGATACTTTCCCCCCTCAGGAGCTCTGTCAGAGGTCCAGCTGGTGGAGTCTGGAGGGGATGTGAAAAAGCCCAGAGACTGTCTCCACCTCTGCTGCAAAGCCTCCGGCTTCTTCATCAGTAGCAACTGGCTGGATTGGATCCATCATGTTCCTGGGAAGGGACTGGAGTGGGTCTCCAGTATGGATAGTGCAGGTACCCCATATTACCTGGACTCGGGGAAAGGGCAATTCACCATCTCCAGAGATGCCTCAGGTAACCTGGTGCATTTGCACATCAGCAGCCTGAAACCTGAAGATGCTGGTGTGTATCCTTGTGCTAGAGATATGGGATCCCACAGTGATTCACTTCATTACAAATACCCTAATGGGATCCTGCGCTGGAGAAAGTCACAAAAGAAAGTGAAATACTCTGACTGCCTTCTGCTTCAGTCACAGAGTACAAGACATTCAGAGAATCGTAGAAAGGTAGGGCTGGAAGAGGGACTTCAAGAGGTCAACTAGCCGACCCCCCTGCACCGAGGCAGGATTAGATATACCTAGACCACCCCTGGTGGAACCTTTCCTCATCTGTTCTTAAAAACCTCCAGTGATGGGGATTTCACAACCTCCCTAGGTAACTGGTTCCAATGCTGATAGTTAGATATGCTTATCCTTAGAAAGTTTTTTCCCCCCTGGTATCTAACCTAAATCTCCCTTGACGGATTTTCCATTTGTTTATTTTCTCAAAGCCATAGAATCATAGAGACGATAGTTGCTTTTGACGGAGAATCCACCGTGACTCTTGATAAGTTGTTCCAATGGTTAATTCACCTCAATGTCTTTTTTAAAAAATCACCTTATTTCCAGCTGGACATTGTCTAGCTTCAGCTTCCATCATTGGATCCTGTTATATCTTTGTCTGCTATACTGAAGAGCCTGTTATCAAATTTCTCTTCCCCATCTAGGTACTTGGAATGCAAGCAAGTCACCCCTTAATCTTCTCTTTGTTTTAGATAAAGCAGATTGAGCTCTTGGAGTTTCTCACTATAAGGCAGGTTTGTCTAATCCTTTAATCATTGTGGTGGTGCTTCTCTGAACCGTTTCCAATTTATCAACATCCGTTTTGACCTGTAGCCACTGGAAGTAGACAAAGGAGTCCAGCAGCCGTCACACCAGTGCCAATTACAGAGGTAATATAACCTCCGATTCCAACCAGAGATTCCCCTGTTTACCAGGGGGTAACCTTTCAGGGAACTACGTGAGTCTTTCTTTAAAATTGTCCCTGGGAATAGGATATTTCAGGAACTGTGCCTTGTGTATACTTCTCTGAGGACATGACTCTTACACTAGGCTTTTCAAGCCCCATTGAGAATCCTGGATCTGGGTCCACAGAATCCAGAATTCTCTGGACCCAGAGAGAGCAAATTGCCTTTGCAGGTGAGTTTTTCCTCTGAGGTTTTAAACAGGCGATTCCCCTACTTCATTTGCATGTGGACAGCGCAGTGGACTTAAAAGTCCTGCAGGCGGAAGATCTAGGGCTGGCTTGGTGCATCAGTGTGGCTTGTCAGCCCGATTATTTCTGTTACATGATCCCATTGCTCTTCTGTCTCATCTCATCTGTTCTTCTGCATGGTGCTTGGTCACCTTTGGCACAGAAAGCAACTCTTGAGATCTAAGGGAGTAAAGGGCTTTAGGCCCTCAACTCCCATTGCCTTACAATGGGATTTGGGCACCTAACTCCCTTAGGTTCCTTGTGCTTGGTGGAGGGAAAAGAGAACCTCTACTCTACCTTGATTTAAATCCAACATGTCATGTTAGAGCTCCTTGCCTTATTTGAACTTTATTTTAGATCTTTGCACTTCTGGCTGGAAAGTATAAGACTTACAAATGCCCTGTATGGTAAAGAACAGATGAACTAGTTCTGAGGCGCACTGAGGATGGACTAGATGGCGGGTAAAAGGGGTTACAGAATTCAGGAGAAACGTCCCAAGAAATGGGAGAACCCAACGGTCCCTCTCGTACAGTCTATTTGCTCCAGCACCAGCTGCCTCAGAAGAAACCGCATGAGATCCTCTTGCAGCCCGTTCTAGAA
Organism: Natator depressus; assembly: GCF_965152275.1. Classification (NCBI taxonomy): domain Eukaryota; kingdom Metazoa; phylum Chordata; order Testudines; family Cheloniidae; genus Natator; species Natator depressus. Next base: position 39,568,482 of record NC_134246.1, read on the forward strand.
TACTCTGCACACGAGGGGAAACGACTTCCCAACACCTCCTTGGCTCTGTGTCTGTGCGTTTGTTTTTGTGTAGGTGGACGGGGAGATCACAACGCTAGGGTCACCAAGGACCTTAATGACAGGTTAGTCTCTAAGGTGCCACAAGTACTTCTTTTCTCTTTTCAAGGAGCTTAAGGATGTTAGACACTTAAATAAATGGTATTTATGTGCTCAGTACTCTTAGCCTCCTTTCAAAATCCCAGCCGGACACTGGGGCTGAGTGAACTTCACAGTGAGAGTTCAGGCATTGGGTAAGCTTAGGTGCCTACAGGATTGGGCAGCCGTTGAATGGGGGTTTTGTGAATATAGCCCTTAGTCATCAACACTTTCCTTTGTGCAGGTGAATAGTTCCATTGAACTCAGGAGCTAGGAACTGCAAAGGAACCCAAGGGAACTAGGCACCTAACTACCTTTGAAGTTCAGTAGGATTTGGGTGCCTAACTCCCTTAATTCCCACTGAGAAGCCCAGCCCATGCGACTACTCATGTGAGTAAAGGCAAGCATGCGTGTAAGTGTTTCCAGGATCAGGGCTTAGATTCGCTGTGACATTAGGGCACTTGGGGGGCACTGCATTTCTGATACCACTGTCAGCAACATTGAGCCATTTCCGGCAGGGTTGATGAGTGGCCAGGGATGTGTCTCTTCTCACTGTGCCCCTTGCACAGTAATACACAGCGCTGTCTTCAGATTTTAGGCCGTTCATTTGCAAATACGCTGTGCTGAGGGGGACATTCACGCTGATGGTGACTCGCCCTTTCAGATTTGGGGGATAGAAGGTCTCAAAAGTATCTGTCCTGATGGATGCTACCCACTCCAGTCCTTTCCCGGGAGCCTGTCGGATCCAGCTCATTCGGTGCTCATTAAATGTGTAGCCGGACGCTTTACAGGTCAGCTTCATAGGCTCTCCAGGCTTTTTGATTTCTGCCCCAGACTGGACAAACTGGATTTCGGACCGGACACCTGCTGATAAAGAGCAAAGAATTATTGAGTCCTTTAGCTGCCCTACATTTCCCCCCACCCTGCCAGACACCCACCCTTAGTCTGCCTTGTCTATTCAAGGTGAGATTTTCAATGCCAACCAGCACATACGGCTGTCCAATTCCCATTCAGATAAATGGGAACTGTGGGGCCAACCCCCCTAGGTAGCTTTGAAAATCTAAGCTAGGCACTTCAGGAACAGTGACTACATCTCGCTTTGTACAGGGCCTAGCACAAGAGACCCAGTCTCATCGGGCTCTTTGAAATCTTACTGCTCTAATATCAACTGTAAGGTCAAAGTTAATACTAATTCCACTACTATTACTTTTGTTAATACTCTTTTTATGTCTCCAAGGGGATTTGAATGCCAATTCCCACTAATTTTAATGGGAATGGAGTGTTCCAATCCTTTAGGCAGCTTTGAAAGCCTGACTCTAAACGACTTAGATGCCTTTGCTCATTCTTACCTGATAACACTGCTGCTAAGAAGAGGAAGCTTAGCAACGGGGTCATGGTTGCTTGGATAAAAGAGCGTCTGAGGAGAAAAGGAAGCAAATTCCTTTTGCTGGTGACAGTTCCCACTGAGGCTTTAAAGAGGAAATGGCCCTACCTCATTTGCATATGGGTAATGCTGTAACCTTAAAAGTCACAAAGCGTGACTGGGTGGAGTTTGTCTGAGGCACTCTGGAAAGCACTAGATTAGACGTGACGTAGCAACATTTTCTGGGCAGGGACTGTATTGTTTCACTTTTGTCCTGCACAAAGAGATCTTTGGGGCAGTGCTGCAAATATAAAGGACTCTCCTCCTTTGGCAGATGGGTGCAGCTGAGGCACAGAGGTTCGTCTAAGGCCACACACGGTATCTGTCAGACTCGAGCTTGGTAAATGAACCCGTATCCCCCCGCTCTCAGACCAGTGCATAAACTGCAACCTTGAACTCTTAAAGCAGAAAAGTGTCCAGAATTATCATACTTAATGGCAACTGAAAATCTGTAAGGGCTAGTAAGCCTCTTGCTTCAGAGTTTAAGCCAATCTCTAATTATTAGACACCACGATGAGATCTACTTAGTGACAGATTATACCACATATGCCTGCTGAGTGGTTCTTATGCCATCCTCTAAAACATCCGAGGCTGACCCCATGTAGGTACTGCATATTCCTGGTGAATAACTAACAACGTCCATAGGAAGAGGTATAGTAGATTTCACCGAGGAAATGTTAGCATAATTCACATAGACGGAATATGTGGCTTTGTCCCACAAAATTAATTTGAATTGTGGTAGCATATAGGGGCCAAATAGAAAGTGGGACCCCCTGTATCTAGGCACTAATACATATATATTCCCTATCCCAAAGAGTTTATGATGTAAATAGACAAGGGATGGGAGGGAAAACAGAAGTTCAGTGGCTTACGAATACATCGTGGGGGTCAACACCAAGGAGGGAGAAGAACTATTAAGGCTAAAGGATAAATTTGGCACAAAGAACAAATGGAGACAAACTGACCACGAACGCATTTCGGCAGGAAATAAAGATTCTAACCTTTGAAGGGGTGAGTGTCTAGCCCAGCCTCCCACTAGAAATAGTGGGACCAAAATAACTAAGTAGTTTTAAGATGGAGCTTGGTGAATTTATGAGCTGGGTTATGTGCCGGGGTTGTTTGGGAGAGAAGGAACTGGACTAAATGACCCAGGAGGTCCCTTCCTGTCATGCGTTCCGGTGAGTTTCCCAAGATCACCAGCCCATTCACGGCAGAAACAAGAATAGACGCCAATTCTCCTGTCCCCTAGTCACTTTTATCAGTAAATGTTGATTTCACTGTACACACACAGACCAAAAAAAATTCCATTGATAATAGCTGAAATTTACAGATAGGCAAAGAAAATGCTGCTTGTGAACTTAGTTTGATTTAAGAATATTTACACCGTATATTTTGACATGATGTTGACCATTTGTGTTTAACACTTTAACTTTTTGACTCTCAATATCTACCAGTATTTAATGTGTCCAATCCCCCAACTGTGAACATTTAGATAAAAATAAAAAGAAATCTTAAAAATAAATATTAATATCTGAAATCAGAGCAAAATAAAAATTGAACTCTGCCAAGCCAACTCATATTCCCGAACCCTATTCACTGGATCAATTTTATGAACGGTAAGAGACTGCTGATGCTTCAGGCTAAGTACATTCATGGGGAGAAAATATCAGGAACTAAAGAGATCTTTTAATGTTCTGGATAAAGATATAAGAACCAATGACTGGAATTTAAAGCCAGACATTCCAAGTAGAAATCCAAATTTTTGACAGGAAGGATGATTAACTTTTGCAACAAGCAAATGGCAGACTCTCCATCTCTCAAGGTCTTCAGATCAAGAGAGGATGCCTTTCTGGAAGATACTTTAGCCAAACACAAATTACTGGGCTCAATCCAGAGGCAACTGGATGAAATTCTTTGGTCCGGGTTATGGAGATCAGACTGGATGAACTAATGGATCCTTCTGGCCTGAAAAATCTATGAACATAATGGATCTGAGTCAAGGACCAATGAAGTCAATAGAGAGACTCCCATTGACTCAGCGTTCCTTGGGCCGGGCTTACAGCTGAATAATAGAAGCTCCTGCTTCTAGTCCTGAGGATGCTGCTGTGGATTGAGTGACATTCGCCTCTGGGTTATTGTACTAGCCTGCGATGCAGTGGGCAGCACAATAATACGTTGCACTGTCATCCGCCTGCAAGTTCCTCATTTCCAAGTGAACCATGTTGTTGGTGTTATCCCTCGTGATACTGAACCGCGGCCGAAGAGACTGCGGCACGTTCGTTGATACCCCATTTGTGCTGACCTCTCCGATCCAGGTCAGTCCAATCTCATGGGCTTGCCAGACCCATTGCATCCAATATTTGGTGAAATTGAAGCCAGAAAACTTGCAAGGCAGCTTCAGGGACTCTCCCGGCCTTTTAACTTCTGCAATTGGTTGAATCAGGGACACTTGGCTCTGGACAACTAAAGGTATAAAGATATGTTTTGTAGGTAGTCAGATACTGCAGAAGCAATGATATTAGCAAGATAGATATTTTAGAAGATTTCAGAGAGAGACTGCAGAAGGATGAATGGATTGATAACTTGTTCATGTGAATATGTGGCTAGAAAAAAGCCAGAAAAAAAGTTTCCTTAAAGAAAATCTAGTAAGGGTCGATCTACACAGCATCTTGGAGTGAGCTTCCCAACCCAGTTCTACAGACTAGGACTAGCCAGGTTCACACTCGTGCTGTAAAAATAGCTATATAAACAGCACTTTGTAGGTGCAGCTTGGGCCGGAGCTGAGTCTTTGAAGCCCATTCCTCCACAGACTGTTTGTCAATCTGGGCTGAAAGACTTACTCCAAAATGCTGTGTAGACGTACCTTTGAGACCTTAGTGGCGCTCAAGGCGCTGTCACCACTTGGGTGTTGTAGTTCATAAATCATTTATATCATTCAAATCATTTGCCAGGAAGAGACTTTTCTCTAGGTTCCAGACAACTCTACCTACCCGCAGAGCAGCTCAGCAGTATGGAGAGACAAATGAAGGTACACATGGTGGTGTATATGAACAACAGCAAAATATTTGGCAGAGGGAGAAGGCAATAGAAATGGGTAGCCTTCTTCAGAAAGAAATTGTTCCAGACAGTCTTTAATAGAGAAAAAGGAACTCACATTTGCATTAGGATGACTACAAAATAACTCAGTCAGCCCTATCCCCATGAAATTCTGCTCGGTTCATCATATGCTCTAACTCAACCACAAGTTACGGGTTTGCCATGGGAATCGCTGGGTGAGGTTCTCTGGCCTGTGCTGACTTTTCAGCTTGGAAAAGAGATGACTAAGGGGGGATTTGATAAAGGTCTCTAAAATCATGACTGCTGTGGAGAAAGTAAATAAGGAAGTGTTATTTATTCCTTCTCATAACACAAGAACTAGGGGTCACCCAATTAATTAAATTAATAAGCAGCAGGTTTAAAACTAACAAAAGGCAATATTTCTTCACACAACCGCTCAGTCAACCCGTGGAGCTCTGCCAGAGGACGTTGTGAAGGCCAAGACTATAAGAGGGTTCAAAAAAGAACTAGATAAGTTTATGGAGGACAGGTCCATCAATGGCTATTAGCCTGGATGAACAGGAACGGTGTCCCTGTCCTCTGTTTGCCAGAGCTGGGAATGGGTGACAGGGGATGGATCATTTGATGATTCCCTGTTCTCTTCATTCCCTCTAGGGCACCTGGCACTGGCCACTGTTGGATGACAGGATACTGGGCTAGGTGGACCTTTGGTCTGATCCAGAATGGCTGTTCTTATGTTCTTCTGCTATGCAGAAAGTCAGACTAGATTATTTTAATGGTCCCTTCTAGCTTTGAAATATAGAAATCTCAGAATTCAGTTTTCAACTGTCCAGGTTGGCTTCAGAGGGTGGCATTTTCAAAGTGCTGGAAGGGATTTAGACACTCAGTATGCAAAGTTAGGCATTTCCCACCCTTAGGCTCCTCTGGAAATTAAAGCTCAAGTTTCCAGGGCTTTATTTCTGGACTAAGTCAAGGGCTGCTGACTTCTCCTCCCTTCCAGAAAGCGAAGAGGCAAGGCACCACCGTGAGAATTGACATAGCCCTCCTGGCATCTTTCACAGCCTTCCTATAGCTCCCAATCCCCCATGGGCTCTCCAAATGTTTCCCACAAATATTTCTATCTTTTCGTCCTCAATAATTCCTGCCTCACTGCTGCCAGATGTGGAATAGCCATCACATTTTTCCTTCTCAGCCCTCTGCTGCCATCATATGGGCACTTCACCTGGTCAGAGATTTTTTTAGAAAAAGGCATCTACCTCTGTGACGTTTAAAAATGAGTTGAACTTATTTTTCCCTTTCCAGTGAAAACAGGATTTGTTCTCTGCTCAGTGACTTCTTTTTCCTGCCACAATCCTATCAAAAACCTCTCAGCTTCTTCAGTATTTCTGCTCCACCTCCCTTCCCTTTGCCAAACACATGCTTGATGTGCTCTTGCAAGGACAATAACCTGTTTTTCCTCACTGTGTGTCTGGAACAGTAATACACGGCAGTGTCTTCAGGTTTCAGGCTGTCCGTCTGAAAGAACACAAGGCTGTTGGCATTGTCCCTGGAGATGGTGAACCTCCCAAGAATAGCCGGGGAGTGGTAGGCTTGGCTGCCATCACTGGTAACTGTGGACACCCACTCCAGTCCCTTCGCAGGAGCCTGGTGGACCCAATTCATCCAGTAGCTGCTGAAGGTGAACCCAGAGGCTTGGCAGGTGAGGCGGAGAGAGTCTCCGGGCTTCTTCACAACCCCTCCAGACTCTGCTAGTTGTACGTCTGCCTTGACCCCTGTAAAGAGAGAATTATGGTGGTTAATATTATTTTAAAAAAGTAGCCAAGTTATTCATTTCTGGGGACTGGGCATGTCAAATTTCCAGAGAGTTGGGTGCCCATATCCCATCGAAAATCAATAGGATTTTGGCATCTAACTCCCTTGGGGGTCTCTGGAAATCCTAACTTTGGCCGTAAAGTTAATTTCCAACAACACTTAAAAGACTCAGAAGCCTAAATCCCATTGGCTTTCATTGGGACTTGTGCATCTAACTCACTTAAGCACTTTTCAAACTTTTTACTCTAGCCTCCTTAAGAACCCGATATTTAAAGGTCTTTATGGGGCTAAAGATGCAGTTAGAGACCTAGTGGGGTTTCCACCAAGGTGTCTAACTCCCATTGAAATAAGTGAGGGCCAGGTGTTAGGGGCCTAGTGTGATTTTTCAAAGGTGTCTATCTGCACATTTAGGTGCCTAAATAGATTTTAAAATCTGCCTCTAAATTCACATTGGGCATCTAAATAAGCAAATGTCTTCAGAATTGCTTGAGCACAAAACGATTCTTGTGTAAATCCATAGAAGCTGGTGGAGTCAATTATACGTCTAAATGAAGATTTGGCACCTGGATGTTCAAAGTGCTGTAAGGCATTTAGGCCCCTAATTCTCACTGACTTTCAGTGGGACTTGGGTGCATAAGTCCCCTAGCCTCCTTTGGAAAAATATCAGCCCTAGGGTGTGATTTTTCAAAGCTGCATATGGTGATAATTGATCAAGCACCTCTAATTAATTTTAATGGCAATTGTGCTTCCAAATTAAGTCAAAATCTTAATTCTTGGCACCAACGTCTGAAAGTCCTTGCCAGAATGTCCTGGTTTTGCATAAACTAAACTTAAAAAAAGGAAGAAAAATGCTGACCTGAAAAGATTTCTGAAAGGGAAAACCAGAGAATAATTGAATTATATTGCAGATTTGGGATATACTCCTTTAACAGCTCAGATACACCTTTGTGGAGAATGATTTGGGTACCAGTTTTCTCAGTGAATATTCCTGTTTGCTTGCCTTTTAATAGGCTGGCTTGTTACTGGATTTGCATAGACCACTTCAATTAAGTTTCAAGCACCCTCCGAACTATAAATACAAGCCAGTAAGGACTGTCAGTGTAGGAGTAAAAAGAATCCAGTGAACACGGAAAGTAAGGGGGCGAATGGGATTCACTATCAAACTCTAGGCTTGTGGGGTGGTCAAAAACCCGTTGACTTCAGGAGCGGTCTGTCTGCTGTGGGAAGACTGCAGGGCTAGGAGAGGAAGTGGTCAATGCGAGGGGGTTTCCTCAGTGTGAATTCTGCCGCAGAACAAAAGCAGGTGTGAATTGTATCGGTGTGAAATAGAGCATCCCTATCCTCTTTTCTAGTCCTTTGCCTCCCTCTCGTGTCCATTTACAGCCAGCAGTAATGTCAATGGATATGTAAAGGTTCACACATGCTCCTTTCATATCTCTCTGCTGCAGAGAGGGGAAAAAATAGCTTAATAACAAGCTATGTACGGGGATACTGTGATTGAGCTTTGAATTCAGATGAATCCTGTCTTGGTTTGGGATCTACCCTAGGGCTTGGGAGATGGGGAATGTGTTCCCTGTTCAACCCCCAACTTTGTGACCCTGGGGCTCTGTGCCGCAGTTTCCCCATTTATAAAATGGGGATAGTAGAATTGCCCTACTTCCCAGGGGTGTTGAGAAGCTAAATGCATTAACGGCTGTGCGGTGCTCAGACACTACAGTGATGCAGGACAGATAAATATCCCAGACTGCAAAAGCCCCTTAGAACAGTAACTCTCTATAGTGTTAGGTTTCAGAGCGGTAGCCGTGTTAGTGTGTATCCGCAAAAACGACGAGGAGTCCTTGTGGCACCTTAGAGACGAACACATTTATTTGGGAATAAGCTTTTGTGAGTTAGAACCCACTTCATCAGATGCATGAAGTGAAAAATACAGGAGCAGGTATAAATACATGAAAGGATGGAGGTTGCTTTACCAAGTGTGAGGTCAGTCTAACGAGATAAATCAATTAACAGCAGGATGCCAAGGGAGGAAAAATAACTTTTGAAGTGGTAAGAGAGTGGCCCATTACAGAGAGTTGACAAGAAGGTGTGAGTAACAGTAGGGGGAAATTAGTATTGGGGAAATTAAGTTAGGTTTTGTAATGACCCAACCACTCCCAGTCTTTATTCAGGCCTAATCTGACGGTATCCAGTTTGCAAATTAATTCCAGTTCTGCAGCTTCACGTTGGAGTCTGTTTCTGAAGTTTTTTTGTTGAAGAATTGCTACTTTCAGGTCTGTTATTGAGTGACCAGCAATGCCAGCGATGCCCCTCTGCCATGTACATTGGCCAAACCGGACAGTCTGTACGCAAAAGAAAAATCTGACATCAGGAATCATAACATTCAAAACCATTCAAAAACCAGGAGGAGAACACTTCAATCTCTCTGGTCACTCAATAACAGGTGCTTTAAGGTAGTGCAGTTTGACTCCCTTACAAATCCCAACCTCTGCACTCCTCTTACTACTACTTCTAGATCTTCTCCCTTCTGGGCTCTTCCTCTGATGTCACCTACCACCACCAGGCTCCATGGTCCAGGCTCCCCACTTCCTGGCTTCTTGCCCCAGTCTCTTAGCCCAGCCAGTCCCAGTTTACTCCCTGAACCCCAGATTCTCATCAGAGGTGTTTTCCCTCCTCACCGAACACTATCCCCATTCCCCACTGGCTCCCAGTCCCAGACTCTTTGTCCAGTCAGTCCCAGATCCCCACATCTCTATAGTGATAGGAGCCATGCAGAGTAGGAAACTGAGGGACAGAGACATGTAAATGACTTATCAAGGTCACACAGCAAGTCAGGCAGAGCTGAGAAGAGAAACCAGGTATCTTGGTCTCCATTCCATTGGGTCCTACATGCTCACCAGCTGTACCTGTGGTAACTGCGTGGAGATGATAAAGGTCCCATGACAAGGCTTTGATATGCTGAGATGTTGGGCATTTTTTCCTGTTTCGGACAGAACAAATAGCTACATATGGGAAAACTTTTGCTTCTGATTTTGAGAAGCATAGAGAGAGTCAAAACCCCAGAAAGGCTCTTCCATCCCAAACACAAAATCTTTATTGTAAGTGAAGAAAGAAATGAGGCCCCTCTGTTTTTATGGGTTCTGCTGTGCCCTGAACAGCAGGCAGCCTGTGGGCGCTGATTGAGGGTCATCTTCAGGTCTATGGGGAAGGGGAAGCACTGGGCTGGGATAGCAAAAGGGCTGTGGGTCAGGAGACAGAGGCTTTGGTAGAGATGTGTGTGATGTGGGAGCCCAGGGCTGCAATGAGAGTGAGGCTGTGGGAGAGAAAAGGTGGATGAGGTCATATCTTTTATTCCACCAACTTCTGTTGGTGAGAGAGACAAGCTTTCAAGCCATAAGGACCTCTTGTTCAGCTCTCTGGAAGGGTGGTCGTGGGTCTGTAATGAGGGGCATCAGCAGAGCTGGGTTTGTGTGACGTCAGGATTTGAATAGAAGGGGGCTGCTGATCAGGACTGAGGAGCATCAGGAATTGGGGATGGTGGAGAATCCCTGAGGATTCAACAGAACTGTTTGGTTTGTGAGCCTAGGATTTGACTAGGTGGAGCCTGAGGGGTTGAAGGGTAACAGCGGAGGGGAGGCTGGAGAAAGGTGTCCAGGGCTGGAATAGGAAGGGGCTGTGGTGATGGTTCATGGCTGAGAGATGTTAACAGAGCTCTGTGTGGGGAAGCAAGCACTTGTGTCAATGGAGCAGAAAGGCATCTTCAGCCGGGGCAAACTTCACCTGTTTCAGAGACAGTTTACTCTGTGTTTCCTTGAGAGAGCCCAGACCAGACTCTGCAACCCAAATAGTTTCTGCAAGTTCATCCCAGGTGATGTTCTTAAGGTAATTAATTGTGTCCCAAGGGAAAGCAAAGCCTTGAAATAAGCAGTGAAGAAATTGTTATGTTTATAATGCAAGAAGAAACATGAAAGGTACAGAAGGAAGGGTGGGGTAGAGGTCTGGAAGTAGCGAATCAGAATTCCTAAATTTAAGTTGTGTGCTTGACTCGAGTCCATAGAAAGAATATTTAAAAAGGTAGATGTTACTATTCCACAAATGCTGGATGTATCAACATAGAACAGGGAAGTTCAGACTAGAGCTCTGTACATCTATCTTCTTCTGTTTGTACATCTCACATCCTCAACTCTATCTCTCTGTCTCCAACCCGGCTTGTCTGCCTTTCTATGCTCATGAAGAAAGTGTTTTGTATTTTCTGCAGAAGCTAATAAGTACTACTTGTTACTCATCATCAGTTATCAATCAACTTAATATACAAAGTAATGATCTAACTAAACTTCATATTGTTCTTTGTTTAAAGGTAGGTACCTTGTCCGCCTCCGGTCAACTTCAAATTTAGAATTCAAATGTTGGCTCTAGTTCAGCGCACTGATATTTTCAATGAAACCAGCTGGAAAATAGAATTTCTCAGACCTTCTTAAAGAGGAAAAATTGGTGTAATCTCTACATGGATTCACTGTGTGAGTATATCTGACCTGCTATGATTGGCTTTCAGATCTTATGATGGTGTTGCCTGCTTTTGAAATCAAAGGGGATCTATCTAGTGATTCCAATGGGAGTCTGTCCACTGATATCTACAGACCTGACATCAGATGTGTCATGAGCTATCCAAACATGGACAATTTCATACTGTGCTCTGTTGGCCTGATGTACTAATGTATCGGTCCAGCTTTCCACTCGTGTGAGCGCATTAAAATAGAGGTTGGCATTTATTTTTATCTTTTGGATAACAGTTTATTCACACACAAAAAATGTCAAACAAGTTTTTGTGAATTTGGGTCAAATATCAGAAGTCGTTTGGGACAAAAAAAAATTAAAAAATCAAACTGGTTCATTCTGATATTTCCAAAATAAGATGTTTTGACATTTTAGTTTGAAATGATGTTTCCTTTTGAAATTAAGCAAGATTTGTTTTCAGCAAATTAAAAAGTGTAAAAAGCACCCAAAAAGTGTCACAAAATGAAATCAAAAGAAGATGACAAAGAAAAATCATTTGGGGTCAAGGAAATTGTTCAACTTGAAAAGATTACTTTTTTTGTGGGAGAAACTCTCCTTGCTCCTTGAATAACAAAAACAATTTTGGTTCACCCAAAACTTTATTTAACTAAGACTTTTTTGTCTCAGCCAATGAAGTAATAAAATTCAAAATTTGTGGAGGTCTACATTGAAATCAAATTCATATGAATCTGAAAATGGAGCAACTCACTGGTGAATCAGACTTTCCATTTGATTATGTATTTTCTGCTGTTCTATTTCAAGAAGCAGTTTATTTGTAAAGTCCATTTTCTCAAAATGTTACATAATACACTTCACCACCCCAGTAAGAAAACATACATGTAATATATACATCTACATATACATATTTGAGAGAGAGAGAGAGAGAGAACCTGCTACTTAGGAGAATTTAAGAAAGAAACTTAAGAGAAACCTGAACCTGCAAATGTTAGTCAGGTGATTTTCATGTATACGCTGCTCAGCTAGTTCTGAGCACCCACACATCTTTCCTGGCCTGTTTTTTGAGTGTTCGTAACAATCCAACATGAAAATATCCCATGGGATGAAACTTCTGAACTGTATTTTTTGTTTAAAAAACTTTTTCATAGGATGTGGGAATTTGAGGAAATTCCATTTTCAAAAGAATTAAGAGTTAAGAAAGCTGGCAGTGATTAAAAAGTCAAGAGCTCAATTCCTACCTGAGAGGCAGATTTGGTAAATCATTCATTTATTTGTGTGCATGTGAGTAACTAAAAATGTGTTTGTGTGTGGTTGACGTCCACGGATTAAAGACGTCATGAGCTGAAATTGCAGCAAACGAGATTTCGGCTGGACAGGAGGAAACGCTTCCCAATGTTAAGGGTAGTTAAGCACTAGAACAAATGACCTAACAAGGCGGTGGAATCTCTGTCTTTGCAGGTTTCTATGAACAGGTTACACGAGCACCTGTCATTGATGATCTGCGTAGCACTTAGTCCCACAGCAGTGCAGGGGACTGGACTAGCTGACCTACTGAGGTCCCTGCCCCGCCTATATTTCTATGATTCTATATATTTGTGAAGGTTTTTTCCCTAGATCTTCAATCATTTTTGAGATTTAAAGCTGAGACTTACAAAGCCACATTTCAGATCCAGACAAACAGTTCCCATTAATTTTAATTTTATTTATAAAATGAATTTCCCCCTAGACATGTTATTTCAACTACCTGAAATGTTTTTCTCTAGGTCCCTCACCTTTCATATCCATCCTCCCACAGGACCTACACTGCTCATGAATCCTCTCAATCAAACTGTGGGGTCAGCGTTCATTCTGCTGGCTTTTCCGGTCACCTCAGAACTGCAGATATTCCTCTTTGTGGTCCTGCTGCTGCTTTTCCTGCTCGCCCTCGTGGGGAATATGCTCATCATTTCCGTCATGTGGTTCCAACATCGCCTGCACACTGCCATGTATTTCTTCCTCAGCAACTTGTCCTTCCTGGACATCTTGTTCACCTCGGTCATTTCCCCTACAATGCTGGTCAGCCCCCTTTCAGAGAGGAAGATCATCTCCATCACTGTTTGTCTGGCCCAAACCTTCTTCTTCTTCTTCCTGAGCACAGTGGAGTTTGTCCTACTATAGATATAGTATACTATAGATAGACCTCTATCATATCCCCCCTTAGTCTCCTCTTTTCCAAGCTGAAGAGGCTAAGACTTTTCAGCTTGGAAAAGAGGAGACTAAGGGGGGACATGATAGAGGTCTATAAAATCTTGAGTGGTGTGAGAAAGTGAATAAGGAAAAGTTATTTACTTGTTCCCATAATATAAGAACTAGGGGCCACCAAATGAAATTAATGGGGAGCAGGTTTAAAACAAATAAAAGGAAGTTCTTCTTCACTCAGTGCACAGTCAACCTGGGAAACTCCTTGTCTGAGGAGAATCATAGAATCATAGAATATCAGGGTTGGAAGGGACCCCAGAAGGTCATCTAGTCCAACCCCCTGCTCGAAGCAGGACCAATTCCCAGTTAAATCATCCCAGCCAGGGCTTTGTCAAGCCTGACCTTAAAAACCTCTAAGGAAGGAGATTCTACCACCTCCCTAGGTAACGCATTCCAGTGTTTCACCACCCTCTTAGTGAAAAAGTTTTTCCTAATATCCAATCTAAACCTCCCCCATTGCAACTTGAGACCATTACTCCTCGTTCTGTCATCTGCTACCATTGAGAACAGTCTAGAGCCATCCTCTTTGGAACCCCCTTTCAGGTAGTTGAAAGCAGCTATCAAATCCCCCCTCATTCTTCTCTTCTGCAGACTAAACAATCCCAGCTCCCTCAGCCTCTCCTCATAAGTCATGTGCTCTAGACCCCTAATCATTTTTGTTGCCCTTCGCTGGACTCTCTCCAATTTATCCACATCCTTCTTGTAGTGGGGGGCCCAAAACTGGACACAGTACTCCAGATGAGGCCTCACCAGTGTCGAATAGAGGGGAACGATCACGTCCCTCGAGGAGGTTGTGAAGGCTAGGCCTATAACGGTTTAAAAGGGATAAATTCATGGAGGTTAAGTCCATTAATGACTATTAGCCAGGATGGGTAAGGAATGGTGTCCCTAGCCTGTGTTTGTCAGAGGGTGGAGATGGATGGCAGGAGAGAAATCATTTGATACCTCTTAGGTTCACTCCCTCTGGGGCACCTGGCATTGGCCACTGTTGGCGGACAGGATACCGGGCTCAATGGACCTTTGGTCTGACCCAGTATAGCTGTTCTTACTGAAGGTGATGTCCTTCAAAAGATATGTAGCCATCTTCAAGCCCTTATGCTACACAGTCATTATGAATGGCAGGGTGTGCTCCAGGCTTCTCCTTAGCTGTTGGATGGTAGCTTCTCTATCCATGCTTGGTCCAACCATAGTGTACACCAGGCTACCTTTCTGCAGCCAAGAACTAGACCATTTATTTGGTCTTATCAACCCTCTGCGAAAAGCTGCCTGTGTCGACACCAGCTACCTCGAAATGCTAGATTTCGTTCTCTCCTCCGTTGTATCACGGAGCTCCTTAACGTTGACCATAGTGTCCTACGCCCACATCATAGCCACTATCCTCAGGATCCCCTCCGTCCAAGGGCGCAAAAAAGCCTTTTCCACTTGTGTCTCTCACCTCATCGTAGTAACCCTTGCCTACGGGAGTTCCATTTTTGTGCATGTCCGACCGCAGCACAACCAATCCTTGGCTTCTGAAAAAGGAGCTTCTCTGCTCACTGAGGTGGTGATACCCCTGTTGAACCCTTTCATCTACAGCCTCAGGAACAATAGAGTTAAGGAGGTCTTGAGAGATGCTGTAGTGAGGCTTATGGGTTGCTCAAAGAAGGTCAGTCCTTGAAACTATTCATTTTAAAAAGAGATAAAATGGTATATAAAGTCCAGGTAGGTCTGAATTAAATTGCCCTGTTTTTAAGCATGACCCAGGCCCTTGCAGGAAAAGCTACAAAGGAATTTAGGGGCTAGATAACACGAGATTTAGGCACCTAAGTCCAATATTTAGGCCCCAAAGAGCTGCTCAAAACCTCTACTCCACTGCCATCTAAACCTGGACTCACCTGAATTCCCTGGGTGCCTAAATTCCTGATGATGAAGTCTCTAGGGTGTTTAAGTTTCTGTCCATGGGCATGTGCAAAACTGCCTACATTCTGTTGTAGCTACACTGCTCACTGCCTAAACCCCAGTGAGGTTCTCAGTGCGTGTCTACATTACCTGCTGGATCGAGGGGCAGCGATCGATCCAGCGGGGGTCGATTTATCATGTCTAGTCTAGACAGGATAAATTGACCACCGAGCACTCTCCCGTTGACTCCGATACTCCACCAGGGCGAAAGGCACAGGAAGAGTCGATGGGAGAGCGTCAGCCATCGACTTACCGCAGTGAAGACACTGTGGTGAGTAGATCTAAGTACGTCGACTTCAGCTATGTTATTCACGTAGCTGAAGTTGCGTAACTTAGATCAATCCCCCCCCGAGTGTAGACCAGACCTCAAACTAGTTGCCTTTCATATTTCCTCTTCGTGCCTTCCTACATCTTTAGGTGCATAAATACCATTGAAAATCTGGCCCTAAGTCTCCTTTTGCCTCAGTTCCCCATCTGTACAAAGAGAAGAGTCCTTCCTTACTTCATAGTGACCATAAATACATTACACATTGAGAGAGGCTGAGATTCTGTGGTAGTGGGGGGTCAGATAAGTACCTTGGATAGGTTCTCAGCTTGGGACCACCCTATCACCTAGTCTGAACTCCTGCATTTCTAGACTTGGCAGAATTGGAATTTTTTAATCTTTTTATAATTTTGATGGTTAATATCAATGTTCTTATTGTCACTTTTTAAAACTTTGACTTTTAAAATTTTCACAGTTGGGGGAAATGATAGTGGGGGGGGGTCAGAGAATATTTTTTTTAAGGATTGTAGACTTTAAGATTCAAAAACTTGAAGCTTTTTAAACGTTAAAGCACAAATTGTCCACATCTCGTGTCAAAATGTACAAAGCAAATATCTTGACATCAAAATCTGTTCTCAAACAGCATTTTTCTTACTGTGCTTATCTGTAAATGTGGATTATTAGTGATGGAATTTTTTTTTTCATTTATATAGTGAAATTCACATTCATTTACATTTATCCATAAAACTTAAAGCTCTCCATATCTATGTATATTACAGGCCACCACAACCACCCAGTGCCCATGCACTAAACTCAGCACCCAGAACTAGACCAAAGTAGTACAGATCAGAGGAGGCTGGACTGTTACTTGTCACAGGAAGAGAAAAGGAGAGGCTGAGGTGCACCAATGCTTCTCAGATGGCTGGGGACTGATAAAATGAGACTTACCTCGGTGATCTTGGCAAGTGATCCATACCCCTTGTTGCAAAGGAAGGAGAAAACCCCCACGATCTCTGCCAATCTAATTGGGGTGAACATTCCTTCCCGATGCCGCATATGACTCAATGCTTTTTTTGCCTCTGTTTTCACTAACAAGGTCAGCTCCCAGACTGCTGCGCTGGGCATCACAAAATGGGGAAGAGATGGCCAGCCCTCTGTGGAGATAGAGGTGGTTAGGGACTATTTAGAAAAGCTGGACGTGCACAAGTCCATGGGGACGGACGAGTTACATCCGAGAGTGCTGAAGGAATTGGCGGCTGTGATTGCAGAGCCCTTGGCCATTATCTTTGAAAACTCGTGGCGAACGGGGGAAGTCCCGGATGACTGGAAAAAGGCTAATGTAGTGCCAATCTTTAAAAAAGGGAAGAAGGAGGATCCTGGGAACTACAGGCCAGTCAGCCTCACCTCAGTCCCTGGAAAAATCATGGAGCAGGTCCTCAAAGAATCAATCCTGAAGCACTTACATGAGAGGAAAGTGATCAGGAACAGTCAGCATGGATTCACCAAGGGAAGGTCATGCCTGACTAATCTAATCGCCTTTTATGATGAGATTACTGGTTCTGTGGATGAAGGGAAAGCAGTGGATGTATTGTTTCTTGACTTTAGCAAAGCTTTTGACACGGTCTCCCACAGTATTCTTGTCAGCAAGTTAAGGAAGTATGGGCTGGATGAATGCACTATAAGGTGGGTAGAAAGCTGGCTAGATTGTCGGGCTCAACGGGTAGTGATCAATGGCTCCATGTCTAGTTGGCAGCCGGTGTCAAGTGGAGTGCCCCAGGGGTCAGTCCTGGGGCCGGTTTTGTTCAATGTCTTCATAAATGATCTGGAGGATGGTGTGGATTGCACTCTCAGCAAATTTGCGGATGATACTAAACTGGGAGGAGTGGTAGATACGCTGGAGGGGAGGGATAGGATACAGAAGGACCTAGACAAATTGGAGGATTGGGCCAAAAGAAATCTGATGAGGTTCAATAAGGATAAGTGCAGGGTCCTACACTTAGGATGGAAGAATCCAATGCACCGCTACAGACTAGGGACCGAATGGCTAGGCAGCAGTTCTGCGGAAAAGGACCTAGGGGTGACAGTGGACGAGAAGCTGGATATGAGTCAGCAGTGTGCCCTTGTTGCCAAGAAGGCCAATGGCATTTTGGGATGTATAAGTAGGGGCATAGCGAGCAGATCGAGGGACGTGATCGTTCCCCTCTATTCGACACTGGTGAGGCCTCATCTGGAGTACTGTGTCCAGTTTTGGGCCCCACACTACAAGAAGGATGTGGATAAATTGGAGAGAGTCCAGCGAAGGGCAACAAAAATGATTAGGGGTCTAGAGCACATGACTTATGAGGAGAGGCTGAGGGAGCTGGGATTGTTTAGTCTGCAGAAGAGAAGAATGAGGGGGGATTTGATAGCTGCTTTCAACTACCTGAAAGGGGGTTCCAAAGAGGATGGCTCTAGACTGTTCTCAATGGTAGCAGATGACAGAACGAGGAGTAATGGTCTCAAGTTGCAATGGGGGAGGTTTAGATTGGATATTAGGAAAAACTTTTTCACTAAGAGGGTGGTGAAACACTGGAATGTGTTACCTAGGGAGCTGGTAGAATCTCCTTCCTTAGAGGTTTTTAAGGTCAGGCTTGACAAAACCCTGGCTGGGATGATTTAACTGGGAATTGGTCCTGCTTCGAGCAGGGGGTTGGACTAGATGACCTTCTGGGGTCCCTTCCAACCCTGATATTCTATGATTCTATGATTCTATGACTCCACTGTGCCCATAAAGATAGAAAAAAAGCAGGGTCATGGCTGTGAGGCCTGCGTGGAAATAGGTGAATCCTCCCGCCTGGCGTGACGTTCCTACCTCCCTTGGAAATCTCACCATTAGCCACTTTTGAAAACGACCCTTATTCACTCGGTGTCTCGGTTGCACATCTTAAATGCTGGGATAAGGATACTTTCCAACCTCAGGGAGATACTGTTAGGACCAGCTCATGGGTTTGGCGCTCTGATACATTGTGATGCAGGCTATAGGAACAGTATTGCCGACACTTGGGCAGGTCTTGTGTTATCTCTATTTCAGAATGTTTCATTTTGTTATTTTTGCATTTGCAGTAGGTGTGTAAACATCTCGCATTGGGGTTCCTTTCTCTCCTGTCTGGTTGTAGAGCACATTGTGTACGTTGTCAGCATCTTTGTGCTGTACCCGTGGTGTGAGTGCCACTTGAAGAAATCACATGCTTCTCCTGGGAGGCAGGTAATTTCTCACGGGGGTGGCTAAGCTCTGTAGAGTCTATGAACAATCCAGTAATCGCTTTGCAGGTGGTGTGTGGTTTGACCACTGCTTTCCATGATGACCAGATTTGTCTCGTGGTTACCTGGGAAATCAGTCTCCCTCCCGCTTCTCATCCTTAATAAATAAATGATTGTATCATGCTGATCAAAATTGTTTGTGTTACCATCTGCTTCCCCTGTCTGTGAGGACTGGAAGGGACCTCGATAGGCCATCTAGTCCAGTCCCCTGCACTGAAGCAGGACTATATATTATTTAGACCCTCCCTGACAAGTGTTTGTCTAATATGTTATTGAAAACCTCCAGTGCCAGAGAATCCACAAGCTCCCAAGGTAACTTGTTCCATTGCTTAACTACCCTGACAGTGAGGAAGATTTTCCTAATGCCCAACCGAAACCTCTCTTTTTAAAATTTAACCACACTACTTCATTTCCTGTCCTCAGTGCTTTAAGAGAAGAATTTAGCACCTTCCTCTTTATAACCTTTTACATACTTGAAGACTATTATCATGTTCCCTCTCAGACTACCCTTCTCCTCACTAAACAAACCCAGCTTTTGAAATCTTTCCTCATAGGTCAGGCTTTATAGACTTTTAATGGAATTATAGAACTGGAAGGGACCTCTAGAGGTTATCTACTCCAGTCCCCTGCACTCAAGGCAGGACTATGTATTATCTAGATCATTCCTGACAGGTGTTTGTCTAACCTGCTTTTAAAAATCTCCAATGATGGAGATTCCACAACCTCCCTTGGCAATTTATTCCAGTGCTTAACCACCCTGACAGTTAGGAATTTTTTCCTAATGTCCAACCTAAACTGCCCTTGCTGCAATTTAAGCCCATTGTTTTTTGTCCTATCCTTAGAGGTTAAGAACAATTCTTCTCCCTACTCCTTGTATCAACCTTTTATGTACTCGAAAACTGTTATCATGTCCCCTCTCAGTCTTCTCTTTTCCAGACTAAACAAACCCAGTTTTTTCAATCTTCCCTCCTAGGTCATGTTCTCTAGACCTTTAATCATTTGTGTCACTCTTCTCTGGATTCTCTCCAATTTGTCCACATCCTTCCTGAAACGTAGCACCCAGAACTGGACACAATACTCTAGTTGAGGCCTAATCAGCACAGAGTAAAGGGGAAAAGTTACTTCTCGTGTCTTGCTTACCACACTCCTGCTAATACATCCCAGAAGGAGGTTTGCTTTTTTTGTAACAGCGTTACACTGTTAACTTATATTTAGCTTGTCGTCCACTATGACCCCCAGATCCCTTTCGGCTGTACTCCTTCCTAGGCAGTCATTTCCCATTTTGTACGTGTGCAACTGATTGTTCCTTCCTAAGTGGAGTACTTTGCATTTGTCTTTATTGAATTTCATCCTATTTACTTCAGTCCATTTCTCCAGTTTGTCCAGATCATTTTGAATTTTAATCCTATCCTCCAAAGCACTTGCAACCCCTCCCAGCTTGGTATCGTTCGCAAATTTTACAAGTGTATTCTCTATGCCATTATCGAAATCATTGATGAAGATATTGACCAGAACCAGACCCTGAACTGATCCCTGCGGGACCCCACCTGTTATGCCCTTCCAGCATGACTGTAAACCACAGATAAGTACTCTCTGGGAACAATTTTCCAACCAGTTTTGCACCCACCTTCTAGTAGCTCCATCTAGGTTGCATTTCCCTAATCTTTTTGTTGTTGTTGCTCTCTTCTGGACTTTCTCCA